>NC_068360.1:47470326-47785326 GCF_020536995.1 Dreissena polymorpha
TTCAGGTAAGCCATATACCCTGGAGGAGTACAGTACAGTCTGGACCCACCTCAGTAAGCCATATTACACTGGAGGAGTACAGTCTGGACCACTTCAGGTAAGCCATTATAACCCCTGGAGGAGTACAGTCTGGACCACTTCAGGTAAGCCATATACCCTGGAGGAGTACAGTCTGGACCACTTCAGGTAAGCCATATACCCTGGAGGAGTACATCGGACCACCTCAGGTTAAAGCCATATACCCTGGAGGAGTACAGTCTTGACCCCACTTCATGGTAAGCCATTATACCCTGGAGGAGTACAGTCTTGACCACTTCAGGTAAGCTAGATACCCGGAGGAGTCGTACAGTCTGGACCACAATTCAGGTAAGCCATATACCCTGGAGGAGTACAGTCTGGACCACTTCAGGTAAGCCTTATACCCTAGAGGAGACAGTCTTGACCACTTCAGGTAAGCCTATACCCTGGAGGAGTTACAGTCTTGACCACTTCAGGTAAGCTTATACCTGGAGGAGTACAGTCTGGACCACTTCAGGTAAGCCTTATACCCTGGAGAGTACATTCTTGACCACTCAGGTAAGCCATATACCCTGGAGGAGTACAGTCTTGACCACTTCAGGTAAGCCATATACCCTGGAGGAGACAGTCTTGACCACTTCTTAAGGTAAGCCTTATTACCCTGGAGGAGCACAGTCTGGACCACTTCAGGTAAGCCCTTATACCCTGGAGGAGCACAGTCTTGACCACTTCAGGTAAGCCATATACCCTGGAGGAGTACAGTCTTGACCACTTCAGGTGAGCCATATACCCTGGAGTGGAGGAGTACAGTCTTGACCACTTCAGGTGAGCCATATACCCTGGAGGAGTACAGTCTTGACCACTTCAGGTGAGCCATATACCCTGGAGGAGCACAGTCTTTGACCATCTTCAGGTAAGCCTTATACCCTGGAGGAGTACAGTCTTGACCACTTCAGGTGAGCCATATACCCTGGAGGAGCACAGTCTTGACCACTTCAGGTAAGCCTTATACCCTGGAGGAGTACAGTCTTGACCACTTCAGGTAAGCCATATACCCTGGAGGAGTACAGTCTTGACCACTTCAGGTGAGCCATATACCCTGGAGGAGTACAGTCTTGACCACTTCAGGTGAGCCATATACCCTGGAGGGAGTACAGTCTGGACCACTTCAGGTAAGCCTTATACCCTGGAGGAGTACAGTCTTGACCACTTCAGGTAAGCCTTATACCCTGGAGGAGTACAGTCTGGACCATTCAGGTACTATATTACCTGGAGGAGTACAGTCTGGACCACTTCAGGTAAGCCATATACCCTGGAGGAGTACAGTCTGGACCACTTCAGGTAAGCCTATACCCTAGAGGAGTACAGTCTTGACCACTTCAGGTAAGCCATATACCCTGGAGGAGTACAGTCTTGACCACTTCAGGTAAGCCATATACCCTGGAGGAGCACAGTCTTGACCACTTCAGGTAAAGCTTATACCCTGGAGGAGTACAGTCTGGACCACTTCAGGTAAGCCAATACCCTGGAGGAGTACAGTCTGGACCACTTCAGGTAAGCCATATACCCTGGAGGAGTACAGTCTGGACCACTTCAGGTAAGCCTTATACCCTAGAGGAGTACAGTCTTGCCCACTTCAGGTAAGCCATATACCCTGGAGGAGTACAGTCTTGACCACTTCAGGTTTCCATATACCCTGAGGAGACAGTCTTGACCACATTCAGAAGCCTTTTTATACCATCTAATGATCCCACCATGTTCTATTCATGTTTCAGAACCTTTTATACAATCAAATGACCCCACCATGTTCTATTCAATGTGCCAGAACCTGTTTATACAATCTACTGACCCCAACATGCTGTCCCAGACGGTGGGGGAGTGGTACCAGAGCCTTCAGGAAGCCATATACCCTGGAGGAGTACAGTCTGGACCACTTCAGGTAAGCCTTAGACCCTAGAGGAGTACAGTCTTGACCACTTCAGGTAAGCCTTATACCCTGGAGGAGGACAGTCGGGACCACTTCAGGTAAGCCATATACCCTGGAGGAGCACAGTCTGGACCACTTCAGGTAAGCCTTATACCCTTGAGGAGTACAGTCTGGACCACTTCAGGTAAGCCTTATACCCTGGAGGAGTACAGTCTGGACCACTTCAGGTAAGCCATATACCCTGGAGGAGCACAGTCTGGACCACTTCAGGTAAGCCTTATACCCTGGAGGAGTACAGTCTGGACCACTTCAGGTAAGCCATATACCCTGGAGGAGTACAGTCTGGACCACTTCAGGTAAGCCATATACCCTGGAGGAGCACAGTCTTGACCACTTCAGGTAAGCCATATACCCTGGAGGAGTACAGTCTGGACCACTTCAGGTAAGCCATATACCCTGGAGGAGCACAGTATGGACCACTTCTCAGGTAAGCCTTATACCCTGGAGGAGTACAGTCTTGACCACTTCAGGTAAGCCATATACCCTGGAGGAGCACAGTCTTGACCACTTCAGGTAAGCTATTTACCCTAGAGGAGTACAGCTCTGGACCACTTCAGGTAAGCCTTATACCCTGGAGGGAGCACAGTCTTGACCACTTCAGGTAAGCTACATACCCTGGAGAGCACAGTCTTGACCACTTCAGGTAAGCTATATACCCTGGAGGGAGCACAGTCTTGACCACTTCAGGTAAGCTATATACCCTGTGAGGAGCACAGTCTGGACCACTTCAGGTAGAGCATATACCCTGGAGGAGCACAGTCTTGACCAGCTTCCGAAGCTATATACCCTGGAGGAGCACAGTCTTGACCACTTCAGGTAAGCCTTATTGCAAGAATTGTTGCAAAGCAATGACTTCAATTGACAATTTATTTATGAAAAAGAAGTAGGATCATGAATATTTACATTTAGATTTGCACACATGGTGGCTTTATTGGGAATGACGCATTGTTTCACTGATTTCTGTATTTCTGTAGAACTAAAAAAGCTTAAATATAATAATATTATATTGATGTATCTGAATATTTGGAGGACTGTGATTTTCTATATCTATGCAGACCGCCCCCTAAGCGGACCCTTACAAAGACCCTATCGACGGCCCGCAAGCGCAACCCGGACCAGCTGTGGCGCTACTCCAAGGACCCCCTAAAACAGCCCTTGCTCAAGAAGCTGATTGGTCGAGAGGAAGTCAGCCAGGAGGCCTGCCTGTGCTTCCTAGATATCCTTTCAGTGTGTGTGCTCAGGGAACTCTTTCAGTGCTGGAACCGAATTTTGAAAGCCTTTGCAAACAGTTTGGATCCAGATGAGGATCCAAACTGTTTGCTATTCTGATAGTATTCTTTGAAAAAAAATCGAAGAAAATGCAAATTTTAGAAATTCAGCAGACGACATTTTAGCAGACGACAAATTTCCCAGCATGCAAAGAGCTAAAGCATTGGATAGATTTGAGCCTTGCTCATGGAAAACGCGGCCTAATACATGTGCGTTAAGTGTTGTCCTAGATTAGCCCGTGGAGTCTGAACAGGCTTATCTGGGACAACTCTTTCCGCTTTTATATGTTTGAATGGATTTTCACAATGCTTTGGAGGTCAGGACTGTGTTTGCACAGCTGCCAATCAAAGAAGATAACTTTTTATACATTTGAATAAGTATATGAAAGTTATAATATGAGAATCTTTACATTTAATCTACACAGACTTTTCACTGAATTTTCATGATGATTTTAATTGTACTGTATACTTTGTGGTTCAATTATGTTCATTTTTTGGAACCCTGCTTTTACAATTTGCTCTGTGGGTCAGTTACGTTTGCTTTTTGCGGTCCTCACAAATTAAGCTAGTGCACATAATAATCTTTGTCAGAAATGTTCACAAAGAGACTGACAAACATGGATATTAATAGGACTGATCTGACATTGTGATTTAAGGCAGTTTCAATCAAGTGCATACATAATATTTAGCTCCTGCACCTCAGAATGTTTTTCCTTATCAGCTCTGATTTCTGCAATCTTAAGTGTGAGTACACAGCTTGTCTATGTTAAACAATGCGAATCCAAATGAAATGCTTTCCTTACCCTTGCGCACCGATCCTGAAGTACATGGGAGACCATCCCTTCCAACGTGCTGCTGGACGAATAGCCAACGAGCTGACAGACCAGATATTTGAACCACCACTTAGAACCGTAAGTAATGTGAAAATGGGATTTAATGCATGTGTGTGTAAAGTGTTGTCTCAGATAAGCCTGTGCAGGCCACGCATTCTATTCAGGATTTTTGTTTAGAAAACTTACTTTAAACGAAAAATTCCATAAAAGCAGAAAATATTGTTCCCGATTAGCCTGTGCAGTATTGGAGACACTTTACGGGTATGCATTTAGCACAGTTTCAGAGCAAGGCTCCACTTTAAATAACTTTTTAAGTATTACAGAGTTGTTGAGCTATTAAATTAAATCTTTTACATCAAGTATTGGGGTAGTAGTAAGCTAAAAAATCAGGTCTTAACTTTCTCCCTAATGGTCTGTAAAGTAATCCATATCACAACAGTGCTGAAGCTCCTCCCACATAGCTGTATGGCGCACCCAAGAGGGTCGAAACTTTAACTTCTGCTGCGCAGGAAAAAATTGCTGCTCGAGCAGCATTTTAATGCTGCTTGAGCAGTCAAATTACTGCTCTAGCAGCACTATTTGGATGCTCCAGCAGTATACACAATGCTGTTCGACAAGCTAATTCTGCTCGAGCAGCAGTTTTTTTGCTGCAGCAGAAACTCCTGCTCGACCAGCATTTATTTTAGCAATAAGCCCTTTGAACCCGTCAGCCAACTCAAAATTTCAGCCTACAAACGGACGACATACGCTAACCTCTACGGAAACGAAATAGACCTGAACAATAACTTAAGAAAAACTGCAACAAACTCATAATACGTGTTTTAATCAATTATTATTTGATTCTCATTCTTTTTTCGTAGTTGCTCATAAAATAATAATTAAGCTATAAAATCGTATGTCATGTAAGAACATGCAAATTTGGTTGATTAAATTGCTCCGACGTTACATGATATATTCCTATGTGTCATCTGATTCTGATTGGCTTATGCCATAATCTAAAAATAAAGGCTGGTCGAGCAGAATCTTTCTGCTGCAGCAGAAGTTAAAGTTTCTACCCCTTTGATGCACCATATAGCAGTACCTGGCTTGGAGTTGCTGTCAGCTTGATCTGAATTTCAGTGTTGGATGGTTCAGTTGGAATCTTAACTTCCAGAACACAGGTTTTCATCTTGATATTTTGAATTCTGGAGCTGACAGTAGTCTTATTTGTTGGCAAGCATACCCTTCTTGGCAAGGCTGCTGTTACTTCAAACCAAGGTTTTATTGTTGCGTCTAGATATTTCTCATAATCATAATTTAAGTTATTGTTTAATGATACATGCTTTCAATGTATTATCCTTTTCTGCAACCCTCTTCTATTTCAGGAACTGCTTAGAGATGAAATCTTCTGTCAGATCATCAAGCAGCTTACTGACAACAGGAACAGGTTTGTACTTATTTTTTGGCAACTTAAAATAAGGTATTCAATATGAAAACTAAGCCTTTACAATTATTTTTTTCATAACAAATCCCTTCAAAGGGAGTAAGAAGCTAAACCCACTAAAGATCATTAAGGAGCTACAATAAATAAATATCATGGTTCCCATTCAGTAATATAATATTTGCCCCATCAAAATCCCTTCAGGATAAATGAGAAGCTGTTATGTGCTCTGGGAAAACTACTTAATTTATTAGCTCGGCGTTTTCGGAGAAAACACGAGGTATTTCAAAGCCAGCTCGTCGTTAGACGGCAGCGTCGTGCTAAAACCTTCACATTTTGTTAAGGTTTTGAACATTGGCTCTAAAATCAATTTGCTTCAATCTTCAACTTTGAAACTTCATAAGTAGATGCACCTTGATGAGTTGTATATGCCACACCCATTTTTGGGTCACTAGGTCAAATGTCAAGGTCACTGTGACCTTTAAAAAAATAATTCTGACAAGCTTTCATTTATTCAAAACTGCACCCGTAGCTGAGCGTTGCACCTGTTATGTGGTGCTCTTGTGTTAGTAAAGTGTCATCCCAGATTAGCCTGTGCAGTTAAGAAAAGATCTCTTTTAAACAAAGCGGAAAGTGTCCTCCCAGATTAGCCTGCGTGGACTGCACAGGCTAATCTGGGATGAAGCTTTTTTGCACATGCATTAAGTCCAGTTTACCCAGAGTGAGGCTCAAATGAATTTTAGCTCGACTGTTTTCTGAGAAAACCGAGGTATTGTCATAGCCAGCTTGTTGCGTCTTCCACCACCCACCCTCTGTGTCAAGCTAAAACCTTGACATTTTGCTCTAAAATCATAGTGCTTCCACCCACAAGTTTGAAACTTCATATGTAGATGGCCCTTGATGAGTTCTACAAGACAGGTCCATTTTTCAGTCACTAGGTAAAGGTCAAGGTCACTGTGACCTCTAAATAAAAATAAAATCTGACAAGCTTCATTTATTCAAAACTGCATCCGCAGCCAAGCATTGGCAACCCGTTATGTGGTGCTCTTGTTTCTCATCTTATATTGTCCCCTCCGATTCCCACAGCCAGATTAACAAGCAATATGATATTCTCCCCCCTCCAAAATTCAATATTTCTCCCTCCAAATACAATATTATCCCCTTCCAAAATACAATATTTTCCCCTTGCAAAATTCAATATTCTCCCTCTCCAAATCTCAATATTCTCCCCATCCAAAATGCATAATATTCCCCCTCCAAATACAATATTCTCCTTCTCCAAAATAGAATATTCTCCCCTCCAAATACAAATATTTTCCCCCTCCAAAATGCAATAATTTCCTCCTCCAAAATACAATATTTTCTCCCTCCAAAATAAAATATTCGCCCCTCCAATAGTTCTCTTCCAAAATGCAATATTTTTCCACCTTCAAATCCCCTTAGGTTAAGTGAGGAGCGCGGCTGGGAGTTGATGTGGCTGGTTGACAGGATGTTTTCGCTCCCTCCACCAACCTCCTCAAGGAGGGTCATGCACTTCCTGGGCTCAAGACGGAACCAGATCGCTCATGACTGCGTACAGCGTCTACAGAAAACACTCAGGTATGATGTGACCAAGGACACGTAGTAGGTTATAGGTGTAAGTTTGTCAGTCTTTGAAACTATAAAATTTTATTTAAAACACTAAACTATGTGAATTTGGAATAAGGCATCAAACTTCAAATGGCAATATTTTGGTGATTTTCTCTAACAACACTGTTCATCTCACGTCCTGAATGTAATTTTGTAATATTATGTCAAAACTTTTAATTTAAAAAGCCCTTTGCATTAATTTTTTCTTGACAGAGATTGTATGTTTTCTTATTTTAACTTTATTTTTAATTTGTGTATATGCACACATTGGTATGTTTTTTTTTGCATAACGAAAATCCAATTAAACATCTTGTTTTTTAGTAAAAGCAATTAAAATGATGCAATTACATATGCAAGGGTCTTTTGAACTTTGATTTTTTCAGTTTATTTCAAGATTGATGCCATATTCCAACTTCACATTATATATGTTTTATAAGTATATTTTAGACAAGATCCATGGGCATGAGACAATTTTCAAAATATACAGATTAAAACATAACAGAAAGAGAAACTAGAAACCATTGTTTAATTACCCCAATTGTTTACCTGCCAATTCTTACCAAAAGCATCTATGACATAACATTTACTTAACCATGGATAAATTGTTGAAATTTGTCATTTTATGATCATTTTTCCCCATCAAGGAATGGTACACGAAAGTATCCGCCACACCAGGTTGAAGTAGAGGCTATTCAGCACAAGACAACACAGATCCTGCACAAAGTCTACTTTCCTGATGATTCAGATGAGGTCAGATATTAGACTGTACCCTTGTTTGTAGGCTACATACAACTGACATCCATGATTTTTAGTGTAAAACTGTTATATCTGCTAGGTATTTCTATATCATATACAATAGCTTTTCACCCAATATAATTGCTGTTTCACGACTTTTTACCATAATGCTGTTCATATATTATATATAAAAAATTACCTTAATGCAATTCGTAAGAATATTTTGGCTTTTAATCACTTATACTGTAAACTTCTAATTTTGTATTAGATGTTCCAAATCAATTTAATTAAAAAAGTACATTTTCTTGTTTAAAAAAATATTTCAATATGTTTGTGGAAGGTTCTTACCAGTGTATGTATCAATTTTATCATGTTGATAACATTTCTTTATGTTATGTTTTTGAAATGAGCTGTTTTCGGAGAAAACCCGCGGCATTGTCATAGCCAACTCGTTGTCCGCCGTCAGCCGTCCGCCGTAGGCGTCGTGCTAAAACCTTAACATTGGCTCTAAAATCAAAGTGCTTTGACCTACAACTTTGAAACCTCATATGTAGATGCACCTTGATGAGTTCTACATGCCACACCCAGTTTTGGGTCACTAGGTCAAAGGTCAAGGTGACTGTGACCTCTAAAAAAAAAAATTCTGACAAGCCTTTGCAGCCAAGCATTGGCACATATTATGCGGTGGTCTTGTTTGATGTTAAGCAACGGGAAAGAAAATTCATTCTGAGCAATCTTGGCTTCATGCATCTGCGTAGTGTTGTTCCAGATTAGCCTGTGCAGTCAACACAGGCTAATCAGGAACTACACTTTCCACTTTTGTGGTAATTTTCGCTTTAAGGAAGTCTCTTCTTTGCAAATCCAATTTAGGCATAAAGTGTCGTTCCATACTAGCCTGTGCACAGGTTTCTCTGGAATGACACTTAACACATGTGCATTAAGCCCAAATGTTCCAGAAGAAGGCTATAATGAATTTTCTTTTAATCGATTTTCAGGCCTTTGAGGTGGAGTCCAGTACACGTGCTAAGGACTTCTGTTTGAATATCGCAAACAAGCTTGGGTTGAAATCACATGAAGGCTTCAGCCTCTTTGTGAAAATTTCTGACAAAGGTATGTTTTGTGTTCTACAACTTTATACCTTATCTGTATTCATGTATCCATAGGCAGCCTTAAGAATAACCAGAAAGAACTACAATGCTATTTTACACACAAGAAATACAATAATCCTCATTCAGGGTAAATTGGGCTTAATGCATTTGCATAAAGTGTCATCCAAGGCTAGTCAGTGCCTAGACTGGATTTTCTTTAGCAGAGACCTTCTTTGAATAATAAATGTCATAAAAGAATAAAGTGATGTCCTTGATTAGCCTGTGTGGACTGTCCTTGATTAGCCTGTGTGGACTGTCCTTGATTAGCCTGTGTGGACTGTCCTTGATGAGCCTGTGTGGACTGTCCTTGATTAGCCTTTGTGGACTGTCCTTGATTAGCCTGTGTGGACTGTCCTTGATTAGCCTGTGTGGACTGTCCTTAATTAGCCTGTGTGGACTGTCCTTGATTAGCATGTGTTGACTGTCCTTGCTTAGCCTGTGTGGACTGTCCTTGATTAGCCTGTGTGGACTGTCCTTGATAAGCCTGTGATGTCCTTGATTAGCCTGTGTAGACTGTCCTTGATTAGCCTGTGTGGACTGTCCTTAATTAGCCTGTGTGGACTGTCCTTGATTGGCCTGTGTGGACTGTCCTTGATTAGCCTGTGTGGACTGTCCTTGATTAGCATGTGTGGACTGTCCTTGATTAGCCTGTGTGGACTGCAAAGGCTAATCTTGTATGACACTTTACACACATAGATTAAGCTTAGTTTTCACAGAACGTTGCTATACTTTTAAAATCCCCTTTTCGAAGAAAAGGGGGTATATAGTTTTCGCACTGTCCGTCTGTCTGTCAGACTGTCACACTTTTGTGTCCGCTCTCTAATTCAAATAGTTTTCATCCGATCTTTACCAAACTTGGTCAGAAGTTATATCTAGACAATATCTAGGTCAAGTTCGAATATGGGTCATGCCGGGTCAAAAACTAGGTCACGGGGTCACTTAGTGCATTTCAAGGATTTAGCATTGTGTCCGCTTTCTAATTGAAGTAGTTTTCATCTGATCTTCACTAAACTTGGTCAGAAGTTGTATCAAGACAATATATAGGTCAAGTTCGAATATGGGTCATGCCGGGTCCAAAACTAGGTCACGGGGTCACTTAGTGCATTTAAAGGATTTAGCATGGTGTCCGCTCTCTAGTTTATGTGGCTTCTGATTTATTTTGATATTCTAAGACATTTTTATGCCCCAGAAGGAGGGCATATAGTGATCGGACTGTCTGTCCGTCTGTCCGTCACACTTTGCGTTTAGATTTCAAAAAATGCTCATTACTTCTATGTCGCTTCAGATAGCAATTTCATATTTGGCATG
Source organism: Dreissena polymorpha (assembly GCF_020536995.1). Classification (NCBI taxonomy): domain Eukaryota; kingdom Metazoa; phylum Mollusca; class Bivalvia; order Myida; family Dreissenidae; genus Dreissena; species Dreissena polymorpha. The sequence goes on from NC_068360.1 coordinate 47,480,673, forward strand.
CATGTGTATATGGACAAGGCCTTTGCGTACGCACACAAATTTTGACCCCTGTGACCTTGACCTTGAACTTAGGGTCCGCGTTTAGGTTTCGAAATCTGCGTTAAGGTTTCGAAAAAAGCTCATAACTTCTACCAAGCGTTTATAGGCGGCATAAGTCATCCTATGGTGACAGCTCTTGTTCATTCTATTCCATATCTTGGTAGCAATGTAGATTTGAATGCAATTTACTAAATGACAGCCTTGTATTACACATGTATGATTTTGAATGTATCTATGTGGGCATATCCTGGTCATCATGGAAAAACACATGTAGTGTCGGTCCGTTTTTATTCATTGATATGAAATGTAAGTGTATCGTAGCTGGCTAAAAACAAAGTAAGTCACTTGCTAAGAAATCAAGAAATATGGTAAGTAAGATAAATTCAACCCTCACAGTGTATAAACCAATTGTATCATACCCGGATGTTGCGCTGTGATTGCCATGGCCTAACGACAATATTTACATACCGCTGTTAATTTTGATACAAATCAATGGATTAATACTGCAAACAAGTAAGTAAACTCTGTACTTTAGATGTTGTAGAGAATTAAGTTTCCCTTAAGAACGTATAAATCCGCTTCGAAGAAGTTATTGTTTATGAAAACATTGAAAATCACCGAAGAAAACTGGAAAACACATGTTGCTCTATGCCAAAATATCCTTTTTTTCTAAAATCTATTTCGAAATATACATATTTTTGTATGTAATATATTCCAATTGAAGTCAAATAACTGTTATGATATATATAATCTATCGGCTTTTTGAATAAACTAAGATATTGATTAAAATAAACAAGATGGTTTTTAAAATGACTGTATCATATATTGCAGTGATGCTGTATCATTGATTGCGATTACATTATATGCATTCTTTATCAATTATTTCGATAAATCTATGCCAATTTTGCAGATTTTGTATTATTGCATGGTCAAATATTCACATTTGTCACAAATATGGTTAACTGAAGAGTTTCAACTTATTCCAGATACACCTTCGTTGTTACTCATGTCCAGCACATTATTATTGCCGTTCTTTGGTTGGCTGATGGAGGACATGTTTTTACTCATGTCAAGTGGTAGTTCAGCACAGATAGTTTTCATAGGGGTTGACGTGCAATTTACCGTAGCAAAACTACCGTCCAAGCCTAAAACTTCTATTGACTCGTACACCATGTTTCTGTAAAATAATAATTTAGCTCTATATTAATGTTTCCCAAGAAATGCAGTGAGTTAATATAAATCACCACAATAATCATTACTGCACTCCCATCATGATGATAATCATCATCATTATCATCAGTAAAGTTGGTATCATCATTAGCAACAGCAACACCACCAGCAGCAGCATAAACTGTTCATACTGGCAATCTGTCTTAAATTACGTATGACCTGAGAAAGAAACAATAAACGATATTTTCTTCAACTTTAAAATGAAAGGGTTACTTTAATTTTGGATTATTTAGAATTCAACTTTATAATGAAAGGGTAACCTTGATTTTGGATGATTTAGAATTTGCATTATTTTTCCAAAATATAGGCACATGTATATAATGTACACTTACGTGTGCGAATTACTGAAATCCCGTATTACTATAGGCCATGCAACAGTGGCTATGTCATAAATGCATATTATTATAGGACGAAGTTTCAGCTAAAATAAATTTGAAATAAATAACAGACAGAAATACCTGTAAATGATATTCCTTAAACTTTTATTAACCAACACTTGTACATGCATGTGTGTGCCAGCTATCTATTTGTCAGTGCGCCAGCTGGGCTCAATTTGAGGGCTCCCAGCCCTGCCCTCCCGAACCTCTGCCCTACCCTCCCAACCTCCGCCCTGCCCTTCCTAGGGCCCCCCTGCCCTTAAAAAAAATAGTTTTTTTACATGTGATAATTAATAAAGCATTCTAGAAAACCCCGTGTGCTTGAAAGTGCCCTTTTGCCAAAATACTCCGCTTCGAAAGTGCCTTTTTGACAAAAAAGCCCCCCTGCCCTTTTTTAAATCCTAGCTGGAGCACTGAAATTTACAGATAACACATTCTAACGTTGTTTCTTACCAAGTGTAACTGTCAGTGTTCAACATGTGTAATCAATCAAGTGAATGACACTGTTTCATATTTGTTTAAAACATTTAGGAGGACGGAAAAATCACATATTGAAAATCTCAATAATTGATTCATAATAATCGCTATAATTATACAGATGATTGATTCAGTTTATGCAATCATTGATACAGAAGTAGAAGCACACGTGTGTAGTATTAAATGCATATATCTGATGTAATAAAGAATCCCTAAAAAAATACGTTGTAATGATCGAAAGTGCACATTCTTAATCTAACATCTGCCGTATAAATAGTTCTTGTTGTTTGTTAAAACCCAAGTAAACAAAGATTTCAAAACTAGATCATGACAATTTGACGAGATGTGCAGTGATCAGTAACGCATTTCATCCTTTTTTCAATGCATACAATGCGTAACAGAATGCCTGAGAAATCTGCTTTTAAAGCTGGATATTAATAACTGTTTGAAGACCATCATAACGACAAAAAAAGGAAAATAATTTACCTTTCTAGCAACGCACGTATGCCAAATAATCATTTCGCCATGGCAATCACATCGCAACATCCGGGTATGATAAAATTGGTTTATACACTGTGACTCTTGGAATCACATTATTAAATAACTGGTATCAGTATAAAATTAGACAGAACATTAACTCACTAATAAGATATTTAAAAAAAAATCCAAATAGCCTTTATTCTAAAACCTTTTATCTAGAAATTGCATATTTGTATATTTTCAGTGATCAGCGTCCCGGAGGGAGATTTCTTCTTTGACTTTGTGCGTCACCTGATTGACTGGATCAGGAAAGCCAGGGCTACCAGGGATGGTACGTGCAGCCTCGTTCTTGGACAATGAGCATGTACATGCAGTGTCGTCCCAGATAAGCCTGTGCAGCCTGCGCAGGCTTATGAGTGAAGACACTTAACTCTTATATTGTACTTTTCGTTTAAAGAAAGTCTGGTATAAGGAAAAACAAAGTTAAGGCGGATAGTGTCATTCCTGATAAGCCTGTGCTGACTGCACAGGCCAATCTGTGACACTTTACCCACATGCATTAACCTCCATTTCCCAAGAGCGTGGTTCATTTTTTAAATTTTGTACTTTCACACAAGTTCTCTTCATTTTGTGGTGTGACAGCTTGCAGAAAGCTCAATGTAGAAGTCACATCAGTCAAGTGTATATTTGTGCATGCCTACATCATTCTTGATGCAATATGTTAACCACTCTGAGAAGGTCTATCACGGCTTGGTGAAAGGTCAAGGTCATTTGAGGCTGAATGTCAAACATGGTTCATCAGGTTATATAATTACAAGCATGATCGGCTATGGGCTCCGTATGTTGTAAACAGGCATCCAGAAAACAGTATTGTATTTGGATATAAAATACTAAATTTTTGTCTATTTCTCCGAAAGCCACATCTATAACACTTACAAACAGTAAGACTCTGTTAAAAAAATGAAGCTGTAATATTATTAGATTTTGCACAAAATTCAGTTAAATCTATAATTCACAAATATAAGAACAAAAATTGTTATAGATTAAACAATAATTGCAAGAAAAGTTATTTAATTTCCATAACCTCTGAATAGACATCAATATCAAAGCAGAATAGTCTGACAACTTGTCAACCTTTCATTTCCAGGCCCCACTCCCCAGTTCACATACCAAGTGTTCTTCATGAAGAAGCTGTGGACCAACCTGATCCCCGGCAAGGACATGAACGCCGACCTGATCTTCCACTACCACCAGGAGCTGCCTAAGCTTCTCCGTGGCTACCACAAGTGCAGTCGTGAAGAGGCAGTGCGGTTGGCCGCCCTGATTTACCGCGTGAAGTTCGGCGAGGACAAAACTGGCCTCGTGAATCTAGTGTAAGTTGGTGGTGAAAATGATAACGGAAGAGGTAGAGGATTGCGTTGATGATGATGATGATGATGATGATTATGATAATGATGATATTGATTTTGATGATATTGATGATGATATTGATGATGATGATATTGATGATGATGATGATGATGATGATAATGATGATGATGATGATGATGATAACTAGGGGCTAATCTGAGATACAAATGAACTTAACTGTTCTAGCGCCATTAAACTAACAATAGCTGGTAATTTCTGGCTTAAGCTATTTAATGGAAACTGCCATACCATCACCAGCAGCTCTTTTTTAACAGCAGAACCATTTTCTATATCGGACTAGATATTACTAGAAGACATATTCTAAACAAATTTCATTATTATTTGGCTAAAATGTGACTTAAGTTAACCTACTGACCTTTTTGACCCCACATACCCAGTTTCAAAAAGGCGAAAATATCATTGGGACAAATGTTCTGACAAAATTCTATGAAGAATATGCAATAAAGATGGCCACTAGAGTGGTCACAAGGTAAATGTTGCAAAAGGACAATTCATGACTGACTACAAACAATGGACGAAAGGTTGTGCACAGGTGAGTCATTAAGTTTTTTAAAATATATTTGTGATTGTAAATTGTCCAATGTGGTTAAAAAGTATTCATATTTCCCCCAATACTCGTACCATTCAAGCACTGAAAATGCTGTAACAATCGGCATAACGTTTCAAATCTGTATTTCATCTGATTTCAGGAAGATGTTGAGAGAGTTGATTCCCGCAGATCTTACCAAGGCTCAGTCACCTGACGACTGGAAGAGGGTAAGCAAGCTCTTCAAATTGGATTTTTATGCCCTCTGTTGGGTGGTATATAGCAGTTGAACTGTCAGTGCGTTTGTTTGTCTGTGTGTAATTGGCCATAACTTTTCCAATATTGAATATAGCAACTTGATATTTGGCATGCATGTGTATCTCATGAAGCTGCACATTTTGAGTGGTGAAAGGTCAAGGTCATCCATCAAGGTCAAAAGTAAAACAAAAACAATCCATGGGAAGTAATAAGCTTTAAAAGGGAGATAATTTCTAAACCTGCCAAATGATATATTGAAATTATATTTCAAAGCAGCGCAATAGGGGGCATTGTGTTTCTTACAAACACATCTCTTGTTTATTATTATTTTCTAAACCTATTTACTTGATTTCAACTGCATTAAAAGCCAAAGGCCTATTGAAATGCTCTTGAGTCTGTTTCCTGGTTTGAACCAGTACTTGTTGTCTATTTGAGAGATTTAAAGAACGCTCCCACAATGGGGCTCAAATCTATGATCTCCAAGTCGGGAAAACCATATCCACGTCAACCCCACCCTGCCTCCCCAACCTGGTAGAAAGTAGAGAGTGGGGTACACCGGAATCACCTTGGTCTTCTGACTGTCTGTCTTTCAATAAATCAAAATAGCCTGAGAAAGTACCCTTGGCACTTTCCAACATACAGCATTCCAACTTGCATGGATTGTTCCTTATGATGAATTGATGTGTCTGCAATTTGTGTTGTTCTACTTTAGAAATTGCTTTTTAAGTTATGCCACTGTTTATACTTTAGGTTTTCTATTGCATATTGCTACATCCATGCATTTTGATATGCAATGTCTTGGGGTATTGGTGGCTAATAGTATAAAGTTGTGTTGTTTAAAACTCATGAAGTAAATTTTTTGTACATGAAGTATTTATGTATTGTTTTATTCTATGTATTTGTGACAAGAAAGATACAAAAATTAGTAACTAGTGAAATGTGAAAAAAATGAAAACAACAACAACAGCACTGGTGTAATTTAAAAACCAGTAAATTTATAAAACTTGGTCAGAGACCGTTTTACCACAAATACCGTATTTTCATAAACAGTGCACTTACGATCTCTTAAGTGAATGTGTGTTTTTAAAGGCATTTATAAAACCAGTTGATACTGTTTTTAATATGAATACAAATCTAAATGCTTATCCTCAGAACTTGAAGTCATTGTATATTTGCCAATTAACAACTAAAAACTGACCATTATTTACGTACTTTTTCAGGGCATATTAAGCCAGTACAACGCTGATGCAGGCATGACTCAAGACAACGCCAAAATTGAATTCCTTAAAGTGATCTACTTGTGGCCAACATTTGGCTCGGCCTTCTTTGAAGTGAAGGTATTTTATCTTTCCCCTGTAAAGAGTTTTGTTTTGCCTTGGGACCTTATTAAAAAGAAAATATTTCAGATTTTTGATCGAATAAATTATTGCCTAACCCTCTCAAGCTTCTTAGACCAATGCATTTTTAGAGCATTTGAAAAATTGAATTGAAATGTCGTTGTTTGGGGTCGTCTGTTGTTCACAAGAATGAATGTCAAAAAACAAGAAAAATTATTGTATTTGTCACAGTATGTAAATGAGTTGGTATTTATTATACATATAAAACTGGTTATGAACATGAAGTAAAGGGAAACGCAGAAAGTATATTTGCATTTCAAAATCTCAGTATTTTCCCAAAAAGCGTTGCAGTTTACATGACATGTTCGGTTTTAATGATATTATATTTTAAAAAAGACTGATCAATAACAATAATTTTGAATGTACTTATGCTTTTCTATATGTTGATTGAAAAACATTTCCAATGCAGTGTTCAAACGTTTCTATCTATTCATCTTCAGCAAACGACAGATTCCAGTTACCCAGAAATCCTCCTGATCGCCATCAACAAGAACGGGGTCAACTTGATCCACCCCCAGACAAAGGTCATCATTTGTATTTTGAAAACAATCAAATTAACATTATATATAGGCAATACATTCAGTTTTTTGCAATTAGTAATTTGAGAAGTTTTTTTTGCTTATATCATTATTCATCTTAAAGGAGGTGTTATTAGGCATAAAAGGAAGGGGTTTATGGCAAAAGAGGCTCTAGTCTAAACAGCCCTTGTCTAAAGAAGCCCCATAAAAGCAAAATTGGTCCCACATTCTTTCACAATCCGGAAAACAGGCCAATATATAAAATTAATGATCTGACACTAGAATGAATTAAATATCTAAAATAATATAACTTTTACATATATTATTATTATACATCAAAGAAATAGTCTTTATTCATTTAGTTTTATTCAAGTTTTTTCAGTAAATTTCACTGGTCAGTTCAATAAATAATTTTATTATTCCAAGAGGTTTATTGACATAAAATTTATTCTTATTCAGTTTCTTATACTTAGATTTCATTATAATAATAATTGTCACAATCAACTGTCTATCTTATTGACTTTAACATGTCAGTTGAGATAAGTTTTTTGATATAAATTTATTTTGACTAAATTTATATATAATAAATGGCTTTCTCTTTTCTCTGACAAACACGATATGACAGCCTAGCTTAACCCTTTACCACTCCGAAATAAAGTGAAAATGGCTTTTGCTAACAGCATAAATCAGAAGAGTCTGAGAGTAACTTGCAAGCTGTTCAGGTTTTATGTTGTTCGCTGCTTATCAGTATCTTAGGGTTGGAAATGAAACGTTCAAAACTTGAATCTAGTAAGAAAGGTATTTAATTTTATTTGATTTTTCTAAGGGGCTGTAAATTTGTTAAAATTTGTAGCTCAGCAGTTAAGGGTTAAGATTGTAAACACTTCTTCTTGTTTGTCTTTCACAGGACATATTGGCCACTCATCCATTCACAAAGATCTCCAACTGGAGCAGTGGTAACACGTATTTCCACATGACCATCGGTAACCTGCTCCGTGGCAGCAAACTGCTCTGTGAAACATCCCTGGTGAGCAATCAGTTAATGGACCCATTTTAATTGAGCCTTGCTCTGGGAAAACGGGACTTAATGCATGTTGGTAAAGTGACAGTAAAGTTTAAACCTGTGCAGTCCGCACAGGCTAATCAGGGACAACACTTTCCACATAAACTGGATTTTTGCTGAGAAGAGACTTCCTTCAAACTAAAAATACCATAAAAAGCGGAAATTGTTGTCCCTGATTAGCCTGTGCGGACTGTACAGGTTAATCTGGGACGAGACTTTACCCACATGCAATGAGCTCCATTTCCACAGAGTGCGGCTCTATTATTAAGTGCATTGATTATTTTCTTAACCAGCCTGCACTGAAAAATGATCTTATTTTATTGCTAATACTTCCTCTCTTTAGGAAGTTGATGATGTTTTCTGGATACGCCTTGGACATTGGTCTGTCCCTATGTCACAAGATACACATTTTTACAAACAAAAAGTAACAATACTCTTCAATGTACAGAATTCATATTTGCATGAATTGTTGGTATGATATGAATTGCTGCTTGTGCAATATCTATTATTCTATGTTACTTATTGCTAATGGTCTATGTAACGATTATTAAGTCAAGCTGCAGATTATGACATGCCGTGCCTGTGGGGTGGGGTATTCTTCACTTGTGTTAAAAGCGCTAGTTTTAACAGACTGACTTATGCAAGATGGAACATTAAGACTGCTTTCATCAATGTGATTTTGATTGTTTTCCATGTCCAAATCAGATTAATAACAAATTATAATTATATATCAAAAGGCAAACCAGGCTGAAATTGAAGGGCCAAAGAACAGCATTTATGTCAACATACCGGGATTGTTTCCTTCTGATGTGTTTATACATATACTGTTCAACCAATTCAGACTAACGCGATGATGATTTAATTACTATGCATCAGAATAAAAACCTGTTGTTATCCCCCACCATAGGCTGAGGGATATTGTTTTGGCGTTGTCCGTCTATCCGTCCGTCCGTCCAGAGCCATATCTTGGAAGTGCTTTAACGGATTTAATTGAAACTTGGTATGAGTATATATATGGATAAGAGGATGATGCACTCCAAATGGCATTGTACACCATCTGTTAATAACGGATTTATGGTCCTTTGTATCTTGAAAAAATGGTTTTTAATATAATCTTAGAGCTTTATCTCCATTAACACATGAGCCAGAGCAATAGTTGTTGCCATAGTTGTTGTCAAGCATCTGGGGGTGCTTCAAATTCAACACCCATAATCCTAGGGGTTAAGGTCAAGGTCACACATTGAGTTCAAAGGGTGTTGTCCATCTGTCCAGAAAACTTTTGTGTCCAGAAGCATATAGGCGGCGGATATCAATTCAACGAATTTGCTTGTTTATTTACAAATTTACAAATATAACTAAAAATTAAAAACTATACCTGAAAAATAATACCGTATTTCTTACTTAAACCAGGGATACAAAATGGACGATCTACTGACCTCGTACATTAGCCTGATGTTGACAAACATGAACAAGCCCCCAGGGGGTCGACGATAGGACCCGCCCACAGTCCTGTGAACAAGCCGGGAGCCGGTCGACAATAGAACCCGCCCACAGTCCAGGCTGGTTCAGGGCAGGTGTTATACTGAATTGTGTTAAAGGGATGACATAGGACTTTGCTTCTTTACAGAACATTTGTATAAATATGTTGACATAGGACATTTCTAGGTTTTGATTAAAACTGAATGGTATGAATATGGTTAGATAGTACTAACTTCAGAAGAAATAGAGCTTTTTGATTATTTGAAGATTGTTACTTTTGTTGGCTATGTGTGACATGCATAATTCATAATTTGATTTTCACCTTATTCAACATGCAGAGCTTGGTCTTACTGGCTTTCATGATTGTATTTTCAATAAAGGGTTAAATGTCAAGGATAAGGAAATAGTAAAACACAGTTTATATTCAGATCCATAAATATGCTCATAAGCAATTGCATAGTTCATAAAAATCGAACTCCTAAATATCTTACATGTTATATTTGTTATTATTTCTGCATAATGTCTTGAAAAATACTTGGTAAATGTTGAGTGATGGTTTATAAATTGTTTTACATTCTTTGATAAAATTATAGACCATTACATGCATAGACACTATTGTAAAGTATTTAATCTTTATTGTTACATTTTTAGGTTGTCAAATGTTTTCATCTTGTCGTTAATTATAAAATAAGTGGTTGTGAAATTATATACATGCAATTGCATACTGTTAACTTTACATTGTTGAAATATTTACCTTGAACTATAAAGTATAGTAATGTGTGCATGTTCACGTTCTTAAAAGGTTACAATATACATTGGTATACAGTAATATACAGATACAATATTGGTATACAATAATATACAGATACATTATTGAAAAACTAAATATTTATAAGGGCAATGTACAGATTCTTTTATAATGATTCTTGTGTCTCATTTACACCTTTGACTCTAAAATGTTTGTCTCACAAAATGTGGAGTTCAAAGTTTGATTGAGCCCTGTTTAATCTTTGTCTCAGTTGTTGAAATGCAACATGTACAATAAGCGCATAATGCCTGCTGAAATATTAATATTTTTTCTCTTATTGTTGTTAAAATTTGTACATAGAAACACTGTTTTTAATAAATAAATAATGCTACAATAAGATTTGCCCTGACTAGATACTATTGTTGTTTATCTTGCATAATATATTGTGTAGCCAATGCTGTTTTAACACAAAACCCATATATAATTAACACTTGTGGCATCAGATAATGTCATATGACACTATATTAACAATATATATTAACAAAGTCGATCATAGAAAAGTATGTATAAATATTATATCTACTTAAATTAATATTGTTGTTCAAAACAACACTTATTCTACATACTTTTTAATACACATTGTCTTAATTATTTAAGTGCATACGTTTTAGGACGCCTAAATATGTGTAACTTTTTTGGAAAATATGAGGTTTATATTGAAGGAGTTCCATAATAAATATATATATATATAATGTATGTTTAAGTATTTATATTTGAAATATTTTGCTACCATTCCATTTAACCTTGACCAGTGAATTGCTGCAAATTACTTTATAATTCCATTTTTTTCTGAAAGATTTATGTTATTTGATGTTGTTGTTAACAATCATTTTACTTATCGTGTCAATTCCTAGCGGCTCAAACATGTTATTTCTACTTATATTTATTTTTAACACAACCAAAAGCTCATTGCAAAAAGTCCCAAACAAAGAACTGAACATACATTCCATTTGTATATGTGCATGGCATGTGATTGAACTTTTATTATAATGTGCTAAAATGAAAATTCCATTTAAAACATTGACATTCTTTGATTTGTAAACATGATAGGACTTTTGATATGTAATTTTATGATATACGAACATTGTTCATGCACGATGATAATATTTCATATTATGTGTAATACATTTGTTCATGCCAAAAATGTAACATGATTATGTGACATTTAATATTTGTATATGATTCTTTTTTGCTGAACTAGATTTGTTCATTTACTTAAAAAATAATGCATAATTTCTTTAATTGTGTTATGTAAGTGTATTCACATACATGTTTGTGTTTGCAAATGTAAAAGTAAAATTTGTTCCTATGCAGAAGAGAGAAATAATTTTTAATATATGTAGATAATATAAAAAATTAGTTTATCAAATTTTATTAATAATCCGTTGCTTGATTGAAAGCGATATTTTTTGGAGCAAAACTCATAACAGTAGAACGGAGGAACCTGTGAGTGTTGTTTTGGAAAAAAGCCATTTAAAGAAAGCATCATTGTATTTACAAGTACGCTTTAACTCTTTCAGTGCTGGAACCGAATTTTGAAGGCCTTTGCAAACAGTTTGGATCCAGATGAGACGCCACAGAACGTGGTGTCTCATCAGGATCCAAACTGTTTGCTATTCTTATAGTATTCTTTGGAAAAAATTGAAGAAAATGCTAATTTAAGAAATTCAGCAGACAACATTTTGGCAGAGGACAAATTTCCCAGCATGCAAGGGGTTAAAAAAGATCCAGTACATAATTGTTCACCAATTCAGCTTCTTATGGTACCGGGCCACGTCTTTTTTGTTTATAATATTAATTGTATATTTATGTGTTGGGTTTTGTTTTCACTGAAGATTGTATGTCTCAATGTATTGAAACATATTTTCATCATTATTTTAGTGTTGGAAGTTGCATGTATATATACTTATTAATCACACCATTGGCATATTTATTTAGATACTTTAAAGCCAACGTTGGCTATGTTGTTGTTTGTTCTTTCATTGCTTAGTTATTTTGACTTGAGTTAAGAGTTTATATGGATTGTTTTGTACCATTTTTTGTGTATGCTAGTTGATGAACTATGAGTGAATTTTTGCACACTTTTGTACAAGTTACTGTACACATTTACTGAAGTTAGAAAGAACGATATCTTCTAAGTAATAAAATTGTGTACTTTTAGTCATACATGACAAAACATGAAAAAAGACATATTTGATTTCTGCATAACTGACTGTTCAATAATATTTAATTGACAATGTGTTAAGGTCCACAGAAAACCTGGATGTCGCAGTTTAAACAGTTTTGTTATAAGATCCCTTATTTTGTTACTTCACACTGGTATATGTACTGTATATGCTAGAACGTTTGGGTCCGTCATACTGTGAAATCATTCCAAGCTGTAATAGAGAAATTGTTCATTTCCCGTTGTCAGTATTTGGACATTCCAATGTGGACATTGTACCTTATCTTTGTAAACTTATTTGTTTGTAGAGATGTGAATGATTTTTGCATATATACATATAATTGTGTTGTTTATATACAAGGCAATAAACTATACCTTCTGGAATCTGTTTTTGGGTTGTTTACATACAATGGAATAAACTATACCTTTTGGAACCTTTGCCATATACTAGCTTCTTACGTTGCTTTTGATTGTCATCAATGTACCGAAAATAGTGGTTTCTAAGTTTCAAATGATTAAAATGTTTTAATAATGTGCTTTAATAATATCTGATTTATGATTATGTATCTTGTAGTTTGAATTTCTTTATTTTTATGTCTTAATATATCAGATTTATATTTTGAAAACAAAGAATAGTCTCGCTCTGGGAAAAGTGGTTTTAACCCTTTGCATGCTGGGATATTTTTCGTCTGCTAAAATGTTGTCTGCATAATTTCTAAAATTAGCATTTTCTTCATTTTTTTTCAAAGAATACTATCAGAATAGCAAACAGTTTGCTGATTAATTTTCAAGACATTTTATTACCTTTAATGATACATTTTCATGACATTGCATTCATAACCTTTAGTCAAACGTTTCCATGCAATTCATTATCTTTGATGAAACATTTCAGTGCTATTTGATTTAATTACCTTTGGTGATCTATTTTCATGACATTTCTTTGATTGTATTTTTTAATACATTTCCATGACACTTAATTTCATAACATTTGGAGACAAATGTTTGTGATATTTAATTTATTTCCTTTGGCGATTTGTTTTCATAATGTTCCGTTTGGATATACGTTGCTAAATAATATCATTTTCTTATACATTTCCATGACCATTAATTGCAGTAATTTTGCGGATGCCAAGATTGAATTTCATCATTCCAGACATTGATTGATTCCGGACATTTATCTCCTTCCTACTTTTGAGTAATTAAATGGTAATTCAATTGAATTGAATTTTAATTCCATTTTATTAGCTCATCAATTTAAAAAAAAAATTATGAGCTATTGTCATCACCCTTGCGTCGGCGTCAGCGTCGGCGTCTGGTTAAGTTTTGTGTTTAGGTCCACTTTTCTCATAAAGTATAAAAGCGATTGCATTCAAACTTGGTACACTTACTAACTATCATGAGGGGACTGGGCAGGCAAATTTAGATAACACTGGCATGCATTTTGACAGAATAATGTTTTCTTTTTATACTTAGAAAATTGAAAATTTGGTTAAGTTTTGTGTTTAGGTCCACTTTTCTCATAAGGCATCAAAGCTATTGCATTCAAACTTGGTACACTTACTATCATGACGGGACTGGGCAGGCAAAGTAAGATAACTCTGGTGTGCATTTTGACAGAATTATATGCCCTTTTTATACTTAGAACATTGAAAATTTCGGTAAGTTTTGTGTTTAGGTCCACTTTATTCCTTAAGTATCACAGCTATTGCTTTCATACTTGCGACATTTACTTACTAGCATAAGGGGACTGTGCAGGCAAAGTTATGTAACTCTGACTGGCATTTTGACGGAATTATGGCCCCTTTATACTTAAAAAATTGAAAATTTCGTTAAGTTTTATGTTTTGGGTCGCTTTACTCCTAAAGTATCATAGCTATTGCTTTCAGACTTGGAACACTCACAAACTATCATAAGGGGACTGTACGGAACAAGTTGCATACATCTGGTTGGCATTTTGTCGGAATTATGGCCCTTTTTTGACGTAGTAACTTTGAATATATGGTTAAATTTTGTGTTTACATCCACTTTACTTCTAAAGTATCAAGGCTATTTCTTTTAAACTTCAAATACTTTCATGCTATCATGAGGGTACTGTACCTGGCCAGTTGAATTTTACCATGACCTTTGAAGGACCTTGATTCTCAAGGTCAAAAAATTAAATTTTGCAAAAATTGCCATGACGTCGTTATTTATGATCAGATTGATAGATACTTTGACAAAACAACTCTTACATGAATACTACAATAGACTCCACCCTAACCATCCCCCCCAAGAAAAACATTTTTTTTCCTTTTTTTTTAAAAGATCATCTTATAAATGATCACACCCTCACACTATACCCTGACTCCACCCCACCCCCCCCCCCCCCCCCAATTTTTTTTTTGGAAACATGGTAATAAAACAAAAATATTTATTTTTACTATGTTATTTTTGAAAGACCGTCCAACTATCCCACCCTAGAATCCCTCCCCCATAACAAAAAAAAATATTTGTATTTTGTTTTTGCATTTTTATTTCTTACTTTTGGAAAATAATGTAATAAATGACCGACCACACCCCCACACTATACACCCCTCTCACCCCACCCATCCATCTTTTTTTATTGAAGTATTGAGATTGTTCTGTTCACCTTTAAAAAGAAAAATAGATGAGCGGTCTGTACCCGCAAGGCGGTGCTCTTGTTATTATTTAATTTGAATTTCAATGCTATAAGGTTAAATTTTATTTGCATGTATATGTATCATGAATGTTGCTGGGCCAAGTGTGAGGTTGAGCACTCTAAAATCGATTTAAACCCCAAGTGCTTTGCATTGACCGTTCAAGCGGTGACGCTATCTTTATTCTTCTAGGTGTGGATGTTGTTTCGTATTGTGCCGTTCTATTTTGGCAATTTGTCACTTTCCATAAATAAAAGGACCACGAACTTGTGTATAATAAGAATGCAATACTGCTGAACCAGCTGAAGTTTCACTTCTTTATATTGATGGTAAACATTTTTATGGTAAAACTGTTATTACTTGTTAATCTATCTGCGGTAAATGCAATTGTTTAAGCACACGCGACTCTGTGATGTTGCTTGAATATTCGATAAGTTTGTCATGCTATCTCTTATCTGTTGATTATCTAATACCCCATGGGGCGTTTATGGCGATTACGCGTAGATGAAGGTACATAGAGCTACTTTAAAGTGTGTGCGCGCGTGTGTGTGTGTGTGTGCGTGTGTATGCGCCTGTGTGTGTATGTGTGTACATGGTGTCTATGGAGGAGATAATGAGAATGCTCCCCGAGTAGGGAGCGAACCCACGAAATCCCGATCGCTAGGCGGACACCTCATCCACTACACCACCGGGATAGTATATCCGAATGCCTACTGTTATGTGTATATTTATTTTTGGCATAGAATTTACTTTATTACCCAGTGTACATAGCTTTAGAATTAATTTTCAATTGTAAACACAAACCTGAAAACTATCACTCAATTTCAGAGTGAACAGCATTTGATTGTGTAGCCCCAAGATAGAAAAAGTTATCAAGAAATGGACAGACGTTAAGGTATATTAACTAATGAAATATCATGACCCTTACTTACTGACTTACTCTTACCACAAAATGATTATAAAAAATTTACAATGTCAGTCACATGTAAGATTTAAAAAATGAAAGTTAGACTGGGAGCAAAAGGTTAATTGTGTACTTTGAATTATACATAAAAACATTTATAATGAATTTGCACGGAATAATCATTGTTGTGTATTGTGTGTTTGCTGTTTTCTATTGACACATTCCAGTCCAGTTCATGTATGTAAATATTATTAACATATTCTAACATAATATTTACCATAATTATTTCTTATATTTACGTATTTGGTATCCATTCATCAGTTTTTTCGTTCAACTGTGGAATGTTTGAATTTTAGCACTATGTACTTTCTTTTCAGACGCACAACAACCATGTGTGAATGATTAGATCTCGTCCATCACATCAGTCGAACAAAAGTTGGTAAGATAATTAATCAAGTACACAGTATAAAGTTAGCACATTTATACGTGTAGGTGTGTCAATGTTACAAAACACATACAATAAATAAGGTTTAACAACGTTTTCATAATCACAAATTAATTATGTGACATAAATATCGTTATTTATGAAGTTACTTGGTTACAGATACATTTCACATTGTAATAAATGCATAATATCAAAATATCTTTGTCATTGAATGTACATGTTTGTATGTATGACAGCTCATAAAGATCGATTGTCCATATTCATTAATGAATATTTATCGTTAGATACAAGTAATTTCGCAAAATACCAAAATAAAAACATTGCATATACTTACATATGAGTCCCGCTCTGTGAGCAGGGAGGTTTAATGCATGTGCATAAAGTGTCATACGAGATTAGCATGTGCACTCTGCACAGGCTAATCAGGGACAACTTTCTGCCTAAACTGGTTTTTTGCTAAGAAGAGTCTTTCTTAAAACGAAACATATAATAAAAGCGGAAAGTGTCGTCCCTGATTGGCCTGTGCGGACTGCACATGCTAATCTGGTATGACACTTTATGCACATGCATTAAACCCCATTTTATCAGAGCGCGACTCATATATAAAGTTATTATGGTGATTTATTAAATACATGTTATTTAAAAACAAGAAACCGTCGGAGACGGGTGATGCTCCCCAAAGTTTTTTTTTCACAATATTGCACTATTTATTCAGATAAAAGGAAACGTTTTGAGGGCACAGTAGTTGGGGGGACAATAATTTTTTTATAGACAATTTCAAAGGGCCATAACTCTGTGAAAAATCATCCGACCAGAACCCGCTGATAATATGCACATCTCCTCTTGGTCGTGAAGCTTCCCATAAAGTTTCATTGAATTCCGGTCATTAGTTGCTGAGAAATAGCCCGGACAAGAATTGCACTATATGTACAGTTAATGGAAAATTTCAAAGGGCCATAACTCTGTGAAAAATCATCCTACCAGAACCCACTGATAATATGCACATCTCCTCTTGATAGTGAAGCTTCCCATAAAGTTTCTTGAATTCCGGTCATTAGTTTCTGAGAAATAGCCCGGACAAAAATTGTGCACGGACGGACAGACGCACGGACAGACGAAGCGGCGACTATATGCTCCCCTCAAAATAAATTTTCACAAAACCAATTGTAAAAATCAATTGAATATTAATTTTTTTTTAGTAATTACAAAAAAGTTATTGTTTTTTTACATGGACTTGTAGAAAATAAATTAACGAGTATACATAAGCTAAATTAACATATTGGATTACTTATGTTATTTTACCAGTCATATTCATTCATATATAATCATTATAGGAAATCCGCGAGACAGTGCATGTGAGGCCCAGTCAGAATTTCCAAACTCTGTGGAAGGGGATTAGTTGTATCAGATATCTGTTGAGAGTTGTAATAATTATAATTCTTATTTAACTGAGCTTTGTGTGGTGAATGTATACCTCTATAGAAAGACATGTTGTGGGAGCTGATTATGTTATACCATTACCTATTTATCTTTTCATTTAATCAATTATGTACCGGTATATAATTTATGTATTATGTATGTTTTACATCTAGAAATACAAAAATGTCCATTTCTATTTGTCAATTTCACATATTCAATGTCATTTTATTAGATGAACATTCAATTTGAATAAAGAACTGTTTTTCACTTTCTGTTCTGAGAGAGCATTTTGTTTGAAAATGTTCTAAGTTTTTTTTCCACCGTTTGCCACTCAGTTTTTCTTGCAAAATTTTCTAAGAGCCATTTTCTCCTATTCAAAATGTACATTTTCCACTTCAAAAATAGACTAAGTCCAATTTTTCACCGTTTGCCATCAAATTTCCACCGTTTTACATCGAATGCCACTGTTGATTTCCATCGATTAGTGGAAAACGATGGCATTTCACCATTTTCCATCGTTTTCCATCGAATTTTCACCGTTTGCCACACTTTTACATGGCAAACGATGGCATTTGGTGGAAATCTGTGGCAAATCTAGAGACGGGTATTTGGGTCATCTAGAGTAAAAAAGTAGGTCACTAGGTCAAAAACTAGGTCAAATAATAGAAAAACCTTGTGTAGACAATAGAGGTCGCAGTTTTCATCCAATCTTTATGAAATTTAGTCAGAATGTTTATCTTGATGAAATCTGGGTTGGGATTGCAGGGCTCAACATTAACCTAAAAACCAACATATGCCGGGCAAGTACTTAGAAAATCTACTTGCCCTGAACATAACGCCACTTGCCCAAACATGAAATATCGCATTAACTGTAAACCTGATATTTTTTAATAGAGATCAAAATGATACACCACAAAACCTTTTTTATTTTTGCACTTTTAACAAAATGATTACAGCAATTAAAGATTTTGCAGACTTACAGTAAAGCCGAAGCTAAATAAACTAGAAATTTCTCGTCTGCTAACAGTACTGTAAACAACACGTGAACCGTAACAAAAATGTCAATTGACGTTAAGCAAAAGATTGTTGAAAATGTATGTTGCAAAATATGAAATATATATATATCGAAGCTATTTGTTGTTGTTTTTATATAGTTATATAATTTTAGTAGTTTTCTTCGTGACTGAAAACACCAACGATGTTATTTGTAACTGAATATTAATGAAAAAGATAAACACAATAGCATTTGAACACAGATGCTTGGAATCCCAAGCCATTTACGGTGTTTGGTTCCTTAGTTTGGAAATGCATGCGCACCATGCGTAGTTAGTTCGGACTTCCGCAAACAACAATCGCCGAGGTAAATTCGTGCATTAGGCAAATCGTTCGTGATTATTTGTACTATTTAACCACAGAAACACACGTTTATCTTTGTTCTTTTGTGCACTTGCCCAGGCGGACAACTAGATTATAAAATAACTTGCCCGGACCCAATTAACTTATACTTGCCAGGGGCAATCGGACAACCGTTAATGTTGAGCCCTGGATTGTAGTTGGGTCATCTGGGGTCAAAAACTAGGTCATTAGGTCAAAAACTAGGTCACTAGGTCAAATAATAGAAAAACCTTGTATAGACCATAAAGGTCACAGTTTTCATCCAATCTTTATGAAATATGGTCAGAATGTTTATCTTGATAAAATCTGGGTTGGGATTGTATTTGGGTCATCTTGGGTCAAAAACTAGGTCACTAGCTCAAATAATAGAAAAACCTTTGGTCAGAATGTTTATCTTGATGAAAACTGGGTTGTGATTGTATTTGGTTGAGTCAGGTGAACAATTCATGGCCATCATGGCCCTATTGTTGTTTAATTTAGTCAATTGACCGAAACGTGAAAAGGTCCCTTAAAATAAGTTTGGCTACCATAGGCATAATTTTACATTCTTTATAAGTAGTGACTATATTGTATTGTTTAACAAGTATTCTTTATAAAAGCCCATGTCAAAGCCACAATTCAAGTTCAAACGTCATAACATAGCCCATCTGGAATTAGTTTTAAATAAAATGTACCATTCTTGTTAACCTGGGCAATCATTTGTACTACAGTAGACTCTGCCAATACCGGACTCTCGGAATACCGGAACTCTCCCGATTCCGGACGGTCGGGCCAGTCCCGTATTTTCTTCTTCTATTTCTTTGTTAATAAATGTTGAATAAACCGAACTCTCTGAAAACCGGAAACCGGACGGGTATCTCCGTAAATTTGGTCATTTTCAACGTAAAATATATTGAGTATACCGGACGGTCTAAATTCTCAAGATGCCCGAGGCGTGAAAATAACAATACCTAGTCAGCACAGCGAGTGCGG
The DNA here is from genome assembly GCF_020536995.1 of Dreissena polymorpha. Classification (NCBI taxonomy): domain Eukaryota; kingdom Metazoa; phylum Mollusca; class Bivalvia; order Myida; family Dreissenidae; genus Dreissena; species Dreissena polymorpha. The sequence goes on from NC_068360.1 coordinate 47,500,712, forward strand.
TGTCACACGTTTTGCTCGCTCAATTATCGATAATCGGATTAAACATACCATAAAGGTGTCAAGTCGTTACCGCGCTATGGGAGTCCGATTAAGTAATGTAAAACAAACTGTGAATGTCTATAATAGACGTGCGGTAACACCAAACAGTAAAGTGATTGACTCGATCGTTTAATTAATTATTTATTATCGCCAATGATAAACAATTTAATTAAAAAAAATAATGCATGCCGTTGCGACGATCACTTTTTTGTGATCTTCTCGGGTATTTTAAAAGATCTTATAGCCTTCTAAACATTTCAGAAAATAAGATCGTAAAGGAGAAATGTGCTTTCAAGCAGAGAGTGATCTTGGACTTTTTCGTGAAATCGTAAACTTCAAGAATAAGTAAGTTTTGAGATTATGAATATCTTAAAAAATAATTATGACGCTGTTTTTTGGCTTGTGTGTATATTTTATGAAATGTGGTACATGTATGTATTGAATAATAAATCGTGTATCTACAACAATCTTATTTGTGTCGTCACTCGCCTATCTGACAAATGCCACGTACGTACATGTATAAAGCACCACGCTCACTTTGGGATTAATCAAAACAAGTCGGTATGGATTATTTTTTTGCTTTTAATCGATAAAAAAAAATTTTTTTAAGAATGCAATTAACATCATCAGTACCTGCGTACAGTTATCACATGGTACATGTTAATGTATATGGTTTGTTTTATTTTTATGTGATTCTGTACACAATGTATACCATGTATATTTCGGCAATAAGAAAACTCTTGGTAAACCGGAACTCTCTGAAAACCGGACGATCAGGCCGGTCCCGAGACCGTCCGGTTTACAGAGAGTCTACTGTATATGTATTATGTGCTTTAAGTCAGTTTAAATTAGCACTTCTTACAATTTCATTCCAGTAGGTTAAACCCTTTCCCCGATAGATGCATATAATCCCGAGTCTATCGATTCCCCGATACATGCGTTTATTACCGTCTCTATCGATTACCGCATACATGCCAATTTTTCTGTGTCTATCCATTACCCGATAACCCGTATATTCCCAATGTCCATTTTCAAATGCAAATTCTGACTATTATTGACGACAAAAGTGCTAAAAAACGCATTAACACAGACATCCAACATTTTTCTCAAGTATCAAATGAATTTCGACATATGTTTCTATTTAAAGATTTGATGAAATAGGTGTCCAATCGGAACAAGGGTAGTCCAACATGCGTAAATAACTTAATGTGGTGTGCGCGCATCGTGTGCAGTTCATGTCCTTTTACAAATTGTAGCCACAAATAAATACATGTATATGCCCATGATATTTTCGTGTCCAGTGTTGGTCTTGACAAAAAGCCCGCGAAAATAGGTGTGGGCATATTTATTTATACACATTAACTGCGTAGCACCGACAACATTGTAAAAGCTTCGTAGTAAATTTCCATTTGAGTATCGGGGTCTCTCGCAAATGATTTTGATATTTTTCTGAATAAAATAAAAGTAATATACTCTGTATCATTTTCATATTTTAGTTCCTTCAATATTGCAACAATTATTGTACTGTATCTGATTGCACGCAAAGTGCCGTGTACAGTTCATTTTCTTTTACAACAACCAATTAACAGCGTCATCTATATTTAGATTTTATGCGATATGTACAAGTCATTTTCTGGAAATTGGAAGAAAGTAAAAGTGATTTTTCAAAAATAAACCAACGTTTTTTTTCCCATTTAATTTGTCATAATTATTTTTATTTTCTGTTGTCTGTGTATGCTTGTTTGGTTCTCTTTTGTTTTTAGCAAATTGTATGAAAATAATATCGTAATGATAAATGTATAAAGCAAGTCCCGTTTCCGAAATCATATACGAGAATTACTTCGATATGTTTAGTGACATATAAAATCATGATTTTGACAGACGACACGTGCTTATCTAAAGTTGGTGTTTTTGTAATACACAGGATATTGGATTATCGCTGCTTGATTGAGCAATAAAACAAAGACGCAGTCGGCGGTATTCAGTAGGCCTTTTGTACTGACAAACATAATAATTAATAGTGCACGTGCTTATCTAACATTTAAGGATAAAACACATGGGATACTCGACACTTTGGGCTTGTTTGGGCCATAAAACGCAATCCCCGTGGCTTTTTCAAGTACCAAACGTGTCCAGAAACTAATGAGTTCGGGTAATAAAGCACAGAGATTATGATCTGAAAACTGCATGGAGTCTGAAATGAAACAAAATGCCGACAAATCAAAAGATTAACCGCCTAATGTTTCAGTATAAAATTCGATATTTTAAGGTGGGGTTCTCACTGCATTTCCTGTTGCATTCGCATACGCTTGTATTACTATTAATATCCTCGTATTATTTGCACAAATTTATTCTGTAACCATGGCTGATTACTTAGATCAGCTTTTTGACAGTGACTCTGATGAGTCTGAGTTTTCTGGTTTCTCAGAGTTTGACTCTGATATTGAAGTCGGTGATTTGACCAATTATGACATTATTCCCGATGCTGAGGCTGCAGATGATAATTGGACAGATGACTTCAGTCCATTGAGGGTGCGTCTACACAAAATATTTGAGTACACAAAAATAAAAACATAGATTTATTGCTGTGCAAATTTGAAAATGTCAAAACATTTTTTTTCATTAGTAACCGCTAGCACCACATTATACCTATAATTATAATGCCCTAAACATAAATTATCGTAATATAATGTACATGTTATAAAATAAAATATTACACATGACACGATCATATTATAAATAATATAGTAATTTATATTATAATTGTTGATAATTATAATATAATTATGTTAATAATAATATTTATTTCTTTTTTTCATTTCAGTTTGATGAGTTCAACGAGCAGCCGGGAGAACGCCTGCCAGATGGATTTGATGTGGACACAGCCACTCCCATGGATTACTTTTGGCTGCTGTTCTCTCCGCAGCTGCTTCAGTCCATTGTGGGGCATACGAATGGTTACTTCGATTGGAAGATGGCACAGCTGGACATACCAACAGACCTTAGATGGCAGGACACAACTGAAGAAGAGATGAGGGCATTCCTGGCCATCAACATCCTGATGGGAATCAACCAGCTCCCCAATGCCGAGATGTTCTGGTCGTCCAATCCCTTCATCAACAATGCTGGAATCACCAACACCATGAAATGCAACAGGTTCCAGAAGCTGGTGCAGTACTTCCATGGTCGACTGAGCGAGGAAGGGGAGAGCCAGGATACGACAAACTCTTTTAGGTGCGACCTGTCATGGAGAGCGTCAGCCGGACATTCCAGGACATCTACACACTCAACAAGGAGGTCTCCATTGACGAGGCCATGATTGCGTTTACCGGCCGCCTCAGCTTTAGACAGTATATGCCCGCCAAGCCGATCAAGAGGGGAATCAAGGTGTGGATGCTCTGTGATGCCAGGACAGCCTTCCTTGCTCGCTTTGAGGTATACCTGGGGCCACAGAATAACCAGACGGAACATGGACTTGGCGACAACGTTGTGATGAGGCTAGTGGACCACATCTACCACTTCTTCGGCTGGTTGTTCTTCGACAACTTCTTCACAGGTATACCTCTCATGAAGGAACTCCTGGAGAAGGGCCTCTACGCCTGCGGGACTGTCAGGGTCAACAGGAAGGGATTCCTGAGCCAGTTGAAGAAACCAGCAGAGGTACGACAGCGCGGAGACTTCAAGATCATGCAGATGGGCGACACCAACCTGACTGCCACAGTGTGGCAGGACACGCGACTTGTTCACCACTTGTTCACGTTGAGGGACCCTATCGTCATTTTACCTGTACAGCGATGATGTGGAGTCAACGTCCTGCAGCTACAGTCGCCACACAGTGTGAACGTCTACAACATGTATATGGGTGGTGTCGACCTGCATGATCAGTACCGCGCTAAGTATGACGTTGGGAGCTGTTCCAAGAACTACTGGCGATACCTCTTCTGGTTTCTTCTGAACTGTTGCATAGTGAATGCCTTCATCATGTACAAACTGACGTTCCGCAGGAAAATCGGTTCACCCACCTTGATTTCCGCCTGGAACTTGTCCGGGAACTGGCTGAGGTGTTCTGCAAAAGAAAAGGTGCAGCACCAGAAGGCAGAGGGAGAGATGGCTTGGTGGAGCAGATGAACATGGGGGGCCATGTCATGTTCCGACTCTCCGACAAGACAAAGGCCTGCAAGTACCACACCTGATACCTGAAGCAGCGGAAGGAGATGAAGTTCGGGTGTGCTACTTGCGGTGTCCACCTGTGTCAGGATGGTTGCTTCGCCAGTTATCACAGTCTGTGATGAGTAATAACTTTACTTGTAATGACACTTTTTAATTTCGTTTTTGGAAAAAGTGTCATGCAATCAAGTAAAAGTTATCATGGACATTGTTGCTAAGGAAAGGACATTGGTTAGGTCATTGCTACTGTATATATTGCAACTATATTTTCTGTATTCAGATTATTATATTTTTAAAACTAAGAAGTAAATAATTTATTTAATATTTTAAATTTTATAAGCCATGAATTATAAAAATTGATTTTATTTTATTTCATTTGTCATGTAGCATTATAATTAACAAGAAATATCTTTAAAAAAGATATATGGCGTTGATTGTGGTTGCAGTTAATGAAAGGTAAAAACTTCAATGAATGAGATCAAAGATAGCGAATGTCATTTTCTGTGCAGTTCTTAGCTGCAGCAAACGCAGTACGGGATGATACGCGGAGTTTTCGCGGCTTATTTTACATTATTACATATTGCTAGTCATAAACGTATAGATACAATACAGAAAACCAAAAGAAGAATGGAAGTGAAATTAAAACATATGAGTCAACCGGCCACACGCGAAGTATCCGTATATATTTTAAATATTTATACGCGCGTTCTTCGAACAAACCTGTTTTAGTGGTTAGTCTGGCGTTTCTATTTGAGTCGATTTTTAACAGTATCGAGAATCATTGGGCTCATGCTTAATTCATTAGTCAATATGATGGCATAACTCTTGTTAAATTAATTAAAAATAATATTTATCATGGTATTGTTGTAAAACACATTAAGAATCTATTATTGACATACCATATGATATCGCTGGATATCTTCATTTAACATCTGTCTGGTCTAAAGAAAATTCCAGTTCACCTAGTTCACGCTATAGCCTCTTTATTATGTAACGATTATTTTCCTGGCCGCAAACTCCGATCAGCACATAGGGTAGAGACGCAGCGATGACCTGTATGTAAACTCTGACATTCACACACAGTGGCCGCAAATTGACCCGATATACCTCGCGAGTTGAAATGCAATGCATTAAAGTGAGTCTTCCCTTCCACTGCTCTCTATACTTTAACATGTTAACATGTTGACAGGAATATGGAAGTTAGTACTAAATATGAGAAAATAGCCTTTAAGTGCAAACGTTCTCGCGCTGAAAATCTTCTGAAAATAAAAGGTGGACGCACAAACTGTATTGATGTCAAGATTGAGTGTAAAACTGTTTTATCTATTAAGCCTCTTTATTAAATATAAAATTGTTTCATGCTGAACACGTAGTAAAACAGTGTTACAAAGACGCGTACATGTTTCCAATGTTCTGGTCGTATTCTCAAATCAGCCAATGCAGTCAATGAAGTGTATTCATCTGTACTTGGCCGCGGGAAGTTTTATTTGAATTCTATTGGACGCTAACAAAGGTCAGGCTAAGGTGAAAAGCTGGCTTAATACAGCATGCCCAAAAAAACTTAATAGTCAATAAGTTGTAAAAACACTTCTAACTTTTGTCTACAGAAGTCTCATATGTTTACAAATTATAATTTATTGCAACCTATAATTGTTAGCTTGTGTAAATACTGTTGTTGTGTTATGTAAATATATATGTTTATTGTTATGTAAATATTTATGTTATGTAAATATATATGTTTATTTTATTATTAAATGTGTAATATGAATATGCATTGCAATCATGTGTATTTGTAAATTCAACACTGAATACATTCTGTTTTATCTGAAAAAAGTATGTCTTCTTTGTTTGTTCAAACATTTCTTATGCGATGTTTACAATACAGACTTAAAATTTATATGGTTGGAAGGAGAATTTATTTCTCTACAATCTTTACATTTACACAAATGATGTGAAATGAAAGGAAATAAGTGAAAATTAAGCTTAAACAAGACAGGCGTAACAGTTGAGAATTTTTCCAATATTTTTGCAATAACCCTATTGAGATGGTGTAGTCAGGCTTATCAGCCTTATATGGAGTCACTGTTATCAGAACAGCATGACTGGTATTGGCCTGGAGTGGCAAATCAGATATGGGGTCTATCAGGGAAAGGGTTAAAGTAAACTGACACTGTACAATGTTCTCACATGACAGTTTACATCGTGACGTAGTGATCAGGCTGGTCACTAGTCCCACAAAACTGTGTCGCAAAGAGCTTTTAGGGTTATACGTGGGACAAGGTTTTACAAGTTCACATAAGATTTTCTTAGTCATGTTATAAGTGGTAATTGTTGATCTTATATAAATAGTATATAATATATATGTATGTATTATATGTTTATATACTGATGCAGATTTGTTTGTAATTTTAGTGTCAGAAAGTGACTTTGTTAAAACTAGTTAATCTACAAAATGGCAACAAGTTCTCAGTCTTCAGTTGAGCCCAGTTCTAATGAAGTGAAGGACTATATTTGTAATGCCTGTGAAGACCAGAATAATGCTGAGACCAGTGCTGATTTCTATTGTAAACAGTGTGAACGGTTTTATTGTGGAAACTGTATTCATCTGCATGGTAAATTGTTTGCAAAACATAATTCTATTGGAAGGGTTGATATAGATAAATGGCCAGTTTCAAAAAAGTTTCTACAAACTTGTGATGTTCATAAGGAACATAAAATTGACCAATTCTGCAACCTGCACAAACAGCTGTGCTGCCCTCAGTGTGTATCTGATCAACACAGGTATGTACTCTTCGGCTGTTTAGTGATTATAACAATATGATTACACAAATTATTATATACAGACAGTTAGGCATTTAAACCCATATTCATCATGATGTAAATCCAAAGAAAGAGTCTTAAATACAAAGTACATGTTCATGTTCAAATCAACTAACGGGTCTTTAAATTAAGAATAATGATTATGCTTATATAGGGAAATATATTTAAATGTTGAAACTCATCATTTCAAACAGCGAAAAAAATGCGAGAGGTATTAATAACTTTAACATTTTTCTGTAAAAGTATGTTTTTAATGTTCATTTGATGTCATCATGTCCTTGAAATTTCCTGTTAAACACTTTACAATAGGATGACTCGTGATCAAAAGAAAACGAAAATAGAAAAAAATCAATGTTTACTTGTGGCTGGGCCAATTGGAAAATAATAATTTTCTGATTGCTCATGATATAAAATTAATTTTACCAAAGCAAAGAAATATCTTTTATTTCTGTTATGAGTGATAATCAGTCAATAATACATTAAAACAATTGTTCTTATGCTTGGGTCTGACAATATGTTGCTATCTAAGGACAATTCTTTTAAACCATTCTTCAGGAAAATAAAAGAACAACATGAATTCAAAGTAAAATAGCAAATAGCTCATCGAAGTTAGGCCCTTAATGTTTATAACTTGTTTACCGTTTCTTGTTTATGTTTATTTCGCTACTACTTTTTCTTATGGGGACTGTAGGTTTAAACCCTACCGATCTTTATGTCGCTCTAATCCTGTCCATCAGTCTGTATTTCCATTGAACTAGATCATGCAATGTCTGGGAAAGTAACTGAAAATACTTGCAAAAAATTTAGTTTTTCCCAAGTAAGACCTACAATTTCCAAATTGAAGGTTTCCCAAAAATTATGTTTTGTAGATCTCAACATTTTGTTCATCTTCCATCCAGCTATATAAGTTCAACATTAGTGAATATAATACTCACAACACTTTTATTATCAATTTTGAAGCATTTTTCCGCACAAATCAACAATTTATTTTCATACGCTTTGTACCCATCTCTGCATAGCTTTTGTTGTTTATATTTAATTTAATAAAATCCAGTATTTCATTCTATTTATTAACAGCTAAATTATGGAAACGAAAAACTAAAAGTAACTCTGTTCAGGTATAAGAACCCAGGCCATTTGTTGAACAGCAACCTTTCCACTCCTATGGATAAATTATGTATGTGGCTCAACATTTTAAACATCAAAAAGGGCTATAAAAAAGTCATCGCTCTATAAGACTGTTAACTACAACAGAAATTATGAAAGCTGTGTCAGTTCATACAAATTGAACTAGAAGTATTTTCATATAAATCAGGATGACAGGATTATGCATTTCCTAAGCAGTGTCCTGGTGAAGTTTCATAAACGCAGGGCAAATGTCTCATAGCTCATAATTATTTTACAAATGCTTTGAAACACAAACTAATAAACGTAAAGTTAATGTTTGTTATGATCGTCTAAAAGCTAACCCTTTTAGCTGAAAGTTTAGGACAGAATTTTGGAAGCTCCTTTCATCATATGTGTCATACATTAATTATGACCATTAACCAAAAGGAGTTGAGTATTTCACAAGCCAACGTCATCAATTACCAGGAATATGTGACCTTATAGCTTTCATGCAGCCAACATCATAACCTTCGAAAATAATGCAAACAATGCACATACTGATGTATGTTTGAACCTACTGTTAGCATTGTTGTAACCGTTATAACTGATGTTGTTGCAAATGTTTTGGGGATACCCCTGTGATAGCCAGCAGTAAATTGTGGCTGTTACATGCTCGAATCTACTGTTGGCGTTGCAGTTACTTTTATGCTGAAGAGGTTTCAAACTTTCTGTCATCATTATGAATATTGGGTTCAATTAAAGGACTCCTAATTTATCTGTGAACTTTTTAATATATTTAATATGGATGTGGGCACAAGGAATAACCATGACCTACGTATCAAAGCATTTTTAGCTAATTTAAAAAAAAACAATTATGAGCTATTGTCATCACATGAGCGTCGGTATTGGCTGCGGCGTCTGCTCCGGCATCCGCTTAAGTTTTGTGTTTAAGTCCACTTTTCTCATAAAGTATCAAAGCTATTGCATTCAAACATGGCACACTTACTAACTATCATGAGGGGACTGGGCAGGCAAAGTAATGTAACTCTGACTGGCATTTTCACAGAATTATGACCCCTTTTATACTTAGATAATTGAAAATTTGGTTTAGTTTTGTGTTTAGGTCCACTTTATGCCTAAAGAATCAAAGCTATTGCTTTCATACTTGCAACACTTACTAACTATCATAAGCGGAATGTGCAGGCAAAGTTATGTAACTCTGACAGGCATTTTGACATAATTATTGCCCTTTTTTGACTTAGTAACTTTGAATATTTGGTTAAATTTTGAGTTTAGATCCACTTTACTTCTCAAGCATCAAGGCTTTTGCTTTCAAACTTCAAGTACTTTCTTAGTATCATGAGGGTTCTGTACCTGGCAAATTTAATTTGACCTTGACCTTTGAATGACATTGACTCTCAAGGTTTATGTATTAAATTTTGCTAAAATTACCATACTTTTGTTATTTATGATCAGCCTTGATTCATACCATAACAAAACTAAACTTACCTGACATACAGTACAGCCAAAGCGGAACAAACGTATTTCGTGATCCGCGGCGGCAAGGCGAAACAAGTCGATGCCGCGTCAGTCGTTGAAGCCGCGTCAGTATGCGACAGCAAGTCACATTTCGCCGCGAAACTTCGCATCTGTCGGCCAAGGCATGCCGCTATCCGCGACATGATGCGGAGTCGATGCGCATCATGAAATAAAAAATCTTTTTAAAATTATTAGTTACATGTAGTTACATATACATGTAAGCATAGTTAATGTGTCTGGCCAATTAAGTTTGTTTCCCGCCTGTAGTGTATGTATTTCACACATAAACAAGGTCACGTAATTATGTTTTCGCACATACAAGTGGTCAAGGCTCCAGCATTATTATATGGTGGATTTATAAATTAATTGCATGTTGATTTTGCTATTATATTTAAGCTGAGAAAATAAGCAGTTTGAAGCCACATCAATAATCAAGACGGTGACGACGTATTTGTTGTTTTGTTAATTATCAGCTTATTATAACTATTGTGTGAATATGCGTATATAAACACGTTTTATTTTGTTCATATTATACAGTTCATATCGCTACTAATTACCCGATAATCCCGTATATTCCAGTTTTAAAGCAAATGCTGGTAAATATTTACGATACACAAACATTCTCGATATTTCCTTAAGTATCAAATACATTTTGGCATTTGTTTCTATTTATAGAGATGATGAAATAACGTCTTATCTGGGCGTTTTTTTTCCCACTGAAAACGCGATTTACGCCTGACGTGATGTTCATGTATTTATACAACACAAAATACACCCAAACTTTCCAAACGACGTTCTACATGTCTGCATAATTTTCGCGCGCTTTTTATGAAACAAAGGATATTTTAGCACTGTTTATTTGACGCTAGAATTTGCCAAAGGTCGCGTTAGCATTCAAATTCGGCAGTGTGTTTCGGATTACAAATATAATAATAATAATCGAACGAAACATTAACAGTTGCGCGTAATTAATTCTACGCTAAACATACATGTGTGTTCAAGTAGGTTGATATCTTTTCACTCGATCCACCGCATACGTTTGCGGAGGATTTACTCCGCGAAAGTACGCGAGGTTAATACAGACTCGGCATCGTTGCGTGGATCGATGCCGTGTGCCACGGCGACACGCCGCGTGAACACACGATTCGGCCGCCGCGTACTAATAATCTGGCCCCCCCCATTTTTTCCTTTTTTTGTTATATTTTGAAAAATCATCTAATAAATGACAACACTCCCACACTATAACCTCTCAACCCCCGACACCTCCCCCCCCAAATTTTTTTAGCTCGGCTATTTTCGGAGAAAAGGTATTGTCATAGCCTCCTCGTCGTCCGCCATCCGGACGTCGTGCTAAAACCTTAACATAAGCTCTTAAATTAAAGTGCTTCCACCTACAACTTCATATGTACATGCACCTTGATGAGTTCTACACGCCACACTGTGACCTCTAATATAAAACTTTAACTTTGCCGCTACCAACATAATGCTTCCACCTACAACTTTGAAACTTCATCATGCACCTTGATGACTTCTACACGCTACACTCATTTTTGGGTCACTATAGGACAAAGGTCAAGGTCCCTGTGACCTCTAATATAAAACTTTAACTTTGCCATTGATATTATAGTGTTACCACCTATAACTTTGAAACTTCATATGTACATGCACCTCGATGACTTCTAAACGCCACATTATGGAACGCCATGACTGTCTTAGAATACTAAAACTTGTGATATTACGTCAATCTGACTGTGCATGAATGCCTGTAACCATTATATATATGCATAATCACAATATATAAATACATAATTCAAATATACACTTATAAAACATAAATATATAAAGATATAATTTTCTTATATATAGATAAAATGTAAAAATATACAGATACAAATATTATATACAGATAATCTTCCATTATATAAAGGCATTACTTCTTTATATGAAGGCACAAGATCTTTATATGAATGCCTGTAACCATTATATATATGCATAATAACAATATATAAATACATATTTTGAATATATACAGATAAAGCATTAATATATAAAGATATAATTTTCTTATATAAAGATATATAATCTTTCATTATATAAACGCATTACTTCTTTATATGAAGGCAAAAGATCTTTATATGAATGCCTGTAACCAATGTATATATGCATATTCACAATATATAAATACATAATTTGAATATATACAGATAAAGCATTAATATATAAAAAATATAATTTTCTTATATATAGATATACAATCTTCCATAATATAAAGGTATTACTTCTTTATATGAAGGCAACATACCTTTATATGAACATAAATTAGTATTATGTTACCACAGATTACTCCGGTAACAAACACATTCAACACGCATTTTCATGATAGTTGTTTTTTCATTTACACCCAAGCAATTAAAGTCGTACAGTGACATAAGTGATATGATGTCCGGTGTTATTTTCTCATGTCTGAAGCGCCGTATCACTCCTTCTTCCACTCCAAGTCGCTCAAGTATCAAATCCAGATCCATTGTTGTGAAATGATGCAAAACAATTTTTCTCCCGTGTGTAATAAAAACTTCGTATATTTAATTATATATATATATATATATATATATATATATATATATATATATATATATATATATATATATATATATATATATATTGCTTAAGAAATTTTGAATTAATATAATTTATTTCGATGTTCATCAGCATCTTAACTTAGTATGGATTTATGTAATAACGTAATTATCTTAATAAAACAACTATATAGGATCATACTAAACATTAACATCTTTCTGTACTATAAATTTATCTTTACGTGTATAGATTACATACTTACATAAATTAATTTAAGATTTTTAACGTATTTTTCAAATTTTATCTGCATATAAAGACTATATGTGTTTATATAATTACGATTTATGTTTATATAAAGGTATTTTTCCTTTATATAAACAAGTTATGCCTATATATAATGAGAAAATATTCGTTATCATTATTACATAACGATTTATGTTCATATAAAGATATTTTGCCTTCATATAAAGAAGTAACGTTTTATACAATGGAAGATTATCTGTGTATAATACATTCGTATCTGTATATTTTTACATTTTATCTATATATAAGATAATGATATCTTTATATATTAAAGCTTTATCTGTATATATTCAAATTATGTATTTATATATTGTGATTATGCATATATATAATGGTTACATGAATTAATGCACAGTCAGATTGACGTAATATCACAAGTTTTGGTATTATAAGACAGTGAAGGCATTCCATACCACATCCATTTTTGGGTCACTATATATGGTCAAAGGTAAAGGTCACTGAGACCTCTATATATAACTTTAACTTTGCCTCTAACATCACAGTGCTTCCACCTTCAACTTTGAAAAAAATCATATGAAGATGTACCTTGATGCGTTCTACATGCCACACCCATTTTGGGTCACTAGGTCAAAGGTCAAGGTCACTTTGTCCTCTAAAAAAAAAACAACAACATTTTCTGACAAGCTTTCGCAGCCGGGATTAGCCCGTGTCCTTTATAATCACCCTTCAGAACAACATGATGTACGAAACTGGATTTCAATTCAAACATTACAGACCTTAACTTTATAATCGTATGCTCACGTATGGGACTTCATTTAGCTAAGTCGTTATTCACACATACATTCCTAGCTGTCAATGAAATTGCATTACAATTTTCACCACAAAGTATTCTTAAATGATTAGTATTGTTAAATGGTAAATGCAGTGTGTTTTATTCAGCAAAACATAAAACAAACATAATAGTATCTTTACCGGTAAACATTAATGTGAGCAAAAAATATTGCGGTCATGTTTCAGTCAATATTTTGACTATATAATTGAATTTGTAAGAATTACTAAGTGTGATCTGTTTTAGTATAGAAGTCAGTGTGCCCAGTGTGTCATACGAATCAACCTTTTAAGTGCGCTAAATGTGTGTTTTGGTAAAAATTGCGTTTTTAATTGACAAGGGAAGTGTGCCCAGTGTGTCCTACAAATCAACCCAAAGCTTTGATACACATGTACAATAATATTAACTGCTTTTTGTACTAAAATTTTGCAACCTTTATCTGTATATCATATTGTAAGGGCAAAGTACAAATAGTTTAATCACCCCATGTTCTATAAATGGAAAACCAATAGATAAAGTCTGATACTATTTAAATTATCTTACATTCACTTCACATTTATTTATGATCTCGTCGTAAAATCACCTGACATGAATAAACAGTTTAACTATTATAACATCCACAGGACATTTTGGGTTATTGTCCTCATAATCGTAGAAACATATTAGTTCAGATTGTTGACGTTAAATATTTATCTCAAACTATACAATATGGGATTGAATTTATCAGCTTAGTTAGGTATGAAAAGTATTTGTACTGTGATTTTACAAGATCTGATTTGATTGCGGTGTATGCGGTCGGTACATGTAAAATTAAGGGCCCGTAAATGTTTTGATAGCATGATTCATTTCATTCAAACCCAACAAACAAACAATTGTCAGCTCAATTGGAGCAGTTGATCATCTATTGCAGAAAAATAGTATATGATGCAAACTGATGATCGCTAAACCTTTGCTGACAAGAAATTCACCGCTTGGACCGACAGACTCACATTTTCCCAAAGACTGAGAAATCACATCCGACGCAAACATTTAAGGGGTCGAGAAAATAACATATAAATAAGCCATTTTCTGGGGTCCTATAGCATCTGACATGACCTACACTGACATGATGCTACATTTATACTGAGTTTACCCTATAAAAGACAGAATATGTCCAAAAGATAAATATTTTGAGTTAAAGCACATACAGGATTTTAAATGGTGTTTTTACAAATGATTATGACCTCATCTTTCCAACCATGCATACTTAAATATAAGAAAGTATGGTCATGCCGTTAATTGAAATAAAACTTTACACTCTCTTTATAGAAAGACATAATTTATTTGAATATATGTAACTTAATGTTTTTCTCAGGGAGTTTTCTCATATTGTGTCGTGTTTATAGAAATCAAGAGTGTATACATCCAATAATTATTGATATTGTATAAAAACATCATTGAGTGTATTTTAAATCTACACTTTATATATTTAAACATACTTGATCAATAAACAAAAATGAGTATGTCTTGAGTAGTTTGTCGTCACATGGGTATCAGGTTGTTTAGCTCTCAACTAGTTTCGCCCTAGGTCGTTTTGCTTTTTAGCTCACCTATTTTTTGAAAAAAAAAGAGCTATTGTCATCACCTTGGTGTCGGCGTCCGGTTAAGTTTTGCGTTTAGATATTCTTTTTTCATAAATGTATCAATGCTATTGCATTCAAACTTGGTACACTTACTTACTATCATGAGGGGACTGGGCAGGCAAAGTTAGATAACTCTGGCTTGCATTTTGGCAGAATTATGTGCCCTTTGTATACTTAGAAAATTGAAAATTTTGGTTAAGTTTTGTGTTTAGGTCCATTTTATTCCTAAAGTATCAAAGCTATTGCTTTCATACTTGCAATACTTACTAACTATCATAAGGGGACTGTGCAGGCAAAGTAATGTAACTCTTACTGGCATTTTGACAGAATTATGTGCCCTTTTTATACTTAGAAAATTGAAAATTTGGTTAAGTTTTGTGTTTAGGTCCACTTTTTTCCTAAAGTATCAAAGCTATTGCTTTCATACTTGCAACATTTACTATCGTAAGGGGACTTTGCAGACAAAGTTATGAAACTGTGACTGGCATTTTGAAGGAATTATGGGCCCTTTATACTTGAAAATTTGGTTAAGTTTTGTGTTTTGGTCAACTTTATTTGAATTGCGTAATAAGGCAAATATGCTTGTTTTATATATAGTCCTGGGACATGTTTAGGCCCCTGAAGTAGGGCACATATTAGTCACACTGTAAGTCCATGCCTGACTTCTTGTGTGTGTGTGTGTGAGTATTCTGTCTGAAATTAATATCATTTCTGTAATTTTTGCATTCCTAAAAAGATTTTAATGCCACTTCATATTTTATATTTCCCTGACTACCAGACAAATTAGACAATGTGTCAATCAAAATGCATGCTCTAGGTTAAAGTGTCTTATTTGTAACATAAACATGCCTGGGAGGATTTTTATTAAACTTAGGAATATTATCTTCCTCAACCATACCGAGTCACTCATTAATACATAAGGCAAACAATTTAGCAATTTAAACAGCTTTATGGAAAACAAATAAATGTTCTTTGGTTGAACAAGTTTCTATGATGTTTTAAAACTTATCAATATTCCGCACACAATTTTAAATAGCTCAGCAAATGAGATATACTCCTTAAAGAAAATTCCTCTGTGTGAAATAGACATGCTCAAAAAAATATCGTCAACCATTAATTTGTATTATATATCCTTTAAGCTGAAGAATTTTTAATATGATATTTAAGCAAATTAGCCAATGCATGGTTTATTTAACCCATTCCAATAAGCATTGGAAGCTTATCGACATATTATTTTTATTACTTTTTGTGCACTTTGCATGTCAGATTTGTGTGAAATAGAAGTTTTGATATTGGCATTCTTGAATTACTTTAATTTTAATTCAAAACTTACACAACTTTTAAAATCAATGTTATAAGTTCCTATATATGTATTTAAGTTTCGCTTGATTTGTCATTGTCTGCTCGGGTACTACTTACATGTACCCTGGGTACTCTTAATAATAATTAAATGTACCCCGCGTACCCAAAGTATACTAACACGTATCCGATCAATTCAGACTGTACCCGAGATGCATTCCCGCCTAAAATCCAATGTCGTCAAAATGCTTTTTGAGCAGGAGTTTCGATAATATAAAGGTCATTTTACAGAATATTGGCATAAATATGAATTTAATTAATATGAAAAAAAAGCCAACAAAGTCCAATTTAGCGTTAGGTTACGTTTCAGTATAGTTTCCGTACCCAGGGTACATTTTAGTATACTAAGGAGTGTCCGGGGTAAATTTTAGTAGTACCCGAGCCGAAAATGACCAATGGAGCTTAAGTGTCCCTTCGAATAATTGGTTTGTATACATTAATGCTGTGCACATGCCCATCATGGGTTGGTCTGTAGGTCGGTATGTAGACTATTTTTGTTCTGCTTATATCTGGTGAATGCAGTGGTGTACAATCTTGCAAATTATTATGTTGGTTATTAGTGAAAACCTGAATGCACTTGTTAATGTTTAGGTCAACATGTCAAAGGTCAGTGTCACAAGGTTTAGTGATTTCTTTGGTGGAAAGTAATAAACATATAAAGTTTAAGGGCAAGGTCACATGATCTGGTATCATAATATTAGTTTGCACACAAAAAACAGAGAACGTGTTCATGTTAGAAAATATTGAACAATATTTGTGATGTAATCAGAGAACTTGTTCATGTTAGAAAATATTGAACAATATTTGTGATGTTGGCCTTCACTAACTACATGCCTTATACATTGTTAAATTTCTGTCCTTTTATCAATATGCATTCAAACTCACTGCATTTAGTCTGGCCTATCAATCTGTTTAACATGATCTAATTTCCAATTCGATATCTTCTTTGCCACAATTGGAAATGTAATATATTCAATACCCACGTGACCCAATAGTCCCATTACAGTTTACATAGTAACACAGTCTGTTTACTGCTTACAATTGATTGTCATTTGACAGTTTATTTTGTTTCTGTTCAGTTCAAAATACTTGATGGCTTAACCATTTTATGTTTAACTGGATTTTTGTTCAGGACATAATTTGTGATTGCTTGACTTTTTAATAAAAGATTTAAATTATGTCTTTTCTGAACTAGTTATTCGTATTCACAGAGGTACTGTGAAATTAAGAATTTTCCTGAACGTTTTGTCTGCTTAAAATGTCAATTGTCAAAATGGCGGACTTGTATATGTCTTCTCATGCCAAAGGCTCTTACGAGGTTAAGGATTTTATTTGTTCGTCATGCAAAGAGCAAGCAAATGCAGATTTTTACTGCAAAACATGTTTGAAACTTTATTGTGGGAAATGTATTCAGTTGCATGATAAGTGGTTTAAAAAACATTCAGCGTATGGAAGGAATGTCATGAAAGAATGGCCAGTTTCGAAACAGGTGGAAGAATTTCTGTTAAAGTGTGAAGCGCACAACGACGACAAAATTGAAATGTTATGTGATGACCACAGTCAGTTGTGCTGCACAAAGTGTGCCTTAAATGATCACAGGTATTTCTAAATACTTTGGCACATAGATGTGTTTAGAAATCAATGAACTATATAATGTCACAATTTTAATGAGAATTAAGTATTGTCAAGTTTGCAATTTTGATTTATCGTACACATTTTTTCCTGATTTTTTTGTGAAACGTATCAAATACTATGAATTTTTACGACTACACTTTCTTTCCAAGTTTTGAAAATGACTTATGAAATTAATTTGAAATTGTGTCTTTTCTGGACTTGTTATTTGTATTCACAGAAATACTGTATAATTAAGACATTTCCTGAACTTCTTATTCATGGGAGTTTAATATTTCCTGTGATGGCATTTATAACCTGTGTCCTTAATAATCATGCATCAGAAAAACAAGAAGTGTGAAGGTGGGTTTCAATTCAAACAGTACAGAATTAAATTTTAGTATAAATGCTCAGTTATGGGAGGTCTTTTAACTTGGAGTTATTATAGAATAGATTTACATTATACACTGGGTTCTTTGTCCAAAGTAGAGCTCATGTTTGATATATGATTGTATTGTTTTAACTTGTAAAACAAAGTGCATTCAACACAAATTATGAGCTCTATAATCACTGTCAGACCAGTTACACTGCATGAGCA
The DNA here is from genome assembly GCF_020536995.1 of Dreissena polymorpha. Classification (NCBI taxonomy): domain Eukaryota; kingdom Metazoa; phylum Mollusca; class Bivalvia; order Myida; family Dreissenidae; genus Dreissena; species Dreissena polymorpha. The sequence continues at coordinate 47,519,244 of NC_068360.1, forward strand.
ATTCTCACAAGCCTTTTAGACAAGACTACCTTTATGTGTACTAGAATTCTTGTCTAGTGTTTTGTTGCCAATATTGAAGAAATCTCTATCCAGCTGCAATAAGAAATTAAAGCTGTCAAGAAACTACTTATGATTACCTACAGTACAGCCAAAGCGGAACAAACGTATTTCGCGATCCACGGCGGCAAGGCGAAAGGAGTCGATGCCACAACAGTCGTTGAAGCCACGTCAGTATGCGGCGGCAAGTCGCATTTCGCCGCGAAACTTCGCATCTGTCGGCCGAGGCATGCCGTGACCCGTGACATGATGCCGAATCGATGCGCATCATGAAATAAAAAATCTTTTTAAAATTATTAGTTACATGTAATTAACAAATTTTGAAAGAACAATTATAATAATTAAAATCACAATAAATTTATTGTGCGCGGATTAGCATATACATGTAAGCATAGTTAATGTGTCTGGCCAATTAAGTTTGTTTCCCGCCCGTAGTGTATGTATTTCACACATAAACAAGGTCACGTAATTATGTTTTCGCACATACAAGTGGTCAAGGCTCCAGCATATGGTGGATTTATAAATTAATTGCATGTTGATTTTGCTATTATATTTAAGCTGAGAAAATAAGCAGTTTGAAGCAAAATCAATAATCAAGACGGTGATGACGTATTTGTTGTTTTTTAATTATCAGCTTATTATAACTATTGTTTGAATATGCGTATATAAACACGTTTATTTTGTTCATATTACAGTTAATATCGCTACTAATTACCCGATAATCCTGTATATTCCAGTTTTAAAGCAAATGCTGGTAAATATTTACGATACACAAACATTCTCGATATTTCCTTAAGTATCAAATACATTTTGGCATTTGTTTCTATTTATAGAGATGATGAAATAACGTCTTATCTGGGCGTTTTTTTTCCCACTGAACACGCAATTTACGCCTGACGTGATGTTCATGTATTTATACAACACAAAATACACCCAAACTTTCCCAACGACGTTCTACATGTCTGCATAATTTTCGCGCACTTTTTATGATACAAAGGATATTTTAGCACTGTTTATTTGACGCTAGAATTTGCCAAAGGTCGCGTTAGCATTAAAATTTGGAAGTGTGTTTGGGATTACAAATTTAATAATGATAATCGAACGAAACATTAACAGTTGCGCGTAATTAATTCTACGCTACACTGTAAATACATGTATGTACATGTAGGTGGATATCTTTTCACTCGATCCGCCGCGTACATTGCGGAGGATTTACTCCGCGAAAGTTCGCGAGGTTAATACAGACTCAGCGTCGTTACGCGGATCGATGCCGAGTGCCACGCCAATAAGCTGCGTGAACACACGATTTGGCCGCCGCGTAATAATAATCTGGCCGTGGCGTAGCCGCGGATTATATTTGTGCCGTGTTGGCTGTACTGTAGATTACTTCGATTACCTAGAAAAAGTGATTGCCTGGTTTAAGAGCTCTATATATTGTTATGCCCCCCTTCAAAGAAGAGGGGGGTATATTGTTTTGCACATGTCGGTCCGTATGTCCGTCCACCAGATGGTTTCCGGATGATTACTCAAGAACGCTTAGGCCTAGGATTATGAAACTTCATAGGTACATTGATCATGACTTGCCAATGACCCCTATTGATTTTAAGGTCACTAGGTCAAAGGTCAAGGTCACGACCCGAAATAGTAAAATGGTTTCCGGATGATAACTCAAAACGCTTATGCGTAGGATCATGAAACTTCATAGGTACATTGATCATGACTTGCAGAAGACCCCTGTTGATTTTCAGGTAACTAGGTCAAAGGTCGAGGCCATGAACTTGTCATTAGTGCATACAATTTACTGTACTCCTAGTGAGCATATATGTCATAGCCTTGTCATAGTAGTGGGTAATATAAAAACATAAATTCATTCAACATCTTTGAAAACCCCAGCTTTTACCTTAAATGACCTTTACATAACACCAACAAACCGGAATAAATACACTCCATTCATTCCATTGGCTGATTTGAACAGTATCCCCCAGAACATTGGCAACATAACCACATCTGTAGTATCGGATGAAACACTAATCAGAGTAGGGAAATGCTGACTTCTGTTTTCATATTCATTTTGGCCCACTAAAGGTTAGGCATTATAGATAAATTTTGTCTCCAATACGTTCAGGGTCCATGCTTGGTCAGTAAATTGTCAGGGGAAGACTGTACTATTAATAAATACCTCATGTTGGTAATACAATATTGCTTTTTAAGATATCAAATAAAGATCCCATGAATTTTATGGAAATAAATTATTGAAAACCTAAAATATATTGGTAAATGTTGTTTGTCTTGCATTTGTCTTTCAATTACCAAAATAATATAGTTTGCATGCTAGATCTGAAATCATTGAATAAATGTCTAGCCACACATAGGTGACGTACATGTACGCACTCAGTCTGTTTAAAAATCTTTCCTGTAATCCAGAATAGGCAACTGACATTTGCCATTTTTAGCTCCACTGGCCAAAGGCCAGCGGGGCTTATGTCATGGTGCTGTGTCCGTCGTGCGTGCGTTAACTTTTCCTTAAAACATCTTCTACTCCTAAACTACTGGTCCAATTCTGATGAAATTTCTCAGGAATGTTCCTGGGGTGCACATCTTTCAAATTTGTTCAAATTATGCCCCTGGGGTCAAATTTGACCCTGCCCCGGGGGTAACAAAAAATGAAAATTTGCTTATATAAGGCCTATTTTGTGAAAACTTTCAAAATCTTCTCGTCCATAACCGTTGGGCCTAGGCAGTGTTCTGCCATGAATCTTTACTGTTGGGGACAGGGACCCATTAGGGTTTTCAAAAAGTGGGGACAAAAAGGAAAAATCTGGGGACAACGTAATATATTTGTAGCAGAATTAAATTTTCTGAAACTAATTACCTTTTTCTTGCACAATTAAATTTGCTTGATTTCTTCGTACTGTGAGCCAGTCCACAGGATGTAACATTCTAATTCAAACTTGAACATTTTTTAAACTTTTTAAAACTGTCAAACAATAGTCAACATATTTATAAAACTTTGAACAGATTTATAGTCATTGGACTCAGCATTGCGTGTCAAAGTCCTTGTTCGATATTAAGAATTACCGATAGTAAAGGCGTTTTCTTTTTTGTGCTTTATGCACAAACTGCATGTCATTTTGTTAATGTCAAACAGCGACAAAGACAATTTTCAAAGACAATTTGCTTGGAATGTACATTTAGGGGCAGACTTTTTTGTCATTGCTAAACGATGTTGGGACTTGGGAAGACTCTGTTGGAATGTTGTTATTATTATCGTCATATTTTCTAAGTTTACTTGCTGGAGGAAAAAAACTAAAATGGAGTTTGTTTTCTTCGGCCGGTCACTTTCTGCCATTTTGATAGGTATGGAAATTTCCTTTATATCTTATTGGTTGTTTTAATCTCAACTTACCAATGCAATAAAGTGTTATTAATGTAAATTAACCATTGGCTGCAAAATGACGTCACGTCCAATTAAATAATTCGTTCTAGTTACACATTCACTCGATTACTATACCGACTTACAAATTGAATCAATGAGTTTTTATTTTTTATTTCTTTGCGCCCGCGGGCCCATATACGGAAAACGGGTGGGGACAAAATCTTTTATTTTTGCGCCAATGACGCAAGGGCGCATCCACAGCAGAACACTGCCTAGGGCTATCAAATTTGGTATGTAGATACATCTTATAGTCCTCTTCCAAATTTCTTCAAATTATGCCCCTGGGGTCAATTTTGATCCTGCCCCAGGGGTCACAAAATTGAACATATGCTCATATAAGGCCTATTTTGTGAAAACTTTCAAAATCTTTCGCCCATAACAATTGGGCCTAGGGCTATCAAATTTGGTATGTAGAGACATCTAATAGTCCCTTACCAAATTTATTTAAATTATGACCCTGGGGTCACATTTGACCCTGCCCCAGTGGTCACAAAATTGAACATTTGCTTATATAAGGCCTATTTTGTGAAAACTTTACAAATCTTTCTGTCCATAACTGTATGGCATAGGGCTACCAAATTTGGTATGTAGTGACATGTAACAGTTCTCTTCTTAGTTTATTCAAATTATGCCCCTGGGATCAAATTTGAAACTGCCCCAAAGATCACAAAAATGAACATACATTGAATAAGGCCTATTTTGTGCAAACTTTAAAAATCTACTTGTCCATAACCGTATGGCATAGGGCTACCAAATTTGGTATGTAGTGACATCTTAATGTTCTCTAACAAATTTGTTATGCCCCCCTTCGAAGAAGAGGGGGTATATTGCTTTGCACATGTTGGTCGGTCCGTCCACCAGGTAGTTTCTGGATGATAACTCAAGAACGCTTGGGGTTAGGATCATGAAACTTCATAGGTACATTGATCATGACTTGCAGATGACCCTATTGATTTTGAGGTCACTAGGTCAAAGGTCAAGGTCACGGTGACCCGAAATAGTAAAATGGTTTCCGGATGATAACTCAAGAACGCTTATGCCTAGGATCATGAAACTTGATAGGTAGATTGATCATGACTCATAGATGAACCCTCTTGATTTTCAGGTCACTAGGTCAAAGGTCAAGGTCACGGTGACCCGAAATAGTAAAATGGTTTCCGGATGATAACTCAAGAACGCTTAGGCCTAGGATCATGAAACTTCATAGGTAGATTGATCATGACTTGCAGATGACCCCTATTGATTTTCAGGTCACTAGGTCAAAGGTCAAGGTTACAGTGACCGAAATAGTAAAATAGTTTCCGGATGATAACTCAAGAACGCTTATGCCTAGGATCATGAAACTTGATAGGTAGATTGACCATGACTCGCAGATGACCCCTATTTATTTTCAGGTCACTAGGTCAAAGGTCAAGGTCACGGTGACCCGATATAGTAAAATGGTTTCTGGATGATAACTCAAGAACGCGTATGCCTAGGATCATGAAACTTGATAGGTAGATTGATCATATCTTGCAGATAAACCCTATTAATTTTCAGGTCACTAGGTCAAAGGTCAAGGTCACGGTGACCCAAAATAGTAAAATGGTTTCCGGATGATAACTCAAGAACGCTTATGCCTAGGATCATGAAACATAATAGGTAGATTGATCATGACTCACAGATGACATCTATTGATTTTGAGGTCACTAGGTCTAAGGTCAAGGTCACGGTGACCCGAAATAGTAAAATGGTTTCCGGATGATAACTCAAGAACGCTTATGCCTAGGATCATGAAACTTCATAGGTACATTGATCATGACTCGCAGATGACCCTATTGATTTTCAGATCACTAGGTCAAAGGTCAAGGTCCGGGTGACTCGAAATAGTAAAATGGTTTCCTGATGATAACTCAAGAACGCTTAGGCCTAGGATCATGAAACTTCATAGGTACATTGATCATGACTCGCAGATGACCCCTATTGATTTTCAGGTCACTAGGTCAAAGGTCGAGGTCACAGTGACCCGAAATAGTAAAATGGTTTCCGGATGATAACTCAAGAACACTTATGCCTAGGATCATGAAACTTCATAGGTAGATTGACCATGATTTGCAGATGACCCCTTTTTATTTTCAGGTCACTAGGTCAAAGGTCAAGGTCACGGTGCCCTGATATAGTAAAATGGTTTCCGGATGATAACTTAAGAACGCTACTGTCTAGGATCATGAAACTTCATAGATAGATTGATCATAACTTGCAGATAAACCCTATTTATTTTCAGATCACTAGGTCAAAGGTCAAGGTCACGGTGACCCAAAATAGTTAAATGGTTTCCGGATGATAACTCAAGAACACTTATGCCTAGGATCATGAAACATGATAGGTAGATTGATCATGACTTGCAGATGACCCCTATTGATTTTGAGGTCACTAGGTCAAAGGTCAAGGTCACGGTGACCCGAAATAGTAAAATGGTTTCCGGATGATAACTCAAGAACGCTTATGCCTAGGATCATGAAACTTGATAGGTAGATTGATCATAACTCATAGATGAACCCTCTTGATTTTCAGGTCACTAGGTCAAAGGTCAAGGTCACGGTGACCCGAAATAGTAAAATGGTTTCCGGATGATAACTCAAGAACGCTTAGGCCTAGGATCATGAAACTTCATAGGTAGATTGATCATGACTTTCAGATGACCCCTATTGATTTTCAGGTTACTAGGTCAAAGGTCAAGGTCACAGTGACTCGAAATAGTAAAATGGTTTCCGGATGATAACTCAAGAACGCTTATGCCTAGGATCATGAAATTTGATTGGTAGATTGACCTTGACTTGCAGATGACCCCTATTTATTTTCAGGTCACTAGGTCAAAGGTCAAGGTCACGGTGACCCGATATAATAAAATGGTTTCTGGATGATAACTCAAGAACGTGTATGCCTAGGATCATGAAACTTGATAGGTAGATTGATCATAACTTGCAGATTAACCCTATTAATTTTCAGGTCACTAGGTCAAAGGTCAAGGTCACGGTGACCCTAAATAGTAAAATGGTTTCCGGATGATAACTCAAGAACGCTTATGCCTAGGATCATGAAACTTCATAGGTACATTGATCATGACTCGCAGATGACCCTATTGATTTTCAGGTCACTAGGTCAAAGGTCAAGGTCACAGTGACCCGAAATAGTAAAATGGTTTCCGGATGATAACTCAAGAACGCTTAGGCCTAGGATCATGAAACATAATAGGTACATTGATCATGACTCGCAGATGACCCCTATTGATTTTCAGGTCACTAGGTCAAAGGTCAAGGTCACGGTGACCCGAAATAGTAAAATGGTTTCCGGATGATAACTCAAGAACGCTTATGCCTAGGATCATGAAACTTGATAGGTAGATTGACCATGATTTGCAGATGACCCCTATTTATTTTCAGGTCACTAGGTCAAAGGTCAAGGTCACGGTGACCCGATATAGTAAAATGGTTTCCGGATGATAACTCAAGAACGCTACTGTCTAGGATCATGAAACTTCATAGGTAGATTGATCATAACTTGCAGATAAACCCTATTGATTTTCAGGTCACTAGGTCAAAGGTCAAGGTCACGGTGACCCAAAATAGTTAAATGGTTTCCGGATGATAACTCAAGAACGCTTATGCCTAGGATCATGAAACATGATAGGTAGATTGATCATGACTCACAGATGACATCTATTTATTTTCAGGTCACTAGGTCAAAGGTCAAGGTCACGGTGACCCTAAATAGTAAAATGGTTTCCGGATGATGCCTCAAGAATGCTTATGCCTAGGATCATGAAACTTCATAGGTACATTGATCATGACTCGCAGATGACCCTATTGATTTTCAGGTCACTAGGTCAAAGGTCAAGGTCATGGTGCCCGAAAATAGTAAAATGGTTTCTGGATGATAACTCAAGAACGCTTATGCCTAGGATCATGAAACTTCATAGGTACATTGATCATGACTGGCAGATGACCCCTATTGATTTTGAGGTCACTGAGTCAAAGGTCAAGGTCACAGTGACAAAAAACATATTCACACAATGGCTGTCACTACAACTGAGAGCCCATATGACGTGCGTGCATGTTTTACAAACAGCCCTTGTTCAAATTAAGTCCCTGTGGTCTAATTTGGCCCTGCCCCAGGGGTCACAAAAATAAACATATGCTTATATAAAGCCTATTTTGTGCAAACTTTGAAAATCTTTTTGTCCATAACCGTAGGGCTAAGGGCTACCAAATTTGGTATGTAGTGACATCTAATAGTTCTCTACTTAGTTTGTTCAAATTATGCCCCTGGGGTCAAATTTGACCCTGCCCCGGGGGTCACAAAAATGAACAAATGCTTATATAAAGCCTATTTTGTGCAAACTTTAAAAAGCTTATTGTCCATAACCGTAGGGCCTAGAGCTACCAAATTTGGTATGTAGTGACATTTAATAGATCTGTAATTAGTTTGTTCAAACTATGCCCCTGGGGTCAAATTTGACCCTGCCCTAGGGGTCACAAAAATGAACATACGCTTAAATAAGGCCTATTTTGTGCAAACTTTAAAAATCTACTTGTCCATAACCGTATGGCATAGGGCTACCAAATTTGGTATGTAGTGACATCTAATAGTCCTCTACCAAGTTTGTTCAAATTAAGCCCCTGGGATCAAATTTGACCGTTCCCCAGGGGTCCCAAAAATGAACCTATGCTTATATTGGGCCTATTTTGTGCAAACTTTAAAAATCTTCTGTCCACAGGGATTTTTTTTTTTTTTTAAAGGGGAAGACGCTGGACGCTGGGTAAAAGGAGAAAATCGAGCGCGAAAGAGACATATTTGGGGTAAAAATAAAAACTGTCCATTTCAATGTCTAAAACTCACCTACAGACTTCAGTTTTTTTTTTAGAAAAAGAGGCATGTCTCTGACCTTTTTGTTCTTAAACACATGAACAAGTATGATGTTAAAGTCAAAGTCCTAAATAAAATTGCAGGTGTAGATCTAATAATGGGAAATGTTTTCAACTGGGGCCGGGGAACGATGTCAATATTATGATTTCAATTTCATGGGTTGACGATCTAGATCTGCTACGGTATTGGAAGGGAAAGGTGCGGCAGCTGCCGATTTTTGTACTTTCACTTTCACAATTATCCGACAGTATTAATCGATGTTGATTACATGTTCCTCCGAATCCTGCTGGGTTTCAACGGTTTTTGATGATTCATTCTTAAAAAATGCGTCAAGGCAATTAATATTTTCCGAGTCCGAATGTTTTATTTTGTTCGTGTATGAACGCCAATTGTGAGACTTTTTTCTGTTTTAACGTTTATATCTTGGCTTTTACATAACCCAGATGAAAATTCGACTGGTTTCCGGTAATTAAATGACGAAACACCCTTCTGGCGCAAGACCGGAATCCAGTAAAATAATCACATGATTAATACGATTAGTTGCCCGGTTTCCATGACGTAATTTAAGAGCTATATATAGAATCACTGGGATTCCCAGATTTGAGTGTTCGTCGGGAGAGAGAGAGCGAGATCGTTGTACATGGTACAAATTGGATAAGTGTCGACTTCCCAAAAGAAAAAAAACCATTTCTTTGAGGGTAAAATATTATATTTTGGTTAAAAATGATATTTTTGGAGGGGAAATGGAATTTTTAGGGGAAAAATTCTGGTAGGGGAAGACGCCGAATATCGGCGTCACTTTCTTAGTAAAAAAAAACTGGTCCATAACCATTGGGCCTATTTCTACCAAATTTGTTATGTATTAAAATCTTAAGGTTCTCTACCAAGTTTTTTCAAATTATGCCCCTTGGGTCAAATTTGACCCTGTCCCAGGGGTCACAAAGATGAACATATGCTTAAATAAGGCCTATTTTTTGCAAACTTTAAAAATCTTCTTGTTCATATTTATAGAGCCTAAGGCTACTAAATTTGGTATGTAGTGACATCTTATAGTCCTCTACCAAATTTGTTCAAATTATTCCCCTGGGCTCAAATTTGACTCTGCCTAAGGGGTCACATAACTGAACATATGCTTACATAAAGCCTCTTTTGTGTAAACTTTAAAAATCTTTCTGTCCATAACCAATGGGCCTAGGGCTACCAAATTTGGTATGTAGTGACATCTTATAGTTCTTTACCGAGTTTGTTCAAATTATGCCCCTGGGGTCAAATTTTTATATAAAAATGCTCACACTTCCAACTTTAAGCGCCCAGTGGGACGAGGGATAGAAAGAGAAAGTCACATGCTTGAGTACATTTCAACCCAAGCACATTGAACGCTTTTTTCGCATAAACAACAGTGGAGCCATACAGTGCCATCAAGACCCTATTGTTCTACAAATAACACAGTGTGACTTCAATTTTCTATTAGAAAGTATTGTGGTTTGATGTTCCATTTACAAGATGCAGAGATTTGTAATAAAACAGTGTCATGTACAAATGGGTCTTTATAATATAATGCAATATGCTGTTAGTGTAGCTCCAGTCCAGCAGTCTTTTCAGGATATGCATTCTGTAGAGGATACTCAGGAGATATCACGAAATCTTGAGCTACGCTGGCCAAATATGCTATAAGACCAATTTTTGCATGACAGGGATGTAATAGTGTTATTTGAGTGTGTTAAAGAAAAATGTGTCTTAAACATTAAATGTTGTTGCTGCAGTCCATTCCTGATCTCCAATTCAAGACATTTATAATTAAAGAGGGTGCACTCTTCCCATTCATAGTAAAAGCAACTATTTTTCTCTAAACGATTATTCGTGTCCTCTTTTCCAACGCCGTTGTTACATGTATGTCAACGTGTAAACGCCGGATCAGCAAAATCAGCGGGGATCCGTACACTTTAAATGTAAAAAATAGATTGTTTTGCAGATTTTTAGGAAAATATGGTATGATACAGAAAAACAGGTTACTGTCCCATTGTTTTGTAATATATTGGGCTCGGCACGAATAAAATAACGGGTCGGCAAGCTTCGCCGTCATATTATTCTAAGCCTCGCTTGATATATTACAAAACGATGGGACAGTAACCGGTTAATCTCTATTTATCATACCACCGCTTTGATATCTGCCTGCATGATATAACGTTGCCTGATATATTTTTGTATTATTCCACTACTGCACATTTACGTTGGAAAGTCTGACATGATCTTTTAAAGGGTTATCAGATACCCCATTGATAACACTTTTGAGCTCTGCCCATTAATATAATTTTTAGCTCATCTATTTTAAAAAAAAAAATATTGAGCTATTGCCATCACCTTGGCGTCGGCGTCGGCGTCCGGTTAAGTTTTGCGTTTAGGTCCACTTTTCTCAGAAAGTATCAATGCTATTGCATTCGAACTTGCTACACTTACTTACTATCATGAGGGGACTGGGCAGGCAAAGTTAGATAACTCTGGCGTGCATTTTGACTGAATTATGTGCCCTTTTTATACTTAGAAAATTGAAAATTTTGGTTAATTTTTGCGTTTAGGTCCACTTTTTTCAGAAAGTATCAATGCTATTGCATTCAAACTTGGTACACTTACTTACTATCATGAGGGGACTGGGCAGGCAAAGTTAGATAACTCTGGCGTGCATTTTGACTGAATTATGTGCCCTTTTTATACTTAGAAAATTGAAAATTTTGGTTAAGTTTTGTGTTTAGGTCCATTTTATTCCTTAAGTATCAAAGCTGTTGCTTTCATACTTGAAACACTTACTAACTATCATAAGGGGACTGTGCAGGCAAAGTAATGTAACTCTGACTGGCATTTTGACAGAATTATGTGCCCTTTTTATACTTAGAAAATTGAAAATTTGGTTATGTTTTGTGTTTAGGTCCACTTTATTCCTATTGTATCAAAGCTATTGCTTTCATACTTGCAACACTTATTAACTATCATAAGGGGACTGTGCAGGCAAAGTTATGTAACTCTGACTGGCATTTGGACGGAATTATGGGCCCTTAATACTTAGAAAATTGAAAGTTTGGTTAAGTTTTGTGTTTTGGTCCACTTTACCCCTAAAGTATCATAGATATTGCTTTCATACTTAGAACACTCGCAAACTATCATAAGGGTACAGTAAAAGGACGAGTTGCATAACTCTGGATGTCATTTTTACGGAATTATGGCCCTTTTTTGACTTAGTAACTTTGAATTTATGGTTAAATTTTGTGTTTCGATCCACTTTACTTCTTAAGTATCAAGGCTATTGCTTTCAAACTTCAAATACTTTCATGCTATCATGAGGTTACTGTACCTGGCAAGTTGAATTTTACCTTGACCTTTGAATTATGAAATTTTGCTAAAATTGCCATAACTTCTTTTTTTATGATTAGATTTGATTGATACTTTGACAAAACTACTCTTACCTGACATACCACAATAGACTCCACCCAAACCATCGCCCGTGCCCCCCCCATTCCCCCCCCCCCCCCGAATCCCCCCCCCCCCCCCTATTTTTTTTTTTTTTTTTTTTTTAAGATCATCTCACAAATGACCACCCCACCCCCCCCACCCCCCCACTCCCCCACCCCCCCCCCCACCCCCCGAATTTGTTTTTTTTCCTTTTTTTTCGCATTTTTGGAAGATAATGTAATTAATGTCCACACCCCCACACAATTCACCCCTCTTCACTCCACCCCTCCCTCCTTTGTGATTGAAAATGAGAGTCCCTTCACCTTTAAAAAGAAAATAGATGAGCGGTCTGCTCCCGCAAGGCGGTGCTCTTGTTTTAATTCCACCCACATTCGGGTTCACCATTATTTTGTGCAGCGTTCAATGTTTGCTTAGTCCCGCCCATACTGAGAACTACTTTTTTGGAGGCGTGGAATATTGCTTACATTGTTAAAATGTAAACAAACTGAACCATTCATATTGTATTCAGATAATTTATAACTAGTAAATAATAATTAAAACTTTAAGTTTATAAAAAATAGAAAGCATGAAAGAAATGAGCATTCATGTGTGGGAAAAATAAAACAAATACAAATTTGGGCCTCACTTGCTTCACTTAAAAAGAACAAAAATTATACAGCATAATAAGAAACATTTAACTTAACAAAAATAAACTTAATAGGTTTAAATAAAAAAATAAACATGACAGATTTGATCAAAAGAAGAATTCAGGACAACTTATTATTTAAAGATGCAAATGTGTTCCTTGTTTGTGTCACTCTTTAAATAGCAAGGCACAAAAGTGAATATCATACACACAAAAATTAATGTCAACAAAGACAAATTATAAATAATGAAGATGCTTTCTAAGTCAATACCTGCCATTACTTATAATACATAAACAATTCAATTTTTAAGAAAACTTCTAAAGATTCTTTCTTATAGTCAACACCTGCCATATGATATCTAATAATACATGAACTATTCAATTTTTAAGTGTCTGAAATCATAATTTTACATAAAACTGGTTCTGTCTCCACATCTTTAACAAAACAGAAAATGTTGTGTACATTGGTAGTCTAGTACTCTAGTTAACCTGAAAATGAAATAAAGAAACCTTTATAAAAACATAATTAAGCACTCATTGCACAACTACTTTTAAAATAAAAATGTAAATCTAAAAATTATAAAATATTATTAGACTATTTCTTTCAATTAAGATCTATAACATTCAAAGATAAAACAAAAACATAAAAACACTTTACTCAATAATAAATTTGTTGAAAAAAGCTTCACCTTTCCAAAAAAAGTAATTAGATGGGTTGATTTGAAGCTGTGCTGGAATGGGAATGCAGCGGGGGGGGGGGGTGAATTCTTTGAGTGGCAGAGAAAGACTGAGACTGGTTAAACTGATAAGGCTAGAACTGTTTTGTCAAGAACTTGGGAGAATGATTATGACCCATCAAAAGGTGTGGTTGCAACTTTCTGCAAATAAAATTTTAAAAAACTATATTGTATAATAATGTCTAACAAACCCAACATGAGACAAAATGTCAAAATAGAGATTATTAAAATAACATTTTTATACATGTAGCACAACTTGAACAAATTACAATTTAGACAGGCACACAATATCATTATAAAAAAATGATACTATAGGCATATGAAATGGCAGATAAAAAATAATTAAGAATGTCTTTAAACTGAAAACCTTTTTATAATAGACTAGGGGCTTTTTCTTCATTAGCAAATGACTTTTTTTGCACAAATTTGATGAATTTGCGATGCAATTGTTCAATATTTAAAAAGCAAGTGACTATTTTTTTTTCACATTTTTTACAGTTTATAGCAACTAATTTTTTTTTCACAATTTTGAACAGTTTGAGACACATATTTTTACAAATTTGAACAATATGCAACTTATTTTTTTCTCAATTTTGAACAGTAACAACTAATTTGTTCACAATTTTGAACAGTGTGCAGCTTATTTTTTCACAACTTTCAAGATTGAGCGGCTAATTTTTCACAATTTTCAACATTGCGCGACTCATTTTTCACAATAATCAACATTGCGCGACTCATTTTTTCACAATTTTCTATAGTTTGCGACTGATATTTTATGACTTTTAAACAATGCGCGACTCATGTTTTCACAATGTTGAATGGTCACCACCCATTTTTCACAACTATGAACAGTGCATGACTCATTTTTTCACAATATGAACAGTGTGCGACAAATTTTTTTCACAAAATGACGGGACAAAGGTAGCTGCTCAAAGATAAGAAAAGCCCACTGCCAGAAATTTTATCCAAAAAATAGCCCCATTGCTTCTCGGAGCTAAACGTCCCATTCTATTTTCAACAAGCACACAGACCAATGACAGAAGGACTACTGGCACTGACCGTTGGTTCATCAGAATGAAAATGGGTGTTAAAAATAGCAAAAATAATGAAACATGTATAATGTGTATGTATAACGATGAAACTTACCAACCACTCGACCAGGAAACATATGGTTGCACAGACTATGTGGGATTCAGGATGCTCTCCCACTAATATCATGCATATCATTGGTCACAATAACGTACACATCATTAATCTCAGCAATATATATCTCCAACTCCAAACACACAGCTTGCAAAATTGCTGAATATTGCACAAAAGCAGCTTCCTTAGAAAGTTCAAAATCCACAAGCACAAGAGTTGCGTTCCCCACCCACTTTGCCTTCGCAGCGAAACCATTAACATCCCCCTACTAAACGTATACTACGGAGATGGACAAGTTGAAAAATAAATCACTCTTATCAATTCCAATTTGCGCACTACGTTAAAATCCCGTTCCATTTAGTTTTTGTCTTTATTGTTTGAGATTTTCACTCTTCACATTCGCTTTGAAAATAGCGGTTGGTGTACTTGGAATTGTACATGTCGAATGTGTTATAATAAAGAATATTGGTAATGCGTTTTTAGTGCAGAAATTGTAATTTTGAGTATCAATTTCTCGCTTCAATTTTTTTATGTGGTTAAATTATGAGCGTTTAAATTTTATTGTTTGTTGCTTACTTGCGAACTATTTTTTATGTGTAAATATGCATAGACGCTAGCGGATGTAATCAGGCTGCTACTAATTTGTATATTTTACTACCGTACATCAATGAAGTTAAGCGGTTGTTTGTTTTTGTTTGTTTTGTTAATATTGTCTTATTTACTTAAATGTGGCATAATAAATAGAATATATGGTTGGTGACTTTTTATATCATGTGATATCAAAAGTCACCAGCCATATATTCTCTATTTATATCATAGTCAACAGGAAGTTCTTATATCAGTCATGTGTGGAGGATGGTCATATAACTCGGAATCAGCTATAAAGTAATCATTTTTAGTAAAATCGAATCAGTTTCAACAGAACAAACAATTTGATTCCAAGATGTCATATATTTTAAACATAAAGTGTAACACAAACAGTTTAAAAAACAAATTTTTTGCAAATATTAAGTGTGCACATGCTCATGACGTCATTATTTACACGTCAAACGACAAAAGTCATCTTCATTCCTGCTTAAACTGCAGCGTTTTTAGCAATTTGTTCATTATTTCTTTAAAATCCACAAGCAGTCGTGTTCTCCACCCACTTTGCCTTCGCAGCGAAACCGTTTACATCTCACTACTAAATGTATACTACGGAGATGGACAAGTTGAAAAATAAATCACTCTTATCACTTCCAATTTGCGCACTATGTTAAAATCCCGTTCCATTTAGTTATTGTCTTTATTGTTTAGATTTTCACTCTACACATTCGCTTTAAAAATAGCGGTTGGTGTGTACTTGGAAGTACATGTACATGTTTAATGTGTTATTATAAAAATTATTGGTAATGCGTTTTTAGTGCAGAAATTGTAATTGTAAGTCTCTATTTTTTGCTTCATATTTTTTATTTAGTTAAATTATGAGCGTTTAAATTTTATTGTTTGTTGCTTACTTGCGGACTATTTTTTATGTGTAAATATGCATAGACGCTAGCGGATGTAATCACCCTTCTCAAAAAAGTGTGTGAAATGTACGTTTTAAGTACGTTTTGCGTGTGTTAAACGTGGCGGTATTGGCACTGCGTTTTATGTGCGCTTTTTCTTAACGAGTGAGTTTTTAACAAAAACAAACAAACAAGAAAATGTGCGCTTTTTGTGGATAAATGTGCGCTTTATGTGCGTTAAACGTGCGCTTTTTATAATTGCGTTTTTGACTGCCATTTATGTGTGTAAAATGTGCGATTTATGTGCGTTAAACGTGCGCTTTTTATAAGTGCATTTTTGACTGCCATTTATGTGTGTAAAATGTGCGCTCTTAAGTGTGTTAAATGTGCGCCTTTCGTGAGTTAAATGTGCGCTTTTATATTTTAAAACCGCACATTTAACTCACTTAAAGCGCAGTTATAACCCACATAAAAGCGCACATGTGTGTTAAATGTGCGCTTTTATGTGCGTTAAATGTGCGCTTTTTATAAGTGCGTTTTTACTGCCATTTATGTGTGTAAAATGTGCGCTTTTAAGTGGGTTAAATGTGCGCTTTTCGCGAGTTTAATGTGCGCTTTTTTATTTAAAAAGCGCACATTTAACTCACTTTAAGCGCAGTTATAACCCACATAAAAGCGCACATGTGTATTAAATGTGTGCTTTTATGTGCGTTAAACGTGCGCTTTTCGCGAGTTAATGTGCGCTTTTTTAATTTAAAAAGCGCACATTTAACTCACTTTAAGTGCAGTTATAACCCACATAAAAGGGCACATGTGTGTAAAATGTGCGCTTTTAAGTGGGTTAAAACTGCGCTTTTCAGCGAGTTAAATGTGCGCTTTTTTATTTTAAAAAGCGCACATTTAACTCACGTTAAGCGCAGTTATAACCCACACAAAACGCACAATTAATGCACATGAATGGCAGCAAAAAACGCACTCACAAAAAACACACATGTGCGTTAAAGGTGCATCTTTTGCCTTAACAGTTGATTCAATTATATGCTGTTAAAAGTTTTTTTTAAATTCAGATATGCAATAAAAACCAACCATATATTCACTATTTATATCATGGTCAACATGAAGTTCTTATATACGTCATGTGTGGAGGATGGTCATATTACTCGGAATCAGCTATAAAGTAATCATTTTTAGTACAATGGAATCAGTTTCAACAAAACAAACAATTTGATACAAAGATGTCATATATTTTAAACATAAAGTGCAGCACAAACAGTAAAAAAACACATTTTTTGCAAATATTAAGTGTGCGCGTGCTCATGACGTCATTATTAACACGTCAAACGACAAAATTCATCTTCATTCCTGCTTAAACTGGAGCTTTTTAGCAATTTTGTCATTATTTCTTTAAAATCGGGGACGTAGAGGTATGATAAACAGAAAAATAGGTTATTCTTTATATTTACTAACACTATTATGTGATTTAAAATAAAAAAACTTTTTACAAACATTTCATGCGGTGGATATTATGTGTTTTTTAAGGAAAAAAACAACACAACAATACTTAAACCTTTGTTTTTATTGAATAATTTAGAAAAGTAAATGTGTGTATATTTGTTGAAAATGTGCAGTCCACTGTGTTCAATATTAAGTAGACTTTTAATACTGTAAAAAAAATATGTGTAATATAATCATAAACATGTTTTGCATCTTGGATTTCATTAACATTAGGAAATTAACATTTGAATGTGAAAATAGCTCATGAACAGCGATTGGCTCTTGCTTTGCTGCCATTTAACCATTTTTTTTGCAAAAAATGCGAATTCAATTAAAGTATATTTTCCACAAATTTTTAAAAAGTTGTAATTTTTGTTATGTTGTGTAGTATAAAGTAAATTGCAAAATTATTATTCTATTTCGCCCCCCCAAAAAAAAAATCATTGCCACTAGGCTTGCTACCTGTATGGTATTTCAATATCACATAAATAAACAATAAACCAATCTCTCAGATCCTCCTTTAAAACAATTTACAATGGCCTCTTTTCTTTTCCACAAATATATTTTGTGACAACAACAAAAGCAAAGTAATCACAATAGGTAAAATAACAACACAACACATTGGGACAGAGTAGACCATGAGGTTGCATGTCATAAGCCACTCATCACAGGCTAGATTGTTCATGCTGAGACTTTAGACCATGAGGTTGCATGTCATAAGCCACTCATCACAGGCTTGATTGTTCATGCTGAGACTTTAGACCATGAGGTTGCATGTCATAAGCCACTCATCACAGGCTTGATTGTTCATGCTGAGACTTTAGACCATGAGGTTGCATGTCATAAGCCACTCATCACAGGCTTGATTGTTCATGCTGAGACTTTAAACCATGAGTTTCATGTCGTAAGCCACTGATCATCACAGGCTAGATTGTTCATGCTGAGACTGTGTTTAGAAAAAGAGGACCCTCTTTTAACCCTTTACCACTAAGATACATATTTTGACGCTCTTTTGAGTCTCTTAGAACGTTAAATTTAAATACAGACTTATCTTACTACATTCAAGTTTTAAACGCTTCAATTCCAACCCTTAGATACTGATTAGCAGCAAACAGCATAAAGCCTGAACAGCCTGCGAGTTACTCTCACGCTGTTCTGGTTTTATACTGTTTGCACATAGCCATTTTCACTTTGCTTTGAGTGGGAAAGGGTTAAGAAGCAGGGTTATTTTGTTTTGCATCTGTCCTTTGTGTCCGTTTGTTGGTTGGACTGTAGACAAATTGTTTCCACATGATATCTAGGGAATACTTTGACTTACAGCCATGCAACATATTTTATGTTTACATGGAGGAAGATTAAGAGGTAAATCCATGTTTAGGTCAATAGGTTAAGGGTCACAAAAGCTTATAACATGATATTACATGTATAAAGGTGTCATAGCCAAGGTCATACCCGTATGACATACCCTTTGGGTCAAAGTACATATACGCCAACAGCTAAATATAGAAATCACCGTGGTGACAAAATTGTCACCGCGCTGACAATTTAGTCACTGCGGTCAAAAATTTATCAATACGGTGATATATTTGAACTGCGGACATATTTTGGACAAAAGATCAAAAAGATATGAAAAAACATATGAATAAACTTATCAACTATCCGTATTCATTCGTTTTGATTTTATTTTAAACTATTGTTAAATATTATTTATTGTCTTGAAAAAATATTTGTTACGGGGAAAATGGGTGAATTAATGAATTATTTTATTCGTTTTAGCACACCACCACCACCACCACCACCAACACCACCACCAACACCACCACCACCAGCAGCAGCAGCAGCACCACCACCACCACCACCACCACCAGCAGCACCACCCCCACCCCCACCACCACCACCACCACCACCACCACCACCACCACCACCACCACCACCACCAACACCACCACCACAACCACCACCACCACCACTTGGTAAAGAATCCCCGATGGCATCGTCACAAAGGTCTTCGCGTCCTCAAGAAACGGCAGCATCATCTGCTTCAGAACCTACGATACTCTCCAAATGCTTTAAATGGTGCAAGTCAGGACAAAGGTACAAATACACTAATATATATAAATCACGTACATCTGGCAATACATTTCGTCTTCCAATTTCAAAATAAAATATGTTACACTCGAAAAAGTACAGCTTTTCCGGACAGTAACTACATTATTCATCATGCAGTTTAAAATAAGTTCACCGCCTCTGTTCACAATGTGGATAAAGTTTTTACACGCAAGTCCACATATGAATTGACCTTTCTTAGAGGAAAGCATGTTGTTTTTTTCTACATTGTGTAATATTAGCCAATATTAACATTAAATTCTCTCTGATACTGTTTATGTTATATACTTGAATACTTTAACGTTATACAAATTAAACATGCCTATCGAATTGAAGCCTTGGGTGAATTCGAGTGTTAAAGATTGGTTATATCGTGCTTCATTCAGAATCAGACAAAAGCAAATCCGCTAGACACAGCTTGAAATATATTATAAAATTCACAATTCAACATATTATGGAGGTCATCTTGGTTCCATGATAAAACATGTGTGCACGCTTTTATAAACCGTTCGTAAGATTTGATCAAAAACATTATTCGGACGCCATTAAAATTATATCAGCAAATTGCTTTATTTATAAGTTATAGATAAGGTATATGTAATAGCTTGGAAGAGAATATACACAATGGCATTGTCAAAATTGATTATGCAATCCCATTCAACTTCTAGTCCTACAGAACTTCACAGCAAGTTCGATGTCATCAAATATGCAATATAAAGAAGTGAAACTCGAGAAACTGCAGCAGTATTGCAATTCTATCATACACACTTTTGTGGCCCTTCATTTATGGCAAGGAACCAATTGCTAATCTGTAATCTATTCTAAGTAGTATAATATGTTTACAGGTGTCTTTAATAAACGACTTCGCTGTTGTTTCAAAAGCGACATGGTGATTATGTATTTTATAAGTTTCATTTTAATTATATATATATTATGCTTAGTGATGCCAACATTCAAACGACGTTGATAATGTTTTGATTTAGTTCATTGATGCGATTGTTGCAAAAAATGGTTTTACAAATTATCGATGTATGTCTTATTTTTATAGTCCCATGTTTGCACGTTATCACTTATCGAGAAGCTTAGCACTTTTTTCCGTAGTCGTTTTATTTGAATTATATGAAAATAGCATTGAAATTACTTTTCAGAAAACAAATGATGTTTAAGTATAAGATTGCTAGCACAATTTCTGACCGCTTCAGGGTTTGTAAACAACTCGCGGTACGTCTCGAATGAATCAGGCATATTCATACAATGCAAAGGTACATTGTTTAGACACTTAAACTGAATTGTCATTAGCTTTAACGTAATTTCTACAAACGTTCCATTTTTTTTACTTTCGTATGTAAATACCTGTATACTAATCTCATTTTCACTTTTAGTGTAACAGACCACGAAGGACGACCACTTTCAGAAGAAAGCGATTCAGATTCACCCGAGAATTCTGTGCAATCTTTGAAATTAAGGTAACATATATACAAAGTATCTGAATCTCAAATACAACTATCGATCATTTGCGATTTGCATTAAATGCATTTTTTTTCATTTCTTGAAAAAATGGACTTTTTCAATTTTGTGTTTAGCTGTTTAAGATCCATTATATCCAATGGAAATTAAGACCAAAAGACGGAAAACAAATATTGACATATAAACTAGATGTGATGCTTATATGAAATACCATTCGGTACAGCGTTGTTTAATTTCGATTAACCAATATTTTGAGTATGAAATAATTAAAGATGGCACTAACCTGAGTTTTCAGGCATGGTGGAAAATGCTGTCCTGGCAGAAAAATAAAAGGGCTGCACAAATTATGTGATCAATATGTTAAATATGAGTATAGGGGGAATGCAGCGAGTGAAAAGTTTGTCAGACTAAATTTGAATTGCTCGCCATTGCAATGTGAGCTTTTTGGGCCGCCGTGTGTCGTGCGTCGTCAGACTTCAACCGAGCATTAACTTTCATTTTGAAAAACGTCTCCTCCTTAACGATGGGCAGATGTTTACGAAATATTCACACTTATAATGTGTGGTTGACTTTCTTTTGGAGATTAAATTGTTCCGATTCGCTGCATATGTAGATATATGATGATGATGATGATGATGATGATGATGATGTAATGATGATGATGATGATGATGATGATGCTGCTGATGCTGCTGCTGCTGCTTCTGCTGCTGCTGCTGCTGCTGCTGATGATGATGATGATGATGATTATGATGATGATGATGATGTGCATTATTCATGTTTTTGTTACAATCTTTTAATATATATTTATCTACACTGTTTTGAGACTATTGTTTTACTCATGTACAAGTTGGACTTAATATTGTCGACTCAATCAAATCGTAACACTTTGCATTTTAGAAACTTCCGTACATGCAATGTGAAGTTATTTAATCATATTTAACCAATACTTATCCATATGTCACCTACTCAATCAGGATGTCAACTTTATTAAAATAACATGCATTATTAATGAATTATTTTATTCGTTTTAGCACACTTGGTAAAGAATCCCCGATGGCATCGTCACGAAGGTCTTCGCGTTCTCAAGAAACGGCAGCATCATCTGCTTCAGAACCTACGATACTCTCCAGATGCTTTAAATGTTGCAAGTCAGGACAACGGTACAAATACACTAAAATATATAAATCACGTACATCTGGCAATACATTTCGTCTTCCAATTTCAAAATAAAACGTTACACTCGAAAAAGTACAGCTTTTCCGGACAGTAACAACATCATTCATCATGCAGTTTAAAATAAGTTCACCGCCTCTGTTCACAATGTGGACAAAGTTTTTAAACGCAAGTCCACATATGAATTGACCTTTCTTAGAGGAAATCATGTTTTTTTTTCTACACTGTGTAATATTAGCCAATATTAACATTAAACTTTCTCTGATACTGTTTATGTTATTTACTTGAATACTTGAACGTTATACAAATTAAACATGCCTATCGAATTGAAGCCTTGGTGAATTCGAGTGTTAAAGATTGGTTATATCGTGCTTCATTCAGAATCAGACAAAAGCAAATCCGCTAGACACAGCTTGAAATATATTATAAAATTCACAATTCAACATATTATGGAGGTCATCTTGGTTCCATGATAAAACATGTGTGCACGCGTTTATAAACCGTTCGTAAGATTTGATCAAAAACATTATTCGGACGCCATTAAAATTATATCAGCAAATTGCTTTATTTATAAGTTATAGATAAGGTATATGTAATAGCTTAGAAGATAATATACACAATGGCATTGTCAAAATTGATTATGCAATCCCATTCAACTTCTAGTCCTACAGAACTTCACAGCAAGTTCGATGTCATCAAATATGCAATATAAAGAAGTGAAACTCGAGAAACTGCAGCAGTATTGCAATTCTATCATACACACTTTTGTGGCCCTTAATTTATGGCAAGGAACCAATTGCTAATCTGTAATCTATTCTAAGTAGTATAATATGTTTACAGGTGTCTTTAATAAACGACTTCGCTGTTGTTTCAAAAGCGACATGGTGATTATGTATTTTATAAGTTTCATTTTAATTTTATATATATTATGCTTAGTGATGCCAACATTTAAACGACGTTGATAATGTTTTGATTTAGTTTACATTGATGCGATTGTTGCAAAAAATGGTTTTACAAATTATCGATGTATATCTTATTTTTATAGTCTCATGTTTGCACGTTATCACTTATCGAGAAGCTAAGCACTTTGTTTCCGTAGTCGTTTTATTTGAATTATATGAAATTAGCATTGAAATTACTTTAAAGAAAATAAATGATGTTTAAGTATAAGATTGCTAGCACAATTTCTGACCGCTTCAGGGTTTGTAAACAACTCGCGGTAGGTCTCGAATGAATCAGGCATATTCATACAATGTAAAGGTACATTGTTTAGACACTTAAACTGAATTGTCATTAGCTTTAACATAATTTCTACAAACGTTCCATTTTTTTTACTTTCGTATGTAAATACCTGTATACTAATCTCATTTTCACTTTTAGTGTAACAGACCACGAAGGACGACCACTTTCAGAAGAAAGCGATTCAGATTCACCCGAGAATTCTGTGCAATCTTCGAAATTAAGGTAGCATATATACAAAGTATCTGAATCTCAAATACAACTATCGATCATTTGCGATTTGCATTAAATGCATTTTTTTTCATTTCGTGAAAAATGGACCTTTTCAACTTTGTGTTTAACTGTTGAAGATCCATTATATCCAATGGAAATTAAGACCAGAAGACGGAAAACAAATATTGACATATAAACTAGATGTGATGCTTATATGAAATACCATTCGGTACAGCGTTGTTTAATTTCGATTAACCAATATTTTGAGTATGAAATAATCAAAGATGGCCCTAACCTGAGTTTTCAGGCATGGGGGAAAATGTTGTCCTGACAGAAAAATAAAAGGGCTGCACAAATTATGTGATCAATATGTTTACTATGAGTATAGGGAGAGCAGCGAGTGAAAAGTTTGTCAGACTAAATTTGAATTGCTCGCCATTGCAATGTGAGCTTTTTGGGCCACCGTGTGTCGTGCGTCGTCAGACTTCAACCGAGCATTAACTTTCAATTTGAACAACGTCTCCTCCTTAACGATGGGCAGATGTTTACGAAATATTCACACTTATAATGTGTGTTTTACTTTCTTTTGGAGATTAAATTGTTCCGATTCGCTGCATATGTAGATATATGATGATGATAATGATGATGATGATGATGATGATGATGATGACGACGACGACGACGACGACGACGACGACGATGATGATGATGATGATGATGATGATGATGATGATGATGATGATGATGATGATGATGATGATGATGATGATGATGATGATAATGATAATGATGATGATGATGATAATGATGATGATGATGATGATGCTGAAGACGACGACGACGACGAAGACGACGACGACGACGATGATGATGATGATGATGTGATGATGATGATGATGATGATGATGATGATGATGATGATGAGGTGCACTATTCATGTTTTTGTTACACTCTTTTAATATATATTTATCTACATTGTTTTGAGACTATTGTTTTACTCATGTACAAGTTGGACTTAATATTGTCGACTCAATCAAATAGTAACACTTTGCATTTTGAATCAGACAAAAGCAAATCCGCTAGACACAGCTTGAAATATATTATAAAATTCACAATTCAGTATTGTAATTAGTTATATACTTATAGATAATTTGACTAAAATACGGATAAACGAGCTTGTTTAAGTACACATCATACTAAGGTCGGGATTGCAATTGAATTTTCACGTAGTTCAATAAAATGTTACGTCCCGCGACAAAACTGACTTGCGGGAATGACTCAGTGAGTCGTGGGATCGCCTTAGCAAGTCGCATGAACAAATTAAGTCGTGGGAACGGGAGTGCGCTTAAAGTCTAACTTGTTATCTCCAAATGCTGTAGCTTTTTTATAAGATCGCACAATGGCGTTATCTTTTAGGCAGTTATTACCTTTTCATTACAACTTCATATACAAGTCTCTGTTTTCAACTCCTACATTTTGCGAGCGATGTTCATCATATATTAACATAATAATTATCACCAAGAGCTACAGAGCAACAATGCACCCTATTGGGGGGGGGGGTACACTGCCTGTAACAGCTTTACAAAAAAAACAACTCGTGTTTAGCAATTATTTTTGAATATCAACTGAGCCGTTTCTCAGGAAAAGAATACTTTTCCCTGGATAATTGCATCTATTAAATTTGATTTTTTTTAAACCACTTGTTTATGTAAAGAAAAGTGTTTCGAAAGACAAACAAACTTGTTTGAAGGTATTGTATTTTTGCAATCGTTTGCAAATTTCTTATGAAAGAAAACTAAAAAGCATAGCCTTTTTTGTAAACGAAATAATGAAAAAGAAATATGTACATCAAAATTGATGTTTAAATTGGATGTATCAAAACTCAAAAATAATATGTTGTTACTTATATATTCTGCTTTTTGGGCCGGTGGCATTTATTTACAAATACACTCTTGTCTTGTCTTGTATGCAGAGTTTATGCAGTTGGTATCGGCTATGTGCGCAAACGTGCATTATACCGTATACACGGGACTATATCTGGGCGGCAACACTCGTTAATATTACATGTTACTCTCTGTTAATAAAAGCATGAGTACACATGCATACAAAATACAAATTAAATTACACGAAATTCAGTAAATTAGATACTGCCACTAAGCATACAGTACACTTTACATTACTTACAAAATATCAAAAATTAAAACTTCCAATTAACAGTTCATTTTGCTTTACTTTCGAGTTCGCTAGAAATTATATTATATCGCATGTTTTGTTCTGCAAAGGACCAACCCTGAGCGTGTTTTAATTAGTTTTAGGCTTTGAATACAAGCAATCTAAATAATTAAATTAAAACTTATAATATTTATGCATTAATGGGTTTATTCAATGCTAAGTCATGATACACGACAATTCAATGTATAGTATGGCATCACCCATGTATAGTAAGATGTGTTTGTATGTTTTCTGAATCAATTATAAAGTATGTAATTCTTAAAGTTGTCCATTCGTGTAAGCATTTCAATGATTATGCATCAATATTGCAGCCTGTCAAGCTATGTGTAAAAGAACAAACTTAATAACTGTGACAATTATGTAAGAACTCAATTAAAGCGTGTGGGTAAACCAAAGACAATACAATTTTTAAGTATTTATCTGTAATAACATGATATAATATGATATCGCATGATATGACACATTTGAATAAATGGTTTTTTAATTCAAAACAGGATTATTTCTTTGCTGCAAGGTGACAACTTAGACATGTTTTACTTAACATTTACTGTTGAACATGATGATCACAACTCATTTAAATCAGTTCTGATAAGCACTACAAGTAAAATAATTGCAAAAATATGTCCCTTTCCTTTTTGCGAGTCATGAGAAATACAAACTATTTTCTTCTTCTTAACAGTTAACAATGACAAAGATTTATTCAGTAAGCATAGCGATAAGAATTGAATACGCTGCTGTGATTATTTACAATTTTATTATTTATCGGAGTGTTGTAAAATTGGTGAAAAATATATGTTTCTGTCATTCAGATTGACTTTCAAACGACAATTCTTATTTATATTGAACTGCATTCTGGGGAAACCAGGCTTAATGCATGTGCGTAAAATCCGTACAGGCTAATCAGGGACGACACTTCCCGTCAAGACTGAATTTCTGTTTAAAACATACTTCCTTTAAACGACACCTTTCATTTAAACAGAAAGTTTCGTCCCTTATAAGCCTGTGCTTACTGCACATGTTAATCTATGACGAGACTTTACGCATAAGCATTAAGCCACGTTTTTCAATTGCGCGGCTCATAATATTTTAAGAGATCAAGAGGAGGGATCTAGGAAAAGAAGACTTCAAACGCTGTCGCTATTGCGTTCAACCAGTAAAGGTTCGGATACTTTGTTTTTATTTCAACCTTCCTTAAATAATTATATACGTATATAAAGACGTATATTCAAGTCTTAAACATTAAAAATAATTGTGTATACATGAAGACGCATCACTAGCGTTAGTTGTATATAGATGCAATCTTTTCATGTTACGACAAAAATGCTAACATTGAAATGCAATATGTTTAAATAAATCGTTGTTTATCGAGCTTTAAACAACTATAATATTATACCCATTTCCATTCTAACATAAACCGGTGAATGTATTTACTCCACCTGTAATAAGAACTATTCAGTTCCATAAGTATTTTGCACACACTCTTGCTAACACTTTCAAACGCGCGTAAGCATCGATACAAAGTCAATTTGTCGGGATTTTCATTGATAAACTAATTCAATCAATTCAGGATAACGTGTGTTCCTTAGTTGGTATTTGTACGAGCATTATTTCTCCATAGAAAATATCTACATATGTCATGTTAGATCAGTTCCTGACATAATATTTAATCTGTGTTTACCAGGTACGCCTCATTACGGTATAGGTTGTGATGTCTGCCATGTCGCTCCAATACGGGGAACTCGCTGGAAGTGCAGTGATTGTCGCGACTATGACATGTGTTTCACCTGCTATGAGGAAAAAAGAGAACAGCACGATATGTCGCATTCGTTCATAAAAAAGGAACCTCCGTAAGTTCATACGATGTCGTTTGTTTTTCATTAATCAAATAACGAATCAACACAAACACATTTGTTTATTGAACATAAACATGATTAACAGTGTATTAACAAATGTTGATACACGTTTGTTAAGAGCGTCGACAACTTCATTTCAAACAAAAAGGCATTGAGTAAAAATACTTAATAAAACTAGTAATACAAACTTAAATATTAATGGTTTACACATCTCTTGAAGATATATGAAACTACACAATACTAGACAATACCGAAGACATGGTCTTCACAGTCCGAGACACGATTTGCCTCTGATGGACAATTGTCATATATTCTATTTTCTTAAGGTTCATGTTTGTGTCTACCGAATTCGATTGATTGTTTGTAGTTTGAAGCAAAATATTTGAACTATGACTCTCTACACCTCCGTTACAAAGTAGGGGGCTATACTGGAATCGCCATGGACGTTTTTCCGTCTGTCTGTTTGCCCGTCTGTCTGTACGTAGAAACAAACTAGTCTTCAGGCACTCTTGCACATTATAAAGTAAACCATTCACAGCATAGACTTTCGATTATATCATGATTATAATTATACACTTTGAGCAGAATATTATACACCCGTTTCAAAGTAATAGAGGGTTAACTGGAATCACCTTGAACGTCTGTCCGTCAGTCTGTCTGTCCGGCTTTCTGTCTGTTTTTCTGTTGAAAGGCACACATTTGTCAGAGGGCTTCTCATACAACGATCAACGTGAATAACTCAAAGTTGCAAGAACTGTTCGATAAGATATAAAGTTAGAAATTACAGAAATTATGCCCCGTTTCATTAGACATAGTACATTTTACGATATGCGGCGACGGTGAATATTATTCGTCACTATGGGAGTATAATAATGGTTACGTATCGTTCTGTATTAAGTCAAGTTTTTATATTTCTTTAATTAAAATGTCATCTACTCAACAAATATCATCGTGCAATTTAGGTATACACAAATCAAACGTAAAATGTATGTATTACTAATCAAAAACACGACGTTTAAATTTTAATTTAATTATCGTTTCATCGTCCACGTCCTGGATTTTCCAAACATATTTAAAAATCATATGTAAATGATCTATGTCGTACTTAAGATTCGCTCAATATCCGAGCAAATTCATCAACAGCTGTTAGTAATAGAGAGCACTATTTGCATAAACACCGTGTTACCCATTGTAAAGTGTTACATTCAGTATTAATATCTAAAGATGTTGGGTCCGTAAAGTAATGTGACATAAGAAGAGACCAACACACTTTAGATCCTGGAAGTGATGTAGCCAATCCTCTTGATAATCATGTTAAATTAAGAGCAAACCATTACATTTAAAATCTATTTTCTACGTCGGGTATCTTCTTTAAATACATTCCTCTTTTATATAATTAAGTAACTGTTACAATATTCTATACCTCACCTAAACAATGTGAAATCCCTTTATCTTGATTTTAGGTAGAAGCGTTTGGATTGTCAGTACACTTGCTAATGGAGTAATTTTAAGCAACATGAAACACGAAATTGAGCCAATAACTCTTTAAAAAATCATCGTACAGAAAAAATATTGTTAAGCAAGTAGGGGCATTTAGTTAAAGTTAAATAAAAACGTAGAAGATACACGACAAATGCTGTAATATATCAGTCGGTTTAGACATCTATTTATTACCCAGTTAATGCCAGTTAGAATTGAAAACGAAACTTCTTCTTGGCATGTATTAATTTTGATATATTACGAACCAGCTAACTTTGAATCTAAATTAACAACAGTGGTTTGTAACGCCATTTTCATATACAACATCTGTGATAAGATTTCCATTTTAATTTACTGCAATATAGGCCTTTAAATAAAACTATATAATGTTTTATAAAATTACCAATATATGCTTTTGAACAGATCCCGAAAATGCCAGACGATAAAAGACCATCTGCGCTTTTTCAAATAAAGGCCGCATGTTTGTTTCAGTGTATCATTATCATTAAATACTTTTTAGAAAGACAAATCAAATGACGTACTAAAAATCATCGGACAGTCTGATAGCCGTTGATGTTTTTAATATGAATCGTATAATACTGTAATTATGCAAAAAAATAAAATAAAAAAAATGATAGCACAAATATTGGTTTTGGAAAAGTTTCGTCTGTGAAATCTGATTTTACTAAATATGAAACTTTCTCAGATAATCTGAAACGAAATTCACTCAAAAGTTAAGAATCCCCCTGGTCAATGTTCATTTGACTGTTAATTTGTTTTTATATACACAATTTTCATAATCGGAGAACATTTTTCAAGTGAGTGTGTATACTTAAGTTTTAACTGCATGGTAATATTTGCTTCAACAAATTGCATCGGGACTACAATTACTCAGATGTAAAATAGTAATGATTGATTGCTACAGGTATTGTCACATATGAGAAAACAAGATGTGTTTGTGAAACGCCATGTCCCCTCATATATTTGACCTTTGACCTTGACGGATGACCTTGACCTTTCACCACTCAAAATGTGCAGCTTTATGAGATACACCTGCATGCCAAATATCTTGCGATCTTCAATATTGCAAAAGTTATGGCCAATGTTAAAGTTTGACGCAAACAAACCAACAAACAAACCAACATAAAGGGCAAAAACAATATGTCCCCCAGTCTATTTTCCCAGTATAGACTGGGGGACATAAAAAACATGTCTGATTGTTAAATGCTTTGCCATTTTGAATATATGGGAATCAATTTTCTATTTATTACCATAAGCATAATAATTGACAAGTGTTAAATTAGTTAAATAATACATTAACCACATGCAGTTTATTTTCCATTAATATTAACACCATCATAATCGAGTGCCACCCTGTCAGATATATATTTGTAATTATGCCCCCGATTTGAAGAAGAGGGGGTATATTGCTTTGCACATGTCGGTCGGTCTGTCTGTCGGTCGGTCTGTCGGTCCGTTCACCAGATGGTTTCCGGATGATTACTCAAGAACGCTTTGGCCTAGGATCATGAAACCTCCTACGAACATTGGTCATGACTTGCAGATGAACCCTATTTATTTTGAGGTCACTAGGTCAAAGGTCACAGGTCAAGGTCACGGTTACTGGAAATAGGAAAATGGTTTCCGGATGATAGCTCAATAACGCTTACGTCTGGGATCATGAAATTTCATAGAGATATTGGTCATTACCGGCAGATTACCCCTATTGATTTTCAGGTCACTAGGTCAAAGGTCAAGATCGCAGTGACCTTGAGCAGTAAAATGGTTGACTGGAAATAGGAAAATGATTTCCGGATGATAACTCAAAGACGCTTACGCCTTGGATCATGAAACTTCATAGGGACATTGGTCATGACTGGTAGATGACCCTTATTGATTTTGAGGTCACTAGATTTAAGGTCAAGGTCACAGGTCAAGGTCACAGTGTCTGGAAATAGGAAAATGGTTTCCGGATGATAACTTAAGAACGCTTAGGCCTGGGATCACGAAACTTCATACGGACATTGGTCATGACCGGCAGATGACCCCTTTTGATTTTCAGGTTACTAGATCAAAGGTCAAGGTCACAGCGACTTAAAGCAGTAAAATGGTTGACTGGAAATAGGAAAATGGTTTCCGGATGATAACTCAAGAACGCTTACGCCTGGGATCATGAAACCTCATACGGACATTGGTCATGACTGGCAG
This sequence comes from Dreissena polymorpha, assembly GCF_020536995.1. Taxonomy (NCBI): domain Eukaryota; kingdom Metazoa; phylum Mollusca; class Bivalvia; order Myida; family Dreissenidae; genus Dreissena; species Dreissena polymorpha. Next base: position 47,550,565 of record NC_068360.1, read on the forward strand.
ATGACCCCTATTGATTTTGAGATCACTAGGTCAAAGGTCAAGGTCACAGTGACTGGAAATAGGAAAATGGTTTCCAGTTGATAACTCAAGAACGCTTATGCCTGGAATCATGAAACTTCATAGGGACATTGGTCATTACCGGCAGATAACCCCTATTGATTTTCAAGTCACTTGGTCAAAGGTCAAGGTCACAGTGACATGAAGCAGTAAAATGGTTAACTGGAAATAGGAAAATGTTTTCCGGATGATAACTTAAGAACACTTACACCTGGGGTCATGAAACTTCATAGGGACATTGGTCATGACTTGCAGATGACCCCTATTGATTTTGAGGTCACTAGGTCAAAGGTCAAGGTCACAGTGAGTGGAAATAGGTAAATGGTTTTAATATCATAAATACGTTACCTGCTATCTCATAGTTACTTAATCTGTAAGGGTTGTTATTAATCCGGAATTTCTGGAGCGCGCCACCTAGATAGTAGGACCAATCCAGGCAACAGGTCAGAACTGTCACATAGTGCAGTGCAACCTCGTCACCAGAAACCGTCTACCCACAAATCACTCTTCTTCCGGATGCGTTTGAAAACACACCTATTTTGGTGAATCAATAATTTGTTTCTGTGTTTACGCTGGGTTTTGTATAGATTTTTCAATTTGTCTTACAAATATGTTACCGTGAATTTCTCGTATTCCTCGTTCTTGCCTGTAATATACTTTTATTTGAATATAAAGGTAAGCAATGCTTGCTTTTATTGAACAATAGTTTATTTCTACCATGCTGTTTTTTCAGACGCGAACAAGCACGTGCAAAACGTGTTCTTGTAATACATTGCGAGAACGTGAAAAGCGTGCTCTTCTTATTCATTGAAGAATGTATATCATTTGCTTGTGTGCAAATCATGATTTTACGTTCTACATGACGATCTAGTTGATGGTCAGTGTATTATTTCATCTGTTTCGAATTAAACTTTTGTTTAATTTATGCTCTACGGCAATGGTATTATACGTTCTATTGGCTTTCTCTTTTACACTTAGTAACTGAGAAAGTGTTAATTATTTTCATTATGGGCAAATAATGATTTAATATGCCGTATGACAATCTGGTCAATGGCCACTTTATTGATGAATATGTTTTGCTCTTGTTTTTCATAATCGATTTACATGATGGTCGGAAATACAAGAGTGGAGATGATGCTTATATCTATGCCAAGGAACCGATCGACGTCAGACCATATGGATCCTGCCATACATCGTTCTTTGGCTATCCGGGCAAGACATTGACCGAAACGGGCTATATGCTGTCAGTCGGTCGACGTCAGACCATATGGCGTCCGTCATACGTCGGTCTTTGCCCAAGGCCGTTGATCACGGAGCTTGGCTCTTCATTGATCGACGTCAGACCATATGGCGTCCGTCACACGTCGGTCTTTGCCCAAGGACGTTGATCACGGAGCTTGGCTCTTCATTGATCGACGTCGGACCATATGGCACCCGCCATACTTCGGTCTTTACCAGGTGAGGACACCGGTCATTTTATGACCGGTCCGTTCACCGGGTACCGACCAGTTGACCGGTCCGGTCGTCACCGGTCATCGGTCACCGGTCACCGGTCAACCGGTCACCGGTCATCGGTCAACATTGACCGGTCCTGTTGCCGGTCATGTTATGACCGGTGTCGTCACCGGTCAACCGGTCACCGGTCAACATTGACCGGTCCGGTCACCGGTCATGTTATGTACCGGTGACATCACCGGTCAACCGGTCAATGGCCAACCGGTCACCGGTCAACATTGACCGGTCCGGTCACCGGTCATAACATGACCGGTGTCGTCACCGGTCACCGGTCAACCGGTCACCGTTCACCGGTCAACATTGACCGGTCCGGTAACAGGTCATGTTATGACCGGTGTCGTCACCGGTCAACTGGGCACCGGTTACCGGTTATTGAGCGGTCCGGTCACCAGTCATGCTATGACCGGTCCTGTCACCGGTCACCGGTCAACCGGTCACCGGTCATTGACCGGTCCGGTCACCGGTCATACTATGACCGGTCCGGTCACCGGTCATTCTATGACCGGTCCGGTCACCGGGTACCGGTCCGTGCCACATACCGTTCCGGTCACCGTAGATGTTGACTATACTTTGTCAGTGCTCCACAACTGTAGACGCAGTCGCGTTTCTACTGTGAGTCACAGACGCAAACGCTTAGTTTCTGATGTTTCCGGCTACTCCTCCACCTCGGGTTCGTCGTCGTATGACTCATCGTCTACTTCGACTAGCCCTCATCATTATCGGAGTGGACGTCGTTCACGCTCACCGAGTGTTTCTCGGTGTCGATCTTCTCGTAAGAGCGATCACGCCATTGCTCTGGGAGACGTTCCATCAGGAAACACCATTCCCAGCGTTGAAAAGTGTCTCGGGTATAAGGGACATCGACCTTCCTGTATTAGGCGCTCTCGGATCCCTCGGTCCCCTATGCGATCCTTCTCTGAGGAATCTCGTTACTCCCTTTCACGTGTGTCGGCTTCTATTTTGGCCTCAACACACTTCAGCCGTTCCTACAACCACTGGGCTTAATTTGTATTCAAACACTAGTTCGTATACATATCAGGCTCCAGGTACAGGGGTTAACCTAACCACTTCGGCTGCGTTTTCAGCCCCACGGGTCTCTTCCACATTGCATAGAAGTATACTCCGGGCTGCCGCTACACCATCAAATCCCTATACTTTGTGGATCCAACAGTCGCCGGGAATCTTTGTCCCTATTACGACTGATCCTTTACCAGCTACCGCTGGTATTCAAAGTGAGTCTGCTGACTTGATCACTGATCGCCCTAACTCACCAGCTATATCTTTGATGGTGCCGGAAAACGATCCTCTCATGCTAGAAGCGTATGAGTCTAGCATTCCTACTTCTGTATCCACCGGTTTCATTCAATCCAATGCTCTTGCAGATGGTTCGATTGAGGCGGGTTTGGAGTCAAATGAGGCCAAACCTTATTATTTGGCCTCTATCAATCAGGTTTACGAACTAATGTGCAATACCTTAGATGAGGACTTCTGCCCCCGCCTTTCCTTGTATCCATATGCATACCATATTACCATAAGCATAATAACTGACAAGTGTTATTAGTTAAATAATCCATTTACCACATGCAATTTATTTTCCATAAATATTAACACCATCATAATCGAGTGCCACCCTGTCACGTATATATTTGTAGTTATGTTGTTGTTTTCATTCACTATCATGTATTATGTTCCTAAGTATGCACTTAATTGTGTATGAACGTTTCCTTTTTACATGGCCTATGTAATGTAATATTGTTAAGACTGACACTTTTCTATATACAACTCATAGTTAATATCTTTTATGTTCTTTTCTGTTTTGTTCTGTTAAAATTAGCATAATTACTGACGCCGATTGTGTTTTTTAGGTATTTTTTGTTGTTTTGGAATCCGCTGCCACGAGTGGCCACACGCAACTGATTTTTTGTTTACTCAGATTTCAGGCTTATATACGAAGTGATTCTAATGCTTTATGATACGCTGATTTGCGCTCAGTTACAATCTGTTCACAGTTTGACAACTACATGTTTCAACATCTTACACGGCCTGATCCCCAATATGGATATGATTTCAAACGGTCGTTTGGTTGTGTTTTACATAAGAAATCTATTTGATATCAATCCGGCACCATAATCATAATCGGTGTTCCCAAATATGTATATGCTTGTACAAGATTATACAATCAATATAATCCTTATTAAAAAAAGGTGTCTGTGGTTGCGATATATTTTACGATTTGACACTAAATAGTAATAGACTTCAAGCATAGCCCAGCTTTATATTGTTTTCATTGGCTAGCCAGGCCCAAGGTTAGTTTTTGTGTGTTGTATCTCTGATAAAGTTCTTTATTTTGTGTCTGACCCCAACGTTTAGTCAAATCTATCCGATAAACGAATACTAGGACATGTTTAACATTTTTCATACTGTCATTTTAATTAGGATTTTTTTGACGCTGGGTGAAGAATATCGACAAAAAGAGAAGGTGCATTCCAGTTTCCCAACATTTCAAAAATCATATTCGTTTTAACGCTATTTTTTAATAAAACGAAGGCAATTCTTACTAAGCCAGTGATGTTATGTCAAACTAACGCGGATATTTAAGTTTTTTCGAGATTGAGAGAACTTACAAAATGCGGAATTTTACGATTTTATAGTTTATAAACTATTAGATGAGCGACTTAAAATAAAAAAAAACAGTAGCGAAAGTTTGAAGATTTAATTCACTATTTTTTATAGATATTTCATTGTTAAATAAATAGAAAATATTAAATTCAAAAAATAAATAAATAATGCATATTTATTCCGTATTACAATAAGAGTTTGGGGCAGCATAAAGAGTCAGCTTTAATACATTAAATAAGTACGTTTTAGAAATGTAACGGACACAACATTCACTTATATGTGAAGACTCTCCGGGTATTGTTCGTGTGATTGTGTGTTTGATATGTACACAATTCTCAGAATAAGAGAGCCTTTATGTAAGTCCAGACCGCATAATAATAAATCAATGTATGCTTCAACTCATTGAACTGCAATTAATTAGATGTGAAATATAAATATCTGATTGTTAAATTTGTTTCCACATACATGTATGTGCAATGGATTGTCTGATTGTTTCACGTGTTTCCACATATGTGAAATAGAAATGTCTGAGTGTAACATGTGTTTCCACTTAGTTCCAGATTACCCATTTGGCAGAGTAGGCAACTGCCTATGGGGCCCGCGACTTAAAGGGGCCCCATGAGACCATGACGAAATAATGTGCTTACTTTCTTACTTAGCCTAATCTAATGACTTGCCAAAGCCAATTATTTTACTTTAACATTCATATTACTTATTTTGGGATAAATAGTTTATTACGTTAATAAAAAGAATACAGTTATTGTTTTCTTAAATTATTAATCTAATAATAATGTCGTTTTGGCATATATATACTTACACTATACTGGCTAGGAGCCTGGGGCGTGGGCTCCAAAAGTTTCACTGCCTATGGGTCTACATGGTGCTTAATCCGGCACTGTTCCAACTTATGTTAAATAAAAACGTCTGATTGTTACATTTGTTACCATATATAATATATGCAAATAAAGTTGCGCTGTTTATTATTATCAATAAAGATTCAATATATTAATCCACATGGTATGCTTTAAATAATGCATTTAACAAGTACAAAGAATATGATCGAGTTCCCGGAATAAGTCTGACATTAATGAATGCGCGCCATTACGATACTATGCGGTTGCGATATTTTTTGCAATTTGATTGACCAACATTGACACGAATGACAAAAATACAGCCCTTTTTATAATCGATTTTATTTATACCTGCGATCGTTTATCGTTCAAATTAATGACGGTTCGAAAATATTCCACGATCAACACGATTAAATCACAATCAAGAGCACTGTTTTAATTTTTACATGTGCCGTAAAAGTGAAACGTTTGTTAAACACAACGGTACATGTTTATACGTGTTCTGCCGCTAAAAAAGGAATTGGATTATTGAAAAATAAGACGGAATTAAATGTGTGTCAATACGTATGTTTCATATCATACGTAGATGTCAATTATTTTTATAGTTATATTGTACACTTTGGTTTAAATAAGGAATAAAACACTGCCTGATATGTTGCGAATTAATTTAGCCCTTCGCACTAAAAACAAATACTAATTAATTCAGATCATTTTTATGCCCCCCTTCGAAGAAGAGGGGGTATATTGCTTTGCTCATGTCGGTCGGTCGGTCTGTCGGTCGGTCTGTCGGTCGGTCTGTCGGTCAGTCTGTCGGTCGGTCCGTCCACCAGATGGTTGCCGAATGATAACTCAAGAACGCTTAGGCCTAGGATCATGAAACTTCATAGGAACATTGATCATGACTCGCAGATGAACCCTATTGATTTTGAGCTCACTAGGTCAAAGGTCAAGGTCACAGGTGAAGGTCACAGTTACTGGAAATAGGAAAATGGTTTCCGGATGATAACTCAAGAATGCATATGCCTGGGATCACGAAATTTCATAGGCACATTGGTCATGACCGGCAGATGACCCCTATTGATTTTCAGGTCACTAGGTCAAAGGTCAAGGTCGCATGGACCTTAAGCAGTAAAATGTTTGACTGGAAATAGGAAAATTATTTCCGGATGATAACTCAAGAACGCTTACGGCTGGGATCAAGAAACTTCAAAGGGGCATTGGTCATGACTGGTAGATGATCCCTATTAATTTTGAGGTAAGTAGATCAAAGGTCAATGTCACAGGTCAAGGTCACAGTGACTGGAAAAAGGAAAATGGTTTCCGGATGATAACTCAAGAACGCTTACGCCTGGGATCACGAAACTTCATAGGGACATAGCTCATGACCGACAGATGACCCCTATTGATATTCAGATCACTAGGTCAAAGGTCAAGGTCGTAGTGACTTTAAGCAGTAAAATGGTTGACTGGAAATAGGAAAATGATTTCCGGATGATAACTCAAGAACGCTTACGCCTGGGACCATGAAACTTCATAGGGACATTGGTCATGACTGGCAGATGACCCCTATTGATCTTGAGGTCACTAGGTCAAAGGTCAAGGTCACAGTGACTGGAAATAGGAAAATGGTTTCCGGATGATAACTCAAGAACGCTTACGCCTGGGATCATGAAACTTAATAGGTACATTGGTCATGACCGGCAAATGACCCCTATTGATTTTCAGGTCACTAGGTCGAAGGTCAAGGTCACAGTGACCTGAAGCAGTAAAATGGTTTCCGAATGATAACTCAATAACGCTTTGGCCTGGGATCACGAAACTTCATAGGGACATTTGTCATGACCGGCAGGAAACCCCTATCGATTGACCACCACCACCACCACCACCACCACCACCACCACCACCACCACCACCACCACCACCACCACCACCACCACCACCACTACCACCCACCACCCACCCACCACCCACCACCCACCACCCACCACCACCACCTACCACCCACCACCACCACCATTACCACCACCACCACCACCACCACCACCACCACCACCACCACCGTTCAGTGACAAAAAACTTTTTCACACAATGGCTGCCACTACAACTCACAGCCCATATGGGGGGCATGCATGTTTTACAAACAGCCCTTTTTTATTTTTATTTGATAGGACTATGATTATTTTCCTTTCAAAAAATAATATGTCAACTACAATGTTTTTATGTTTCTCCGTTTCAGTGCATTTTATAAGAAAGTATATACAAGTGGAAGAATCAATTTTATGAAAGACAACAAAAGGGTCAAGGAGTCTAACTGGTTCAATGTAACATACGATGCAAAAGTGAGTTTTCACTCATAATAAGACACGTACACTTCTATAACGAGCACTTTGATCAGCAAACCATTGTTTGGATAAAAATGCTATTTAACATTTAGTTTAATATTTTCCTTTTGTATAATAGCACGTGTATGAATTCCAAAGTGCTTATTTTGCATAAATAATGTTTATCTATTCAAAACAAACTTTGTAAAACCCACTGGACTATAAATATATACAACATCGTTGGTATTTAATCATAAATATAAGCCTTAAGCCAACACCTTATTTCCTATTGCTCCTCAGTACATCAAGATAAATGCTGATGCTGGGGACACGGAAAGTATTCTGCAGCAAGTGGCGGAAGGTGTTGTTGAAGAGCTGTGGCCTGTTCGTTATAAAAATCTTTTGCTGTCAGTCACCGACGGTGCGGATGAGTTGGATGAAGACGGTCGTAACGAATTCACAAAAGGCCTCAAAAAGATGTTACGAGGTAAATGTCAATAATTTTGATATAATAATAATAATAATAATAATAATAATAATAATAATGATAATAATAATAATAATAATAATAATAATAATAATAATAATAATAATCATCATAATAATAATAATAATCATAATAATCATAATAATAATAATACTACTAATAATAAAAATAATAATAATAATAATAATAATAATGGAAATGATATTGCTAATAATAATAATAATCATAATCATCATCATCATCATCACCACCACCACCACCACCATTATCATCATCATCATCATCGTCATCATAATCATCATCATGATCATGATCATCATCATCATCATTATCATCATCATCATCATCATAATCATCATCATCATCATCATGATTGCTTCTAAGTGAACAAAACAATAACTAGACTTATCAACTATGTAAGAATTAAATAAAATAATGCTTATTTGAAGCATAATGTTAGTGATGAAAGGTATATTAATTCGGTAATTTGAAACGAATAAAGTTATCATTCTAAGTCCCCAATATTTAATACTTAACGGCATGACCATTAAATACATATTAGCTATTTAAATACAAACTTCAGTTAATGGGATATTCAATGCATGTGCTTTCGTTCCAAAAAAATATTTTACGTCTGTTTTACTCATTTCATAGTTCAAATATAGATTCTAACTTCCAAAACGCAGTGTTGCAAAACGCACACTTTAATTGCTTCAAACTTTATACAGCCTGGATTCGATCATAAATTTCGTGAAGTTATGTACAAAAGAATGAAACTGTATTTACCCGAGATTCCATGATAAATATTGTGATAACATGTTTTAAAAGTTATGTGTTCGTTTCGTGTTATTGCTTCATTGCACCCTACTTCGGTCCATGTGAATTACCGTGTCTCTAATGTAGACTAACCACACTATTTATTTATCATCACGATGCATTAATGAGTTTTGTGCTTCAATGCATAAACATTAAAATCAAACAGATCCTTCTAAAGCCCCATTATCACTCAAAATCAACGAATATTTCGTTAGTTATTTCGTAAAATAAAGTTTACCCATACAAAATCAGTGTTCCGTATATAGTAGCAATAATTTCAACGCTAGATGTGGTCTGGTAACTATGTATCTTGTTAAACCTATGTAACCAGACCACATCTAGCGTTCACATGTTGGCTATTGCTTTAATGAATACTGATTTTGTATGGGTTAACTTTATTTTACGAAATATTTTACGCAATAATCGTTGATTGTGAAGTTTAATGGGGTTTTGAATTCAGTCTTTTACCAAGTTTCTGACTTATTACTTATTAGGTAACGAGTTGCCGCTTTTGATTTGCTTTGAGTTTATGAAGATATTCTTTAATTAAATTCTTGAAAACGTCCACCTCTCGGTCACTAAAAGTTTAAGCCCGTTTTTCGCTTATTTCTTTTGTGCCAGAGTGCGGCCATATTGGACAATGTTCGTATGACAAATTGCTCGAAAACGACGTCATTTGCAGGGTTGCATTGTTGGTAATTTTACTGTGGTTAGTTAACGAATTTCAATGGTTAAGTTACAACTAAGTAACCATCGTTTATACAAATACAGTTATATTGCGGTAACATAATCATGCAAATAGCTGCGATAATCAAGTTACTAAAGTTAATATTAACCACAGTTTATACAATTGACCGCTGAGGTTAAAAACCTGTCAAAACACAGATTGTTAAATGTTTATTAATATACGTATATGTTTTACATAAATTTACTTTCATTTTCGACTGATTTTCAGAAAATAGTTTGTACATATTGCATAACTATGAATTGATAGTAAATTGACGATTGGTCCCTTTCCTTATACCATCCCATCTGGAAATTATCATCTCGTCCATCGATGGAAGCTGTTATCAAAGCAATGACTTATAATGGAAACCAAAACTGCGACTTTATACATGTACTTATAACTTTTTTTATCTTTGCATTCAAATAGAATATTCGAATATGAAATTCGAGTTCGAATATTCTGCCGATTTTCGAATATTCGGATATTCGGTCCCATCCCTTGTATAAATTATATTATTGGATAATCAGTATGCTCCTTGAATGGGGTTAAGACGAAATGTTATCACTTGGTCATCTGTATAACTTCATCTTTTTGCTGCAATTTCTTTGTATGAATGTAAACCAACAATATTTTTGTATTAGTATGTAACACGTCGTAAAATAAGCCTACTCACAAGATAAAGTAATACATTGTATGTGTTAAAGTCCCATTAAAGGTGACAAATCCAATTATTATGCATATAAACTGGTCTATTTTTACCAGATAACAGTTACTCTTGCATAACAAACGATAATAACACAGCTTAGGCGCAACGTTGTCAAGACTTATGGAAGATATACCCGTTTCATAATTGGAAGAAATGTTTACAACGTTGCCACTATCGTGGTGTGTAGCCCCAAAACGGTGACGAATGCTAAAAATAGCCGAAAGAAAATTCAATTTTAATTTTATTTTAACAACTTTTTACATGCAGAAAGTAACTTATAAGATAACTACAAACGTTTTAAACATTAAGAAGAGACCTACTTTGTGAGTGATACCGGAAAACGTTGAAAATCAACGAGATATTTTTGGTGACCTGAGTCACTTTCACTTTCCCGAGTAAACAGCGATGTAAATAAACTGATTGTTTGTGAACACAATTGACTTGGAGGACACTGTATTTTGAGCTCAAAACAAGTTGTATTGCTCATTTTTATGGTAATGTCCAATAACATATATATATATATGTTGTATATGTTATATTTGTAAACGTTTTAAGTTTTGAAGAGCGCATGGATATTTAGGTAGTTACAACAGTGCTTTGTTTTGAATCAGTAAAGGCAATTAAATATGAACGCATGATTTATTTATAAAAGTTAAACGATCAGTGAGTGCTTACGTGATTGAAAGGTGATGAGATGGATTGATGGATTGATAGATTGATGGATTGATTGATGGATTGATTAATTAATTAATTAATTGATTTATTGATATATTGATTCATTGATATTGTATTTGGTTGACTGTGGTATTGAGCGTTGGAGAAAACATGCCGTTTTATTTGTACGTTAAAATTAGTAACTGGGATTAAGAAAATCGATAATCGCGATTTTGTTTACGATGTTCACAAGAAAAAGACTTTAGGAATATGTACAATACATATCAGTATGCACCGACACAAGTATGCGTTATTTTTATCTACTAGAATATAAACTGTTTGTGGTGTGGCAGATATTCTTGACAGCAGAAGATCAATTGTCACTTTCAGGCAGAACTCTGTAAATTATTTTAATTGTTCAATAAACAATTCCTTCGTGTGATGTTGAGAACTCATAACTTTAATCATGCATTTTAGAATTGTTTATGTTTTTAAAAGTTTAAGGAGCCTATAAGTGTGTTTTTTTCATCATGCAGTACACTTTCTCTAAGAGACGGAAAACGATTTGAGCTCAATTTCGTTAAAACTACCTTTTAATAAATATGATTGCGTATCTGAGTGTATTTTAATTTTTGATGAGACGGGATAAATGTGGTAAAAATGACAACGGCGTCAATGATTATCTGGTTTGGTTTAGGATCTGATTGAGCGAATCAAAAGCCCTGCTTCGCTGGATAATCATTTTCCACCCAAGTTTTGTTTGTATATATTATTGTCTATTTTACAGGGATTTCATTTCACTAGACTCATTTTTTGCGCACATCTGACATACCATATCGACCCCCACACCATTTCGAATGTTTATACCCGCGTAAGACTCCGATTCATTTGAACGTTATATATGTATGATGATTTTTATTTTGCTTTAAATACAAGCTACCAAGAGTTTTTTGTGAATATGTGAAGATGAAATGTGGTTTTGAAGGGCGCCTGAACACGCGGAAGCGATTAATCGACACACAAGTGCGCTAATGTTTTAGACCAGAAAATAAAAAATAAATTAGTTCAAATGTGATGACATATTGTATTGCAGTGTGATTAAGGGATGAAAATCGATTTGTCAGAAAGGTTTCTCTCCAGTTAATGTTTCATGAAGTTACTGTCTTTAAATAACACATATGTTTCCCAGCAAATCAAAGGCACTTATGATCCAACAAAATTGTATAAATGTGTATATGCATATCTTCAGCACGTATATTCGAATATTTGTAGAACCTTCGCTTATCATATTTGTTTAGTTAATTGTTGCCTTTGATCACATATTTTAAAGTATGTTTCGCAGCAACTTAATGTTTATAAATTATTTTCTGCTGTATACTTATATGGGGACTTTTTTGGTACTTGTTTGTTTCTACACAAACACTTACAACCTATGATCCGAATATGATGAAACGTTTTATGCTTCAGATAGGTTTTTCTCTTCGATTATGTAACATTTTCTAACGTGCGTTTCCATGTGATATTTTAAAATGCGTAGAATATCTGGATATTACGAAATACCGTTAAGGCCATCGGGGTTACACATTAGAATCCAGAGGGCGACAATGCGAGAGTGCGAGAATACGATGACGACATTGCGACTATACGATGGCGACAGTGCGATAGTACGATGACGACAATGCGATAATACGATGACGACAATGCGAGAGTGCGAGAATACGATGACGACAATGCGACAACGCGATAGTACCATGGCGACAATGCGATAGTATAATGGCGACATCGTATTCTCACACTCTCGCATTTTCGTCATCGTATTATCGCATTTTCGCCATCGTACTATCGCACTGTCGCCATCGTATTGTCGCACTGTCTTCATCGTATTCTCGCACTCTCGCATTGTCGCCCTCTGGATTGTAATGTGTAACCACGATTGCCCTAACGGTATTCCGTGGGATACTTCTGTCCGCAGATCTTGCTACCATGTAAACAACATAGTCATACGAAGAGAACAGAACAATATATGTTGAGTCACCGATAATCTTTCTTTAATTGTTTTGTTTTTCGTAAATGTATGTAAACAAAGTTCTTAATCGTTCAAAGTAAGATATCAACTTAATAATTGATACTCTTGTACATATACGTTGAATTTTGATACTGATACCCGAATTTGCAATATAAGTCTACGCGTACTTATAACATGTTGGTTTGTAAATATTTTCAAATTCCATTTTCTTAAAGCTTCGTAATCTTTTTTATCCAGTGTTAACATAAATTTCTTCGTTACACAAAGCGGTAACTTTCTTTGCACTTCTAATATGAAGCTTTCGAATGTTTTGGAAAAAAGACATTTTTTTTGTTAAAGCAAATTCTGTTTTCAAAACAAGTTATAGTGTCGACCGTTGTAACATTGATGTGTATTTTATATTCACGTGTATAGGCTAGAAGCTTTATTGTAAGCTATATTGCGGAAATAAAGTTGTTTTTTTTGTTGTGTGTTGTGAAAACTTAAGCTGTATCTTGATGTTTGCCTCGCAGATAAATAACTGAGAATATACTTTCCATTTAATCATAAAAACATTTAATTTCAAGATTTAAAATGATATAAACTGTATTTTGTTCTAGTCAAAATCATGTTAAATACATTCACAGCGGTACAAACCAAATAATATGTGAGGATTTATTCATAACATGCACTCACTATTTGATCAAACACAATAAATGTATCGGTATCAGTATAACATAAGTTGCAAGTTTGTCGTTATGAACTATATTTAACATTACTATTATAATTGATATCACCCACTATCTCTTTAATAGAGTTAAAGCTTTTCTTATTTGTATTCCTCTACTAATTTGTTTCGTTTATAATCATTGAGAAGGAGCCAATACAATGTTGGCATACACTCTATATTTTGTTTAAGGAACGCATCGCTATGTTGATCGAAATGTACGAAAAATGTTAACGTACCCAAAGGAGCATGTAAATCAATAAACAGTACCCACCATACCAAAAAAGGATCTTTATAAAATATTCTCTCGGTATCTGCGTTTGCATATTGCCGTTGACTGTGTACATTTGTAAACGATACATGTATAACGGTTCAGCTTTGTTACGTATCAGATGTCCGAGATGTCAAAGCATACTAGTATGCAGAATCTGGACGTTTACGGGGCAAAACGTCTCACAATTTTATTACATTGAAAAACAATAGCATTTACTACCGATTCTTTTATTTGTCGGTTAATAAAGTATTTGAATTATGGTTAAAAGAAATATACATCATGAGTAGATCAGGAAAATATAGGCTACCGGACAAACAGAGACACGTACGACATCAGAGAAACACTATTTTTGTATCTTACATCATTTAATAGTGTATGTTCGATATAAATTAACAGTGTATCGTATATATTTATATTGTTTATGCGTTACAACTGGGCCATATTGTTGGCATTAAATCGTAACCAAGCATGCGATAAATTTACGGCATTTACGCGTGGTTTCATGTGTATGCGGCAACGCGCATCTGTAGTACTACGTATTCTTTCGGCTCTGCGATTGCCGATTTACTTACGCTTTGCGGCTCAAATTATTATAACTTTAAAGTACTTTATTTACATGGTGTGTTATTCTTATTTGTTGACGTTTTATTGTGAAGGTAGAGTTGCATATCTGCAAGCCAAGGCTGAGTGTAATATCGATTATGATATACATCCATAAAATAAGTACTCTAATAGTCTTGCAATATGTTAAAGACTCAAAAGATCTTAGTGGCTTATATTATTATAAATGAGTTATAGACATTAATGCTATTTCACGATTGTGTTATATGCTTTAACTCTCTTTATTTACTTGCTTTTTTCATATTTGTTGACGTTTTATTGTGTAGGTAGAGTTTCACATCTACAAGCCAATGCTAAGTGTAATATCGATTATGATATAAATCCATAAAATAAACAATCTAATAATTTTTCAGAATGATAAAGACCAAAAATTGAAAATAATAGAAAAAATGACGTTTATTTAGTAAATCGCGCAAAAAAAAAATAAACCGAGTTTACCTATAAAGTGGCCGTCTTAGTGAATTCTATATTTTTTGAACGTCGCTGTTTTTTTGTTTTGTTATAATTAGCTCAACAATATAATAATTTATAATATATTACATTTTCATTTTCTTTCGTTCTTATCTAAACATGGATTTTTTTTGGTAAAATTGCGAACATACACCGACTTTCGGTGGTTAACGTTCAAAGAGACCCTGGCACATTTTGGGCGCCAGAGACATTTTATTAGGTTATTATTCCTATATTTAAACAAAATATCACGTCGTTAAGAAACACCGCGTTCATTTCGATGTTTTACACGTTAGATTTATTACCACAATATACATATGACTCTTATTTTTTTAATATATTATTTATTAATCACATATTTGGTTCTAATAATGACGCAATCGGCTAGCATGTTGACCACCAAATTAACGGCTGGAATCGAACCGGGATCAACCGAAAAACGGATATGACAACCAAATGCCATCACTGGTATGAATTCCTTCCGTCCGAGTTAACGGACGTAAGCGATGAAGCACACATTCATTATTGGACATTAAGCTTTAAATGGAAATATTGACGCTACATGAATTTCTTGCTATAAATATATTTCATATTACCACTATTTGAATATATCTTGAACAAACAACTAACCGATTCAATAGTAATTAATGATTAAGAATAAAAACAACCAAATGAAGATTATTTTAGTTACACGGTGTCAGTGGATATCCACTCACGTGCATACGCCTACACATACGTGATTTGCACATTTGATTATAAAAGGAATTCACAGCATTACATCATTACATCTATGGTTATCATTAGAAACCGCGGGCATAGGATGTCTTCATGTACATTCAATTCGCCATGAGTTAACTAGTATTAATGTTTCCAAACCGTTAAATTGCGGTTTAACACACTCCAATATGTGTGATTTTTGTAGTATGTCAGTAGACTGAATGTGCATATGTTTTGGGAATGTCCCGTGATTCAACATTTTGGAATGGTGTAAAAGTGTATATCGAAGAAACTGCGAATTCGCCGTTTATTTGAAATTTTGATTATGAACATATAAGATTCTGCAACGCTTTAGTTGGTCATTCAACAATGTCACAGATTGTTAATTTTATCATGTTGTTGGCAAAGTTTTATAGACAGACCGACAGACAGAAAGTTTATTTGAGTCTCACTTTTATAGATTCATGGTATATAACACATTTAGCAAATTAAAACAAGTTCATGTATGAAAACCACTCTAATAGAGTTACGAGAGACTATAAAATGTATGAACCTACGCCACATAAGACGATATTACTTAACAATAAAAGGATAGGTAAAATAATAAATAAAATATTTATCTAAGTTTGTATATACAACATACACATAAATATATCTATACACATGAGTATATAATATTAACAACAACATAATAATAAAATTCAATTTACATTATTTATACATGTAGTTATCATATGTATTAATCTTAGTATTTCATGACAGGTTTCGGCACTATATTTTAACATATTTTCATCGGAGAGTAGAAATGAAATCTTATCAGGCACTGAAAATGAATTGAAATCATTATTGATGGATGTCGCTTTTAATACTATTTAATTTCTCAAGGTATTGTACAATGGACATTGGAGTAAAACATGGGTTTCGTCTTCCACCATAGTTTTACGGTAAAAACAAGTTTGTTGCTCTAAAACAATTCCTTTGTAACGACCAGTTTCAATTTTTAAGGGTACTACACCGCACCTGAACTTGGCTAAAGCACTCCTTTCATTTCTTGTTATAGCTCTATTCTTAACATAAGGTTCAGCTTTTAATGTACTTTTAAAAGTCTTATAAAGGCGTACTTTACTTCCACCTGTACTGTAACCGTTACCAGTAGCTAAATTTATTTGATTTAACCATGTCTGATTTATCTTATTTGACATATTTGATTGGAACAAATCAAATTATTCGTGTTAATTGTAATTAACTGACATAGGTCATTTATGTTTAAATCATGTTCAGTAAACGATTTAACGGTAATTTTAACAAAATGTGGCCAGCATTTATTTTGAGAAGAAATAGCTCTTAACATAAAATTGTTAAGTATATTGTCAGACCTTTTTCTGTCTATTTGGGGAAAACGTACCTAGCAAAATGGGGATTTTTCGAGTCGCGAAATCTTCCAAATTGGGAAGAATTTTCATCGACAAAAGCATTATTTGGGCAGGGGGTTTTCCAGCCATTTTGGATAAAAAAATCTTATAAATAATGGTTATATATTTTGTAGGTTGTTTAAAAAATAAAATTGAGATATAGAGTCTAATAATCATAAGTCATACGACACTTCTTTATTAAAAAAAAATATTTTTTTTTAGGGGATTTTTTTAAGAATTGGGGCAAAAATATGCATATTTGGCATGGGGAATGGGTCCGACTATCGGACCCGTGAGATAGGCAGAAAAAGGCCTGATTGGTGTTCATATTTGAGAGTCTAATCCAATGATTGATAACGGCTTTCCACTGTTTTACTATTGGTGGCGTCCATCCAATGTTCCCGTTCACAGCGGCATTTGGCATGTACTTCCCGACCCCCAGAAAGAAGCGGGCAGCTCTATGTTGGACTGCATTAATGCACGAGAACTCTCTGGTCCCCTATATTGCGGCTCCGTAACTAATGGTATGCCAGACACATGCCTCGTAGAGTTTTGAGAAAACTTCGTATGGCATCCCGCCCAATGCTTTAAACTTTGCGATGATAAGACCAAGGGCTCGTGTAGCTGACTGCGCTACATGTTTTGCCGTCACGTTCTAGTCCAAAGGGTCAGTTGACATTAAGCCAAGATAACGGTAGCTTTCAACGCCAGGGCTCGAATTACTTTTTTGTTTCAACTCGCAAAAAATTGCGAGTTGTTAAAATTTTAACTCGCATTTTTTCTTTCCAACTCGCAATACATGTTTCTATAAAACATGCATTCTTTGGTAGATCTAAACTCGAAAAATAAAGCCCTGAACTTGTAGTGATACTGTGGTAACAGAAAACACAAAGAACTAGGTTTATTTTCGCCACAAAAAATCTCGTTAGTTTTTTAGTAGACGACATTTCAAAGGCCACGTGACTAGTGTAAGGAAAATAGTCGGCAGCGTTATGAAGTCCGGTCACGTCCAGTGTACAAAGTTTACTCGCGAATAAAGTTTTCTATTTCATGTTAGCTATTGTACTTCTTAAATTTTAATTCTAACTGAGCCAGTCGTAAATTTCTGTAGGTTTATGTTTTTCTCCGAAATATATCGAGTACGATAAAGGCAGTATTTACATATCCAGAAACAATTATGCCCCAGAGACGTACCAAGAAACGGGCATCAACAGAGAAATAAACCCTCACAGACAAACTGGCCAGACTGACATCCCTTGCAAACTATATTGTTAACAGATTTGGAACTGTCACATTATAAACTTACAATATTATAATCGACGGCAAAATACCTTAGATAGACCACTGTATCCTCCTGATCTTCAGACGATTATTATTTGAAAATCTGTTTGTTTGCGTTTTCCCAACTCTCAAAAAATGGCGAGTACCTCAATTATGCACTCACATTTTAGACGCGTTTTTTAAAATCAACTTGCAAATGGCCTGTTTGCGAGTGTTTAATTCGAGCCCTGAACGCATTCTATAAAGTCATTATTGCACTTGAAATTAAACTTCGTTTTTTTGTTTGGTAGGGGGTCGAAAATGCATTATCTTCGATTTATCAGTATTAATTTTCATATTATTTATATCGCACCACTGTGATAATAAAGTTAATAGGTGTTGGAGATCTTCCTCATTCTCTGCGATTAAAACTTAATCGTCTGCGTAAAACAAGTGACTTATAATTTTGCCGTTAATTTTCACGCCCATGTTTGATTGCTCGAATAGCTCGCTTATGTCGTTGAGGAAGAGGTTAAACACAGTCGTTGAGACCAAACAGCCTTGTTTTAAAACCGATTGTACGTCAAACCGTTCCGAAGTGTAATCAAATACCCGCACAGCACATTTAACGGGGGCCGTATTCACCAACAATTCTTTAGCAATTCTTAGACTTGAAAATAAAGAAAATTCTTAAGTGTAAGAAAAAATTCTTAAGTCTTATTCACGAACTCATTTTGCAAAAGAAAATTCTTAAGAATAAAGAATTTTCTTTAAAATTCTAAGAATGCTTCGGGGCATTCTTAGAATAATTCTTTAAGCTTCCAAGATGGCCGTTCGCGTTATGCGTTACGCCAATATCTTGTTTGAAAACGTCGAAAACGTCCCGCGTAGAAGATTGTTTGACAGAGAAAATCCTCTAGACGGTTTGTCGGAAATGGAGGTTTATAGGAGATACCGATTTATTCCGGCAACTATACTGACCTTATTAAATTTGGTCGCCGATTCTCTGGACTTTGGAACGCTGAGGAATTCTCCTCTCCTGCCGATCCAGCAGCTGTGCATATTTCTTCGTGCCATGGCGACTGGATCCTTCCAACTCGTCGTAGGAGACACTGTTCGAGTCAGTCAGCCATCCGTATCAAGATGCTGCCGACGAGTTGGACGAGCAATAGCTCGACTAGCTCGCCGTTACGTACGGTTTCCTGACAGGGAAGAGTGCAAAACTCTAAAATGCAGATTTCAGTCCATTGCTGGTGAGTGCCAGATTTGTGTTTGTCTAAATGACCTTGACTGAGAACATTTATCCAAGGGAAATCATTCACTTGCACTTCATTTTTGTGGGGGCATTGTCGTCGTTATTGCATAAACAACATACGCAGTTAGGACCAACAATTTTTTGATGTGATTTTTTTTAATCAAATGATTTATACACTATTTTTATTCAGTAATTTTTATCACTGTATCCATTTCATGTTTTGTATGATACATTCTGCATTAGGCCCAATGCAAGTTCACAGAAAGGTGAAGCATACGTTAATTGAAGGGCGATGTCACCGGAGTTTAGTCCAAAGTGGATACTTCTCTCATGTCGTTTATTCACAGTTATTGTTATATTATATATCTTCATTCTTAAATGAAAATGACATTTTGATAATTACGACATTGTGGTTATTAATCTGCCATTTAGCGTTATCGATCAAAATGAGAATATAAGTATTTATTATGTGTGTTTCTTTAAGAGTTTTATGTATAGCTTGGTACATTATGCAATTATGCCTAGGGCAAGTTCACAGGGGATAGAGGCCTAGCATATATAAACATAAGGGTGATGTCACCCGAGTTTAGTCCAAATTGAATCTTTGTTTCATTACGTTCCTAATTCGCAGTTATTGTAATATTATATCTTCACTCTTTACTGTAAATGCCATTTTGATATCACTCCATGGAATATAACAGTGTTATGATTAAATAATTATACATTTATGTACCCTTCTTTTAATCTCAATTCACTCTTGGTTTTAGCATGGTATCCTCCACACCTGCATATGTATCTGACTTTGAAAAGTCCCCCCTCAAAGGATGTGTGGGATTTTAACAACGCTGTTAGTCTTCCCATCAGTCTGTAGGTCCTCAATACCTATTTTATTTCCGCTCCATGTCTATAAGACCATTTTTTGCAGATTTTATTACAAATGGTACTCCAATGTTACGGGAATTAAGATGTTGTGCTGAAGAAATGATTCAGTCATGCCAGCTGAATTTCATTTACCTGTCCTAAATAAATGAACATAATTGTTAAATAATAATCTTATTGATTATTCAGGATTTCCAAATGTAATCGGACTGATTGATGGAACTCATGTTCGCATTCAAAGGCCAAAGAACCACGAAGCCGATTTCATAAATAGAAAAGGCTACCATTCTTTGAACGTGCAAGTATGTTATCTTGTTTGCTTTTGCCACAACAAAGTTTTTCAGTACTCATAATTATGTGTTTTTTTATCACTGATGTATGACAATAACTAATATTAAATATTCTATTTTCAATAGCACTAACATTATTCACTATGATATCAGTATAATTAAAAATTAATAGTATAATAAATTATGTATTATTATTTTAACACAAACACTTTCTCATTCAACATGATGTAATAATTTTGGTTATAAGACAAGATGAATAACATTTAACTTTAAAAATTACATGTTTGTCTTTACTATGGAGCGGTTTTCATGTCAAAATTGTAATGCACATTATTACAAACTTGTTATGCTTGTTTATAATATTTTATGAACACTGTTATTCCAACACTGTTGAAATGTGTGTAAATGTACTTTTCATTCGGTAATTTTCATTTAAGCTTTTCAATTGTTGTGCTATGAATTTGTCTGTTTAAGAACGGCAATTTGCAATATTGAAACCTCTTATTGCCTTATTCTAAACTGTAACATGTTTTCCTGTGTCAAGTTCTAATTCTACCCAAGAACGTGACTTTATTATGTTGTAAAATTAATATGTATACTTTCTAAGTACGGTTCTACTAACCCTACCCAGGAAACTTGATTATGTTCTCATTGAATTCATGTATTTCTGTGTCAAGTACTGGTTCTACCCAGGAACATGACTTTATTATGTTGTAAATATGTTGTTAAATTAATATGTATACTTTGTAAGTACTGGTACTACTGGTTATAATAACCATACCCAGGAAAATTACTTGATTTATTGTTATATTCAATTAATATGCATTCATAATGAGTACTGGTTCTACCCAGGTTTTTTTGTCTGAAACTATTAAAATTATTACACACATCAGTGTAATAATATTACAGACACTCACTTGTTGTTATCAATATTGCCTTGAGCTAAGCAAAAAGACTTTTCAAACACAAAAATTAATTTGCATGTGTATTTTTATATTCATGAAAGTATCCTTTGGTACGTCTACCATAAAATAATTAGCTTACAAGAATTACGGCAAACAAGCATGCTTATCTATGTTTTAGTTAAAAATCTAGCGGTCTGTGAGATAAATCATAACAAAACTTTAATTATGTTGTGATATTCTGAAATTTATTATGAAAAAAACATCCAGAAAATCTGTGAAATATGTAGTACTAGATAATCACTAACAGAAAATGCAATTACAGTACAAACAAGATAGTTTTACTAACAAATATCCACAGCAATTTATTGTTACTGCAAATAGTTATATTTAATTAAACAAGAGAACAACAGAAATGGTAGTTTACAAACATAATTTTCTAATAAGGTACAAGATGGGCTGATACTAGCAATTGGAAAGTTATATTTCAATGTTTCATTTTTTTTATTTTTGGAAAAAACACAGTGATATTAAATGCTTCATATGATAGGGATGAATTGAATATGTATGCATTTGGTGAAATAATGTTCTTATAATACTCACTGGTCCCTGATGAGCATGGCCCAGCTTCATCTTCCACTGCACGTTGGAATACACTTGACGTCTTCTAAGCTCCTAGTCCTTCAAATATAAAACAATTTTTGTTTTTAATGAAAATAATGAAAATAAAAGTAATGCACCCCTTCATGTATTAATAACAAAGTTTATCATAAAACTAAGTTAACTCAAAGGCTAAAATTCTTGGTGTCATTTGTTTAATTTAAAATGGACTTTTTCAACCAATTTACCTATTTGTCATGAATTTACTTACGCAACGTTCATACTTTAATAAGTTTTTCATATTTATTTTTCATTCACCAAAAATTTAACATAAAAATAAGGCCCCTGTCACTTACCTCTTTCATCTATCTTGAACGTCATGCAAGTGCTACCATCTGTGTAATAAACGAAGCAAAATGATCTAGTATTTAACAACAATATTAAAAAATGTATATATTATCATATAAAAGATATTTTGCTCAACTACACATAGCTTTGGCACCCCATTTTAACAATATTACAAAGTGAGTAATGAATTGATAGAAATTTATTAACATGCTATTTTTAATACAAAAGCTCTCGCCATTCACCATCATGTAATTAACCAAGATGAAGAGCATAATCTACATTAATTGTTTACCTATTGGCATCTTGCCCAGTTCAATTATGTTGATTGAAGCACCCTCTGGAGCTAAGAAAATAAAGCCATACATATAATTTTAAAACATTTAACAGTTTATAATTAACATTCACACATCACTTTTAACATGGACTGAAAACAATACCAACAAACAGACTAAGGTGAGTTATGATGAATCTTTAATAACATACTTTTCTAATGCACTTAAAAATGATATGTATTTCATTCTGGTCATAAATTAATAGTATCTTTGTTAAACATTACCTTCATTGAAGAATGAATACCAAAGCATAATGCCAAAAAAAATGATATTATAATAATAAAAATTGACAAATGGTATTATATTCTATATAACTTGTACAAACCATCAGTGTCAATTGCATTGGGGACCCCTGCCACAGAGGTGGAATCCCCAAAATGCTGAAGGAGAATCCCCTCCGGAATGGTGAACTCTTTCACCCGGGGCCCTCCACCAGTGCCTTGCCTCCTCATCTCATCATTTTTTGTCTTTGCTATAGTTATATTGAGAAGAAACTGTGTAATTTAAGAGTCCAAAATAAACATAAGGAGCAAAAAGGAGCAAAAGTTACACCAATGTTTGATTTAATGCTTTTTTTAGCAATTTTCATGTATCTTGATTTGCACAGTATGTACATTAAGTATGCTGGACCGGTGATAATAGCAATGTACCAGATAGTTATTAATATAACAATTTTGAAAATTTCATAAAATTCCTCAATATATATAATATAATTATTGATTTTTCAACAACATTATTACATGTACATAATAGGCTTACAATATAATCATGAACCTACATATATAACAAAAAATCAATTACAAATTTCAGCTAATTTTTACACAGTAACTATGATGTTTCACTTTTCATGTGAAATACAATAAATGTGGAACATTTTATCTTCATTACATAAGAAGCAGCAAGAAAAATAAGACAGGAGTACATCTCTTAAATTTCACTTACTTTTGTCTTTCATGTTATAGTATTTTTTCTTCACCTCTGAACCTGCGCGCTTATAGGTGGAAAATTGGCTGAAATGAATGGAATGCAATTAGGTACATTTTTTAAAATCAGAAATTGAGTCTAAGAAATGATTTGTTTATTCCTCAAAACATTTTTCCACATTGCAATCTACATTTCATGTGTGTTTGACACAAACAATTTTGTTGATGAATGAATTTGTAGAAATACATCATTAATGAAAAATGACACAATATGGGTTTAGTTGAATATTTTGGAATATTTGAAACCGGGTAGCACAATATTTTTACCATAGTGAAGCATAATAACTTTATATTATGGTAAATATTTTGTGCTCAAATCATCTACTGCTTTTTATATTTATGTCACATATTATTTAACATTCTGTTCGTTTTTAAACATTGCACAAATTAAAAATTTTATTATAATCAATAATTAAAAAACAAAATAATGAATTAACTGTACAAATATTCCTTCTGCTAGAATTTCCAAAATTTGGAAAATTGATAACACCAAAAGTACAAACCAGTTTAGAACATTTGCCACGGCTTCCCAGCCTCTCCTTCGAACCTCTCCAATTTTGAGTGCGCCACAACCGGTCATTGGGCCGAACAGGACATCATAGTTTTTAATTATTTCCTGGGCTATTACAGTTTCCTCCTGTTCGGACCAACGATTTCTACTAGTAGTAACGTTAGCGTTGTTGTCCGCCATCTTGTATGTTGTGACAGAAGACACGTAAACGGTTCCGAGTTTTATATGCGTTAACGAAAATGCCGTGTACCAAGGTCGCTTACATCAATAACAAATAATTCTTAGTAAAGAACGCTAAAAATAGCGTTGGTGAATACCGATAAAGAATCGACCTAAGAACGTTCTTAGAAAAGTAAAGAATAAAGAATTTTCTTTATTCTTTATTCTCAAGTAAAGAATTGTTGGTGAATAACGGATGTGTAAAGGGATTTCAGAGCATTTAAGAATTTAAGAATTTACCGGTTAAGCCGTAATTATTTTCTAGCTTGGACCATAACTTATGTCGATTGATTCGGTCAAAGGCTTTAGAAAAGTCCACGTATGCGACAAAAGTATCTTTCTTGCTTTTCTTTCGCGCAATATTTGTAAGAAAGGACAGCTGATTGATGGAACTTCTTTGTGGGCTTAATCCGTTTTTAGTGTCGGATGGAATATTATTATTTTGTACCCATTTTGTAAGTCTATTGTTAAGCACAGAACAATACGCTTGTATATAGCTGATGTTACCGTTATTCCTCTGTAATTATTTGGATATCTTTTGTCGGAATTACTACATTTAAGAGTTGGGGTAATACGTCCGTATTGCAATGTTGAAGATACACTACAAAACAAACATTGAAAAGACTGTGTAAAAAGTATATCGTGAGCTTATTATTTAAAGTTTCCTCTGGTATTCCGTCATATCCGGGACTTTGTTTTTATTTAGTGATTTAACTGCTTTCAAAATCTCTAATATGTCTATTTCGTTATTTAGTGTATGTTTTCCAACAGCAAGTGGTGATCTAGCTTCGAATGTGCTATACGTTTCTGTCGTCGGTATGTTATAAAGTGTTTCAAACGACCTTTTCCATTTATCAAGCAAATGTGGTGGTAAGGTTGATATTGTACCATCCTCAAGAATAACTTCCATTGGAATTAATTTGTTTCGCTCTTTTCCAATGCCGAAATTTCCTTTCTCTTTCCAGAAATCGTTTCTGTTTGTGTTGTTACATGCTTTAAGCAAGTTTTGTTGTTCTTCATACCAATAGTTTCGTTTTCGTCTCTGTACCGATTTGTCAAACTGGTAACGTTTCTGAACGTATGCTGTTTTAAGTCTTTGTCTTTGAGAATTATTTTCGCATTTTAGCCACATTTTTTTCACTTATGCGAAAATCGGACCACTCCGACGTCAATTCATTGTGCCACCAAGATTTGCTAACTCGTCCTCTTTTTATCCCCCGCCAGAGGCGGAGTGATATTGTTTGGGCGTTATCCGTCCGTCCGTCCGGCTGTCCGTCCGTCCGGCACTTTTCTCTCCGGAGCCATATCTTGGAAGTTCTTTGGTGGATTTCATTTAAACTTGGTATGAGTATATATATGCTTAAGAGGATGATGCACGCTAAATGGCATTGTACACCATCTGTTAAAAACAGACTTATGGCCCTTTGTATCTTGAAAAAATGCTTTTTAGTGTCCGGAGCCATATCTTGGAAGTTCTTTGGCGGATTTCATTGAAACTTGGTATGAGTATATATATGCATAAGAGGATGATGCACGCCAAATGGCATTGAACACCATCTGTTAAAACAGACTTATGGCCCTTTGTATCTTGAAAAAATGCTTTTTACTATAGGCACTTTTGTGTCCGGAGCCATATCTTGGAAGTGCTTTGGCGGATTTCAATTAAACTTGGTATGAGTATATATATGCATTGGCGGAGGGATATTGTTTTGGCGTTGTCCGTCCGGCTGTCCGTCCGTCCGTCCGTCCATCCGTCCGTCTTCCTTTGTCTTAGTTTTGTGTTATTGTCCTCCGTCCGTCCATCTATCATTATGTTCATCCGTCCAATTTGCACCCATCCTAAATCAAAGTGATTTTTTCTCAATTGTTCATATATAACGTCGTTATTCATAAATTCCTCTGGTATATTTCGTCGGTCGTATTTAATGTTTGGTGCATTGGGTTGTATGTCCCTTTTCGATATTTCACTTGGGGTGTTTTCCTCCGCGGTTGTGAAAGTTATTTACCACTGTAGGAGTGTGCTTATGTCGAGACTTTCCTGTATTAACTCTGTCGCTCTTATAGCTTTAAAGTCTCTGAATCGGTGTAAATGCTCATATGATACCAAGCAGTAGTCAACAACTGAACAACCTTTAGTCGAGATGCTTGTGTAGTCATTATTTATACAGTTTCTACCGTTCAGGATACACAGATTTGCACTAAGGAGAAAGTAAATGAATGCTTCACAATAGGGTGATGTTTGAAAGTCAATCATCTGTCTTTGTGGTAGTTTGTCTACACCAGCGATAAAGTCCTCACTCGTGCCAACACGTATATTGAAATCACCGAAAATATTGATAATTGAGTTATGTTGATAAACGTTTATATTTTCTAGTAACGAATCAAGAAACTCGTATATATCCAAACATCGTCTATGCAAATGTCTTCTATTTTGCCCGTACCACGTATATCCGTCAATATTTAACACTTGTTCATTTTTTAAATGTGTTTCTGCTATACCAATTATATCAAGGTTTAGGTGTGATATACAGCTTTTACGAATTTGGTAGTTATCGGTTGTTTCATTCCCACTGAATCCGTTTGGATTCCAAAACCCGCATGACACCTAATAGTGGTTGTAGTTGTTATGGTAAAGGAGTTGGTAGCGGTTTCTGTAGTTACGACTTCCGTCGTCCTTGTGCTCCTGGTAACGACGGCTTTTTCCGGTATGTGTATTCCAAGCACGCGTACTGTGTTGGCTACGTGGTGGCTGCGGGTCGCGTTTATGTGTGTAGTCCTCGTTTGTGCGGTGTCCACCGGTCGTGGTTTGATGTCGACTCTCGTGTCTTTCTAATCTGGTGCTCATAGGTTGCGGACGCAACCTATGAGAGTGGTTTACTTCCTGCCATTCGTTTCTGCTGTGGGTAGCACAAGCGTCAGATTTTTGGACTAAACGATTTCTCTTGACAATAATTTATCAATCCCAATAACATTTACCAGAGTCTTAAGGTTTGCGATTGCGTTTCTGTCCTCCACTGGTAAGTCGTGTTCTATGTAAACATTTTTGTATTCTGCAGACATTTTGAGGTTTGTTTTATTCTTTTAGAAATAAGTATCAGAACAGCATACCCAATATTAATCATTTTAATACATATCTTCAGAATAGGCTCAAAATTGAGGAGATAATTGCTTTTTATAAAGATCAGACAGAAACTTTTAGAACAATTTGCAACAGTTTTTTTAACATAAATCATTAAAATTGTAGTCTTACAATACATTTTTATGCTACGATATATTTGTCGAATTGTTTATAATTCTGTTTATTGCTACTTACTTGTGTAATACTTTCGACAGATATGTGTGTGGTATTTTTTTTATTTTTTTGTACTTCTATAACTTCTTGCGTGTGATGTATTATATATTGTTTATTGGGAGATATATATATATATATATATATTTCTCAGTGACAATTTTTTGTAATTCACAAGTTACGGACCATTTATTAAAAAGAAACTCATTTTTCATTTAATAATACTAATTAAAGATTAATTTGTTATCCCTTAATTTTGAAATAAAACAAAAAAACAAGAACGACATTTTCAATGTATGTTTTCTGGGATGTCAATACACTGAAAGTAATTTTAACTGATGTTTTATCTGATTGATAGATGTCTTTAAATCAAACGCATCCAAGATAGAAACAAAATGCTTACGAAGATACAGAGAATTGTAATAATAGTCGTTTGTTAAATGTCAACCGAGTGAAATACTTGTTTAAATTTTGATTGCAAATACCAAACCTCAGTTCTTATTGAAATGTTTTACATGTGACTTTTATTTTCCTAGCAACATGTATGGTGACTGGCGGAACCAACGATGGAGTGACACAACTTGTCGGAGACGCTGTATCTGTTTTCAACGAAGATCTTGATAGCGTTGATGATTATTGTCCAACAATTGGAATCGTCTGTGTGGACCACATACAGAATAAAGATGCATTAAAGGTAACATGCTATCGTTAATCATATTAAGTAGGCTTAACATTTATAAAACTTAATTCCCTCGAGTTTTAATGAAGTGCAGGAAATAATTAGTTCTTGCAAATACAAGTGACACTTTCAACGAAAAAAGGTAACGCGACCTGTGGCGTATATAACAGTAACCAACTGAAAAAACCCTGAGATGACCGACATCAATCAACATCGCAAAAACCGCGGGCATTATAACGGATACACTATAAGACGTGCATTGACGACATGAATTCAATACTCCTCATATCTTAAGTTAGCAACATTGGTATTAATGAATGTGGAGTATAGAGTATTAATCGCGAATCAATTAGTATTGAGAAAAAACAACAACAACTTAGCATCAGGACATATGCACAAGTTGCTTTAATTGTCACGGATAATTTAGTTTTGTGCGCAAAAATAGAACTCTTCACTGTTTTGATAGATTGTTTCTTTATAACATTCCTTCAAGGTACATACTCACAAAAACATATTGAGTTCTTAGCTTGACCAGCAATGCAGGCGTTATGGAACATAATCACAATTTAGTTTGAGTGTTAACGCCCGCCTGTCTGTTATAAAAGATAAGCGCGTTATTACCTTTAAAAGGTAACAACATTGGAATGGAAAATTCAAAGCATTGAGTTTATAAACCGTTTGATCGACGCGTCGATCCTTACACTAAGCCCTTTTTAAATCACTTACATGCATGTACATACATCATAACACGGTATACACATTATAAAGAAATAAACTTTAATTTGATTTAATAGCAAATAAATAATTCCATTGGTTTAATTTGCACTAGAGCAACATAATAACAATTTTCTGAGGCACGATGCAAATATCAACCAAATTCGTGTATGTTTACAAGTTTTGAGAGAGGAGCATATAGAATAACACCAGATAATTGTAATGAATCTCAGGAAGAAACCATTTTGCAGGGTGTAAAAAGCATAATAACATAATTCGCTTGTATATGCAAATGCTACAATGCACACACCATATTGTTATATTAGAAAGTAATCATAATTACTGATTAATGTTAAATTAGCCTTTTTTTAAACATCAATTGTTTTTAATTACCATTATATACATGTACATAATACATTATATTGTTTATTTGTGTGCTTTTCTTCTGTTGAATAACAATTCTATACAAACATACACGTGCTATGTAGTCTTCTATAGTTTTTTTTAAATATTTTATCAATTTGTATTATTTCCAATCATAATGTACAATACGTTTCGGTTCAATGAATAAACACAAACCATTCGAATCCGCACCGTTCGTTTAACAGCCGATGTTCTTCACATTTAAAGCACACGGCCACTGTAAATCCGACGTCAACAAAATATGAAGATGTCTTTCGTTATCATAAAATAATTCAATATGACAAAGATGGTCGTTTTGGTAACGTCTTAGGGCACTCATATGTTTTGTGTCTAATAAGGAGACTTCTGGGACTTCTAAGAAATATTACACGACCCAGTCTTTCATCAATCATTATTTATATATGTGCATTAAATCAACATAGCACATAAGATAGTAAGAAATGCAAAGAGAATGACGAATATCATTAACAGACACGTATACATTGGATTGTGACATTAAATAGTTTACGGTCCATGCAAAATGCAATTATTGCATATTGTCTACGCAAATTAAGTTAAAGAGGATATGTTTGACTTATAGTTATGAAACCTTTTTAATAGAAAGATGTAAATGAATTAGGAATATACAGTTTCAATGTCAGCATAACATTTGCTAATACAGCGAACAACACAAATAATATGACGAATAAGCAGAAGAAACTTTAAAGTAAAAGAACATATATACCATAACTATAATGACTATTGATCGACCTTTAGAAGTGTATTTCTTCCCTAGGCTATCCGGGTTCAATCGCCGCTCTCGGCGCATGTGAGCTTGGTTGTTGGTCACTAAACCGGACAGGCGTAGTTTCCTCCGGGTACCCCCTCATCACAAGTCTGTTCCAACATTAATTATCTCACTACAAACCAAATACCTGGAAATTTAAGTTATGATTCACTGCTCATCTTTACGTTCATGACTCAGTAAGTTAATTATTGTACTGTATGTTTGCTATTTGACGGATGGCAGCATACTTGTTTAGGTATTTATATGGTTGTCTTGATTACAGCCTTGGGAACTGACCAGAGGAGCGTTCGGCATTGACTCAGATGGTGAGCTGTTTACCGTCGATAAAAGCGGTGAAAGGTAATTAACAGAAGTAGTTCTATAGAAATAGTAATGGTAGTAGTAATAGTAGTAGTACTATTAAAAGTATTCAGTGTAGTTGCATTATTATATTTCAATTCAATTTAATGCAATGCATTGTGCATTGCTATGTGGCCGCCGGCCCTTGCAAGTACAAATAACATAGCATTGTCACACACTTCAATACACATATACGCAAACATACATAGGTAATGGTACAGCTATTGGTGATTAACTGAAATAACATAATACAAATAACATCGCATAGTAACATACTACGAATAACATCACATAGACACATACAGGCACCTATATTAATAATAAACTGCTATTCAGTAACGCATTTCTTCTTTCAGAAGCATATTACAAGAACATAGCATTAATCCTGATCACCTTTTCTTCCCGGTAACTTACGATTTTATTAAATTAAGTTGTAGTAGCGGGTGTATAGTACTTGATGTGTATATACATTTCACGAATATCTAAGTATGTTGTGCATATAAGAAGAAAATGAAATTCATTATCAATATCACTTTTGCAATGTCGATATGCAATGCAATGCCCTGTCGATATTCAAATAGCGGCCAGTTTCAATCATGAGCGTATCGGAAGAAATTCGAAAACATACATATGCGTTTCGAAATTTACGAATTATTAAAATATTTAAATATAACTTAAATTCAAGTTACTTTTAAATCCATTGTATTTTTTAGTTGTGAAGAACTATAACACGTTTCTATCTACTGCTGTACAAAAATATCTTTTAATCGTTGAGCATAATTTAGCAAAAAGACTGGTTTATTCACAACAGCTTGTTGTTCCCACACATAGCCAAACCCAATGGATTGCAAGTGATTTCGTAATGAGGTGCCACAGTTTGCGTGTCCGAAGCCAAAAAAGCATTTCAACATTGTATAGAACATTTTTATAAGACGGGAATATGGTGTTTCAAGTATTTGTAACCAGTATTTTATAACTCTCATAGATGAATAAATATGTACTGGATATATACCACAATCACCTATAATAGCATTATTACATGAGTACATTGGTGCTGCCATAAATCTATTACAATCATATGTGCATACGCTGTCTACAACTTCAAAAGATTTTAGCCCCAATATTTCCGATTCATATAATATAGATAATCAAGATATGTTTCTTTCTGCCATTTTAAACATAGACAGCCTAGAAGAAAAAATGAACACCTACATAATTAAATCCTTGCACACATTCCAATAGTAAATTATTTAAATACCATTTTTCATTCAATGCAGGTCGACCACCATTTTTGAAACCGAGCTTAATGCACTTATTTACCCTGTTTTCTAATATAATGATCATGTGTGTTCTTTTAAGGTGGTTCTGATTCGCTCACTCTACAGAGGATTTTTGATCGTTTGTTATAATAAGGACGCCCAAGAGCTTTGGAACGTATATTTAATAAAAGTTCGGGTTGCTTCCGCACCAATGAATAGTTCATGCATGGGCAGTTTATTCCGGTCTCTCTGTCTATAATAATACCTTATTTTTGTAACCTTCCTTACAACAAGACATCTACATAAACATTTATGTTATCGGGAACAACATCCAAATTAACTGATATTCGCGAATTTGATCTGTATTATCTCTTCAAAATAAAATAATGTCATTGTTGATTTTTAATTTTACTACTTTTGTTTTTAAGTCGCTCATAGCATTTGTTTCAATAATAATTCTTTAGCCGAGTCATGAATTAGGTTTTGCAAACGTAAAGAAAACTTGGTCAATATGAAAAGAAGAAACAATCAACATTCTTTTCAAAAGGAATGAGGAACTAGTTCCCCATGCCTTATTCAAACCAAAGAAGCAGCTGTTGCTTGGTAACTAAATGATCTAATAGTATCATATTGATACGAAAGATACATCAGTTAAAATTGTATGTCAAAAAACTCGAAAACATTTCCTTTATGAATTATCGCAACCGTTTGTGTTTCTTCTTCGCGCTGGAATACGGTTTTTTTCACAGTACAGTACACTGGTATTTCAAACTTCGAATACTAACGTCACATCAATCATATATGAAACCCATACAATAATAATACATTTATTACTTATATCAAAACAGCATTTTATTACATTACTACTAATTTGTTTGCATTTATACTCCAGTTCTCTTTCCGCGAAAAAATAAGGAAAAAGGAACCAATTTATCGTGGATGAGTATCGGTGTTTTAAATTGAAAATAATATTGAGTCAACTCGGTAAAACCGTCCAGTCTACTTGAGGCACATTAGTAGCTGCTTCCGGTACAGCTCACAGTGACGGTGACGTGTTAAACTCGAATTGCAACCTAAATAATGAATTACTTAACGTTAAAGAACAGCATGCGATATGTAAACATGCCTAGTTTTCAGCCTGTCTGAAGACTTAACCAAAAGTAAGGGTGAGTTAAAAAAATTAGACCTGTATGTGTTGGAAATATCTTACGTTGTTAATGCTTTACTGAGATCTATTTGGTAATATCAATGATTTTAATTTATCACAATTTCAATCATAATACAGTACATTGTTTTGAATATACATTAACAGTGCACTACATTGTTATATAGATAAATCAATAGATGCCACGGAAGAACTTTTCGATTTCGATTCTAAATTTAGCAGTATGTACTGGGAAAATATTCACTTTATAAACCGACTGAAATATAAGAGCATATGTCTTGTCGTTTCAACGTTTTTTTTAACTAGAACTGTAGGATACTTCTTGATTTGAAAATACTTTGTTCCTGAATGTTGATCTTTCAAAGATTTATTGGCTCGATTTCTTGATTCATGCTGCTTTTAATTAACCCATATATTTCTCAAAGCGCACCAATGAAGAACATCAATAAGTTTAACTGATATTCTTGCCAAACTATAGGATTAAACATTTCACTTGTAACTCACAATACCATACCATTCACGCAATGATTTTCATGTATGCATCAACATATTCGTTCTGACACATTTTTACTCTCTTTTATATATTAATAATCATGTTTCTTCAAACTGAATAATGAACATGCATGTTCAACCATTAGTAACAACTTAACATATACCAAAGTGTACCATATAACTAATTACTTTCATTGATTTGTGTTATAAAAATCAGGGTCAAATGCCTGTCCTGTGGGAGAGAGGGCACAAGTGTCGCGGCTTGGGGCCGTGTAGTGAACAGACATCATTACATTTAAAGGACGGTCATTGCTTGATTGATTGATTAATCGAATGATTGATTAATTGATTGATTGAGTAAGTAATTAATGCATTCATAAATTCATTCATTTTGCATACATCGAGTCATTCATTCATCTACTTAAAAAAAGACCTTTACGATGATCAATCTCAAAACAAACGCATGTATGCTTTTGTTTGTAAATTCGAGTGTCTATATGGCCTTCTGTGTTTACCACGATCGCAACAGTAAAATGTTCGTTGATTGTGACAATAATGATTTGTCGATACTATAACTTACGTGTTAATAACATGGTCGTATTTAAAAACATGATACTAATGATAGCAACGCCTGCATTTACGCAATCGTATACCGTACCAGCAGAAGCAAAGCATTGGTGAAAATTAAAAACCGGCTTAAGTTTCAGAAATATATGCACACATGCAGTGTGGACCTTGTGTATTACATACAAATAAGCCAGCTCGTCTTACGATCGCAGCACGTCAATTAGTGTAGTGGATGTATACAAACATGATTCATTAAGCCTTTGTGAATAGTTTCAAAGATTTTATATTGACTCTCTCACAGATTTTACTACGTTTAGAAGCATGTCATTAAGTGCCCCTTATGCTCCGCCGTCTGTAGAACCTATACAGCCTTGCCGTCATTGCATATGTTTTCAGTAAATCATCTGAAAATGGTAACTTACATATTTTGTATTCGATTTGGAATCAGCTGCGAGCACGAACAAAACACAACTCAAGTTTGATGTATTTGTATATCGAAATATGTGTCATAAACCATTCCTGTTTTTTTATGAACATTGCACTTCCTTGTTTGCGGCTGAATAAGTAATAAGGGTTTGCATTTTTCTGATTGCAACCGAATACGGAACTGAATTGTCAAAACTTAAGTGATACCTACTAATGTAACAAACTCTACCACATTTTTATGTAAACCATTACGTAGGTTGTACTACATTTTCTTTATCAATAAACCAGTTCCTGTTTCGCTGCTGAATAAGATACCAAATATTACAGACGGTTGACGCAGTGTATTAACAAGCTTGTCAAAACTACTCGTGTTTTGAAGTCGCAAAGAATCATTTGTGTTTTTTTTTGTTAATGAGTTAA
This sequence comes from Dreissena polymorpha, assembly GCF_020536995.1. NCBI lineage: Eukaryota > Metazoa > Mollusca > Bivalvia > Myida > Dreissenidae > Dreissena > Dreissena polymorpha. The sequence goes on from NC_068360.1 coordinate 47,585,663, forward strand.
TTATGAATTTAATGTTGTGGAAATAAATTAACGGCAAAAAAGGCACATCCGGTCTAGGTCCATCAGAATGTATAGACGAATCTGAAATAATGTTAACACTAAATAGGTCCACCGATGTAGTCCAGGGGAAAACGAGCATGACAGATACTAATTAAATAAATAAGCCACTGTGCAAGTTTCATTATAATGTGTCTTATCAGCCGAATTCAGTCAATGGGCGCACTCAAACAGGTATTTATACGTCCGCGGCGACCAATCACCGCTTTTAAATGAGAATCCTAGCGCTCTATAGGTGTCGGAGGAATAAATATGACAATAATGAATAAACAATTATAGTTTTCTTATTTTCTACTTATAAAGTAAACCTAGAAAGAAATCGTGTCGACCTATTGTAAAGTTCGTCTACAACATTCTCATGCGGTGGCCGTATGGTGTCTGTGTAAGACATGCGACTAACTGAAGTAAAGTACACTTTGCCCGCACAGTAGTTGTACGTCGCCCGTATTTACATCAGTGATGGCGATAATGTCTGAACCGGCGAAATTGCGATCGAGGAAAATCGAACTTAAGCCGTACGTCCGACGCACGTTTTCCACAAAAACCATAACGCACGTTTGACGTCAGGTCGGGGCAACAATGTTGTAACCATTTGTATAGACATGTTTTGACAAATGCCCATTTAAATCAGCGGAAGGGACAGAACATCCAGAGAATTAAGCTAATAAAATAGCCCTAAATGAACTAACCAGAATGTGAATAAGGTTGTACATATTTAAATACGGACATGTTCTACCTTTTGTTATTATAATTATTACAATCGCCGATTATACATGTATATGATACTATTTTTATTAACTTTAATTTTAAATCCCGTGCCGTAAATGAACATAAAATAAAAAAATACAATAATACCAAAAATAGATAATTTGAATGTGTTTCTACAACCTTGAACATGGTATTACAAATATATTTTAATTGTATTACTTTCCTCTTTGAATGTACAAGTTATATACATTATTCATTTGTTTCGAACCAATGCGGACAATAAAAAAAACTGTAAACGTGTATTGTGAAGTATACAGTTTTTTAAACGAATAATTTGTCATTCATTTGATGTCGAAATGATATTGTACGTTGCCGTGCAAATATTCACTGGATTTAAGATAAAGCATTTCGCTCTAAGTATATTAGTATACGCAACTTTGTACTGAATAGTATAACGGCTTTGTAATTGTCTTATTTCCTACGAACTTATAGTGCACTTTGAAGATATTTATTAATCAAATACGTTTTACTAGCACATTTATCAAATTACGTTATAATTTTAATGCATTATCCTCTTCGGCTTGAGACCAATTAATACGCTAAAACAAGCATCGCGCCATTTACGTAGTGTTTAATAAGATGAAGAACATATCTACGTAGACGTTGTAGTTTAAAGCTGCTGTTGTTATTCTTGCTTTTGTAGTAGAATTTATTGCAGTTTGAGTTAAAATAGAAGTTTGTCATGACAATGCTTATAGTCTAGTAGGAACGGAGGTCCACGGGGCATGATTAGAAGTTTTTTTTCTAATATGCTGATGATGTTCTAAATTCTCTAGGGTGAAAGAAAATTGTTGTTCCCAAGAAAAAAGTGTTCCCACGGGGTCTAAATCCAAAATGGCCGCCAAGATGGCCGATCAAAAACCTTGAAAATACCGTTTTTTCGGAAATGACACAAACAACATATATTTTCTTCAATTTCGGTAAGCTTTTCAATTTCAGCAATTAAGAATATATTATTCTTATTAAACAAATTCATTTTTTTATGAAATTTTTTACAGTTTATGAAAAAATGACTTAATATATGAAAAAAGGTATAAAAAACACATGTGTTTTTGCTTATGACATGTTTCAATTTGTACCTGAAAAGCAGTTTAGATACAATTATCATCCTTACTACATAAATGCACACCTATGAGACTTAGGAAGATAATTATATTATATTTCATGTGGATATTACCAATAATTGTGATATATAAGACAAGAAAAGTGGGTGGGGTAAATGACAAATATGAAGAAAAACTGCCTAATGTGCATGCTGGTATATTTTGAGATATACTAGCCTTTTTTAACTTGTTATGTTTATGAATGTGGGTCTTATTTGATACTTATACGTGCATGATTATTGTTTTCAACATAAAATACATTTCTCTTACAGATAATAGTAAAAAATCAAGAAAAAAAGATCATCTATCAACAAAGGGCACTTAAATCTCTCACATTAAGCACTAGTAAAAACGTGGGCACAAGATGCATGATTGGAAAGTCTTAATTAAATATGTTGATGATGTTTTACATTGCCTTGGGTATAAGAAAACCTTTGTTCCAACGAAAACTTTTGTTCACATGGGGTCTTTATCCAAGATGGCCGTCAAGATGGCCGCCCAAAAACCTAAACAATACCTTGTTTTCACAAATAACACAAACAACATGTAATGTCCACGTCTTTGGTCAGGTTTTTTTAAATTTAAGCCATTGATAACATATAAATCTAATAAAACAAATAAGTTTTTTTTGTGTGTGAAATTGAATACATTTAATTAAAAACATTATTTAATACACGAACGATCTTTACAAAAAAACATTTGTGTTTGGCTAAAGGCCTGTTTAAATTTGTACCGAAAAAGCAGGATAGATGTAATTATAAGTGGAAACTACATTTATACACAACAACGAGATTTATGAACAGTATGATATATTATTTAATGTCAATATGATCTATAATTGTGGTATATAAGGCAAATAAAATGGGTGGGGTAAACAATATGAAGACAAAATGCCCAATCTACATGTTGATATATTTTAGATATACTAAATTTGTTGTCTTCATGTATGTGGATTTTTTACAATGATGAATGCATGTATAGTGTATGTAATTAGAATATATATTACACAAAATCATTACAGAATAGTTTATGTAGAAATATGGAAAACAGATCATATGTGAACAGAGGGAACGTATTAACATCTCTCACGTTGAAACACAGACAGAAGTAAAAAGGGGGAGAGGGTTAAGCGCTAACATCGTTTACTAAAACATTTTATACATTTCATAATACACTTTTGTGAAAAAAAAAACTCAAAAAGACAAAAACCGAATCAAAGTATATATGTATAAACCAGCATAAATAAATTCACTTCTACCCAAGTGTCAAAAAGTTGTGTTGTGCATTTATATATTATTGTTATGCAGTTTTTGGCGAAAAGGTAACAATAACAAATATTCCAGCTAAATTAAAACAATGCTTATTTTTCGAATTTAACCGGTACCATTTTCATGTCCCTATGTGACACAGGACAGGGAGATTGTGACGAGACCATACCATGCGTGACTCTGTTCCCAGTGCATGGCCTGGTTGTTCAAAATTATGGCAATTTGAGCTTACAACCGTTGATTTTGGGACCAAGCTATTTATATGACTAATTGTTAACCCTTTTACCCTTTAATATATATTAATTGTTAGCAAATTTGTTTGCTCTTATAATTTGAAAATGTTTGATAACAACATTGTTTCTTAAATTAAATTTGTTAGGGTCTTAAATTAACAAAAAAATATCTTAACTGACCGTTTAATTTATGAACAACCATAAACTGCGCAGCTGATCATACACCACAATGGTGTGCATAAACTAATTTGGATCACTTACAAAGCCATTGATCACAGGCGCCACCTCTTTTTAGTGATGCATTAACAAATGTTGCAGAAATCAATAAGATGAGTAGAGTTTTAAAAATCGGGTCATGTTGTGCGTTTCAGCAAACTTTCATCAATCCTTTAAATGCCCAGAAATATGAAATTGCAACCCACCTATTATATCAGAAATAACATTGCGCAGTTGCTTTTAATATATACAACTTGTATATAGCAACTAAAAAACCAATGTGGTTTTTGGTCGATCTACTACATATTTTGTATTTTTTTCCAAAAGACGAGCACATGCTATAGAGGTGGAGGTGGCTCCATTAACAATGTAACTATAGTAAATTGACATGTTTTATATCACCGTTTCTACGTAGTATGCTGACATGATTTTCACTACCATGTTGGGGCGTGTGTGTGTGTGTGTTTTAAATCTGTTTATTGAGCCAAGAAGGTTTTTGGCATTCATGTAATAATAACACATTTTTTTGCCAAAACTGCCTTACACGATTTAAACATAAGTTGTAATATATATATATATATATATATATATATATATATATATATATATATATATATATATATATATATATATATATATATATATATATATAGCGTTACACCATGGCTTCTTTGTGCAAACGGGTGTTCTTTGAATTGCATGTAATACACACCATAATCATATTCAATTACAGTCAATAAAACCTGTTCAATTGGTATTAATAATGGATTCAACGAATTTTTATGACGCATGTTCTAGCTTTCTCAGGCGTTTGATTGAGAAATTAAAGTCGCGAGAACGAGATAACTAACCCAAGGGAGCGACGTATTAATTCGTGGGAACGAGTACCTTAGTAGTGGTAACGTCATAGCTGACTCATGGGAACGACTTAATAAGTGTGTGAATAATATAATTTTTATCTTACAAGTATGATTGAGATAACTAATACGTAGTACCAAAAGAATCAACAAATCAGAATACACGCAGTTTGAAAAGCATGTAAACGCATGCATCTGTCGCATTTTTAGCAAACGGAGTCATGACAGTTTTGCTTTTATCAGTTGCTATTACTCATTCGTTTAATTGTTCCGTTCCAACGACAAGTTATGCTATTACGACGAGCTAGTTATGACGTTCCTACGACTTACTCAATTTATTCTTGCGAACTAGATATCTTGATGCAACGACTTAAAAGTTCTCTGCATTCATGTACACGAATCTACCCATATAAATAGAAATAAAAACAACAACTTTGTGCGCACAAAATATATGGTTAATATGCTTTGACATTGCTTTTTATTGATTGATTGATTGATAGGATGACGTTTACATTATATGCTTAAATTGTTTTGCAACGTGGTTTCAACTGTTAAGTACCACTAACTCAATTACGAGTTGTTTAATTCTTCCATTTCATAACATTAAAAAACAATTACGAATTGTTTAATTGTTCCATTTCATAACATAAAAAACAACCTATTAAACATTATCATAATCATAATCACTTTCTAGATTTTGCCTCTATTGCCTACAACATGAGCGTCGCAGACAGAAATTAAACAAATATTTAACAACATCATGGTTTTCGAAACGTCATTGGAGCCTTTGACGGACCATTTATACCTATAATCGCCCCTATGGAAGATGAGCATTTGTGCGTAAAAAGGAAAGATTTTCATGTGCTTGATGTTCATAGCATAAGTAACGATAAAAAGATGTTTTGAACATTTTTGCACGATACCCGGGTTTCGCGCACGAAGCATTCATATGCAGTTATTCTAATGCTGCAATGTATGTATGAAACAAACCTTTGCGAAGTGTGTGGCTACTTTAAGACAGTGGATACCCCCTGCAGCCCAATATGTTAACACCTTTAACAATACCGGACATAGAGCGAATGTTCTAAAAAGTGTTTTTTACAAAAACTTCTTAAAGTAAGAAATGGCTCAGTATTTTATGTATGTTTTCTTAAATTAGCTAACAATATATTTAATAATTTGTTTTTTGTTGTAAGACAAACTAAAAATATGTAACTTGATATACTAATTTAACTTGATATACTATATACAAAAAAACTCCTTTAAATAAAAAAAGGCTCAGTTGTTTATTAACATTTACTTAAATCAGTTTACACAGAATTTTATAAAACATATTTTGTTGTAAGACAAAGTATATTTATGTAAATTGATAAATTGTCAATATATACATGATATTTTAGAACATAGTACATTTTAATGGCACCATACACACAATACATGCATAGTCTAATTGAAATCGTTATAACCCCAGTCCTATGGTATGACAATCTGTGTTGTGTGATTTTTACATTAAATACATTAAATATACAATGGAACATTTCTAAATGTTATGAACAAAAGAAATGACACAAAAATTAAGTAAACAACATTATCGATTATGTGGACGATTATTTCTTGTAAAGAACATTAAGTAAACAGACAATCAGAGAAAAAAGTAACAACTCCGAAATTCTTTTATAGAAAAATGGGAAAAGCTTTGATTTAAACAGTTATTTAATTATACTGCATACAATTCCATGAGAAAACGAATTTTGTTAAATTAAATAAGGCCCATGGCAGAGTGCCGTCTAAACAAAAGAATAACAATTACTGTCCACATAAAAAAGGGTCCAATGTATTAATGAAAACAAACATCCATGTTTACGTCTTACAATTTTAATGAAATTTTAAACATAGTTTAGTGCTGTTTATAACATTCATATGAAAAGACACTGACACTGTGTTAACACATTTCTGAGCATTATTATGATGTTCGTTTTGAAGTTGCGTGTACAACTTGTGTTTCTGCTCAATATTTTAAACACGAGAAACACATTAGTTTTACATTCAACTCTTGCTTTGTATGGCTGTTTAATTTATCAATGGTTTCCCATTTGATTTGTTAAGAAAAATCAAGTGAGTCTATTTGGTAGAAGTGATCAAACCGACTCTGGGTTCACACATAATGTACACGCGGGAGGACCTGATATATTCGAAATACACACACACACACGCACACACTGTTCTGGTTGACCAGCTCATTTACATGTAATCTACTAACATTGATCGAATGCAATCAGTTGCTTATTGACAAATAAAAAAGGAAAGTACAAGTACAAAAACGATGAGGAAATTTTATAATTTATAAAGGCTAAGAGGTGTCTGACAATTGTGTATTATCCAGCGTATCAGTTTTGGAAAACAGGAATGGTACTCCTCCCCCCCACCAAAACAAATATCAACAAAAACACATCCTTAGTGGTGTTTTGTATAACAATGACACTGTTTGTTTCGAAATAAGTATGCTTTGAATGGACAATATGTAATAAGTGATGACTTACAGTAGTGTGTGGTGTTTGCTCAATGTGAGAGATTTTAATGCGTTACCTCTGTGCACATATGCTCTTTTTTTCCTTTTTTACATTAAAAGTACTGTTCTGAGTTAGTTAAATGTATCATTATCCTAATTACATGCACTGAAACACACATATATTCACTTATCAATATAAAAACGAATCCGTATAGATGGACACATCAATGTTAAAAAGGTTAGTATATCTTAAATATATAAACATGTACATTGGTCATTTTTCTTCATATTTTTTATTAACCCCAACCATTTTATTTGTCTTATATACCACACTTATGGATCATATACGAATTAAATAATATATCATAATATTAATAAATCTCGTTTTTGTGTATAAATGTAGTTTCCATTTATAATTACATATAAACTGCTTTTTCGGTACAAATTTAAACATGTCTCAAACCAAACACAACTAGTTTTATTGTAAAGATTGTTCGTGAATATAATAATGTTTTTCATTAAATGTATTCAATTTCACAAAAAACACTTATTTATTTCATAAAACTAATATGTCATCAATTGCTTAAATTTTAAAAAACCTGACCAAAATCGTGTAAATTACATGTTGTTTGTGTTATTTGTGAAAACACGAAGTTTTCTAGGTTTTTGGGCGGCCATCTTGGCGGACATATTTGATTAAGTCCCCATGGGAACAAAAGTTTTCGTGGGAACAAAGGTTTTATTATACCCAAGACAATTTAGAACATCATCAACATATTTAATTAAAACTTTCGAATCATGCACATTTAGCCCACGTTTCTTCTAGTGTTTAATGGGAGAGATTTTACTGCCCTTTGTTGATACATGATCTTTTTGTCTTTTTTTATAGTATTTTCAGTAAGAGAAATGTATTTTTTGTTAAAAAACAATAATGATGCACTTATAAGTATCAAATAAGACCCACATACATAAACATAACAAGGCTCGTATATCTCAAAACATACCAGCATGCACATAAGGAAGTTTTTCTTCATATTTGTCATTTACCCCACCCACTTTTCTTGTTTTATATATCACAATTACTGGTAATATCTACATGAAATATTATATTATTATATTCCTTAGTCCCATAGGTGTGCATACATGTAGTTAGGATGATAATTGTATCTAAACTGCTTTTTAGGTACAAATTGAAACATGTCATAAACAAAAAAACATGTTTTTTTGTACCTTTTTCATTTATATAGTCATTTTTTTCATAAACTGTATAAAATTTCATCAAAAAATGAACTTGTTTAATAAGAATAAAATATTCTAAATTGCTTAAATTAAAAAGCTTGCCGAAATCGAAGAGAATATATGTTGTTTGTGTCATTTGTGTATTTTCAAGGTTTTGGGTCGGCCATCTTGGGGGCCATCTTGGATTTAGACCCCGTGGGAACATTTTTTTCTTAGGAACACACATTTTCTTTTACCCAAGAAAATTTAGAATATCATCAGCATATTAGAAAAAACCTTCCAATCATGCACCGTGGACCTCTGTTCCTACTAGACTATTAGTATAGCGTTGATGTTTTTGTATATTTATTTTCACTGTTATCATGGTAACGATTTGTCAATGTTTCATCTGAAGTCGTCACCATTGCTATATTGTCACACATATTCGCAAAAGTTCTATGTACTTTCTTATTAAGGTGGATGTTGAACCCAGCTTCATTGACCGAAGTTAAAGTTCAAAGTGACGGTAAAACAACGGCTAACGCATTACCTGATGTTGCTGTTGGTGACTTGGTGCTGATCAGCAGACATGTGACGAGCGTGAACGGAGAAGGCTCGGTGAGTTTACATTTGTCAGCTGCCATTATATATAAAGAACACTTCTCAACGACATTCATTAATTAGAATACATATTTAAGTCATGTACACAATAGTAAGCGTTTTGAAAAAATATGCATGATTTGTAAATGTAATGTTCCTATGTTTGAGGGTGAAAACAACGAACGACAAATCGTTGGTCATTGGCCAAATACCAAGCACACTGCCGTAAATTATTACGATTTGACCACGAATTTATACAATTTGTTTGTATATGATTTAGTTATTGTCATCTATACTTCGCCCTTTCGCAGCGAAAAAAACATACACTCTTGCGTGTTCGTTGGAACTAAAACGGGGCAAAACAAATTCTTTGGTTTAGGTCGGCGGTTAAAAAAAGAATGTCGGGTCAGGATTTAAATACGTGTTTACAAAAAACATTAATTACATTTACTATTGTCAGAAATATAGACAGTAAATCAATAAGAAGGAGTAGAATAATGAATAAAATAATGACTTATGTACTGAAGCATGCTACTAATTATGAGGTTTACACCACATTGTTGAAAATAAATTTAAGTGAATGCGTTTGGTGCGTGTATTCTCATAATTGCGATATAGCGCTTAATAACAGCGCTTAAAAAGATTTAAATGACAATTTTACTTCAATTATTTAAAAAAACACTACAAATTCAGTACAAATCAACCATTGTTTCCTCCATTTCGTGAATAAGCGACTTGACCTTGTATCGTTGGCAAAAGCTTTATCCCGGATTCGCAGGTAGTTTTTCAACCCGAATCCGAATCATTTTCGAGTACCCGCTTAAGCCCTATTTTGCGTAAAGATAACACAACTAAACAATTAAAATTGACTTCGGCTTTTTTCATAAACATCGAGCAAAAAACCCAATTGGCATGTGTATTGTTAAACACAGTGACGTTATTATGGTAATTAATAATTACCATACTTTTTACAAATCATTGCCAAATTAACCACACTTAAGTGTTTATTTAGGCTTGATAATATTAAATTTGTACAACTAATATGGTTTGAATACATAATACATAAACTATTTGTTTGTCAAACGTTTCCTTGATAGTGCGTTTAAGCAGGTGCAGACAAATCCACGCTTATTTTCGGTCTTTGTCTATTGAGAAATAGTCTCGGGTTGTGGTAAAATTAAGAAATTGTCTGTTAAGTGTTGGCTGTTGCGCTTATAACCAGCGGTTTGGAGTTCCGAATCGTAGGAATTAAACAATGAGGGTGAAAACCCGAGCGATGTGATAACACGAATCGGAACGATAAAACCGTTGGTTATTACCGCAATTATTGACATTTACCACTGAAATAAACTCAATTTTACAACGATTGTATGTATTATTAGCCTGTAAAATATTAGAACTTTTTAAATATATACTCCAGTCTTTTTTCCGCAAAAGACATGTATACATGTGTTTTAAAACGTTTGAGCCCCAGTCCCATATAAGCACGGATGGATGCTGGGACGATCTTAGGCCTTTTGGGATTTTTGAGCGTCGACGGTCTCTCAAGGTGCCGTCACCCCGATGACAACACGGCATCCACACAGAACAACCGGCAGAAACACGCCATCAACACGGCGCCCATGCGGGCTGGCCCGAACAGTCAGGGCAGAGCTACGGACCTACACGACAGAGACACGGATTATCCCGGACCAACACGGCAACGACACGGACTTTCACGGCATCCATACGGACCAAACACGATCTGCGCCGGACCGACAACAACTTCAAAAAAGGAGTTTGATTTTCTATTATTCCATCACTCTGCAATCAAATCGAAGGTGTATCCTCGTATACATATCTAAAACGTCAAAATGTCACCTAAAAAAAGGGTATTGTCAAAGTTGGCCTTCCAGCTTCCAAAAGTCCGCCACCAGTAGCATCCGCTACCGATGATGAACAGCAGTCACAAAAAAGTCTCAACTTTTCTTCACTGGTTATGATGCAAAGCATTTAATTGTTCATACATTGAACATCTCTGAGGCTATGTTCTTTCTTAAGAAAAATTAAAACAAAAGTGCCAAGAATGGATATATTTTTAGCGCGATTTAAACATCCCACTAAACCCTGGAAAGTGGATAAGCCCTGTGCAAATATTAACCTATTTATGTTTGGAAATATACGCAGAACATCAGACGATAAAAGGTCCGAATGATAAATTAAAAAAAAAGTGTTGAATCACTTGAATTCGTGATCGATTCGAAAACAAATGTTTAAAAAGATTTCAGTCAATTGCTGGTTTGCAAAATGTCATTACCCAAACTATCCCTGCAGGACGTGCCTTTCAAAGACGTTTTTTAGAATGCAGTGTCTTCAGCAGAAATTCCGTATAATTGTGTGCGCATTTCCCAAAGTGTCAAACGTGTTGCAATGGTTTGGATGACATTCCTCCGCGAATTTAACAGAAGAAGCATTATGTATTATGCATCATTTAATGAACGCGTATGGCTTTAAGGCGATACAATGGATCTATTTTTGGACGCAAGCGGTAATAAAAACTAAGGTTGTGTGTTTTACTTTGCCGGGGAATGGGAAGTTTTTTTCATGGCCGTTTTAATGGAATGAACACGTGTTTAAAGATATAACATTTGAATGTTGTCATTTTACTTGTGGGTATATGATTTACAGAAAACAAATTCTTCTGCGATCCGATAATCAAGCCCTAGTACAAATTATCAATTAGAAAATTTAAAAAAATAAGCAAGCTATGCAATTAATACGACAACTCATGGTTATAATTTTGGACTTAAACGTGATTTTTAAAGGTATCCATATGCCAGAAATACACACTTATATTGCTGACGTTATTAGTCGTTTTCAATGGAACAAGCTGGCCCAGCTTCTCCCACAAGTCGCAAAAAAAAAAAATAATAAAAAAATCACCAACTGTCGTTCCAAATGGATTTAATCAGCTATTCAGTTGGAGATCGCCAAGTTAGTTGCGGGTTTATCTGAAAAAAACCCTATAAGTTCTTACAAAACAGCGTCATATATGCTTGAATCGTAATGCAAACGCGTTATCGATTCTCCAATCTGGCCAACAACTGTAGAAATGATCATCCAGTTCATCGCCTTTTTGTCACTTCGCCAGTATGCGCATTTTGCATATTTCGGCTATCTGTTATTACAATAAAATAAAACACCTAAAAGATTGCACCCGGAACTACATTGTTCGTCAAATGTTAGAAGGTTTAAAACGATCACGGAAAACAACGGACTTTCGTCTTCGAATATCTCCCGCGGTGCTGAAATTAGTATTAAAGAATCTCAGACACGTCTGTCGCTCACAATATGAGGAAAAAAATGTTGCTGTCGCATTCTCGTTTGCTTATATGGCATTACCGCGCGTGAGTGAATTCGCACTGCCTAACCCAAGATCAAAACAAAGTGTTGTGTGTCACGAGGATGTTAGTGTTGGTAACAATTCTTTAAGTTTTTATATAAGATCTTCAACCACGGATCAACGGCGGGCCGGTGCGATCACCAACATCGAAATTAACTCACAAATAAAGAATGTAACGATGTCTTTCTAAACATATTTAAAATACCGCCCTCATGTCCCCTGTTTCGTCGGTTCCTTTACAGCCCGTTGACAACTTACCAATTTAATGAGGCGCAAAGAACGGTTATAATAGCGGGTTTTGACGATCGGAGGTTCAAATCTCATACTTTTAGAATCGGTGGTGCTTCAAGTTTATTTAACCAAAGGGCATCCGTTTCGGATATTAAATCCAAGGGAAGATTACGATTGGATGCATACAAAACTAATGTACGTTAGTTTATGGCACAATAACCATGGCACCAAGATTTAAGAGAGATTTAAAACTTTCATCGCGATCAGGACGCATTTTACTTCATACTCAATTGGCTAAGAAAGCGGTTGTGTTTTACATATTTAATGTTGTGTCGTTTTATAATAGTTTAATTTGCGACAATGTTCTGATCTGGAAGCGGCAATGTTGTTATTTCTACATACCATTTATCATGTAAAGAAAATTATTCAAGACAGATCTAGTCTAATTATATATACATATAAGTGTATCTCTGTTTGTACTATACATACTGATACAAAATTGGAAGTTGTATTTTATCTTAAAGCACCTTTGTTTTTTTAAAAATATAAAGATAACGATCTGGTGTAGTACGACGATCATTTTTGGCTTTAAATAAATTCATACTTACTATGGTTAGAGAAAACGATGAATCTCTGCCAGTACTGGTACTTATAAATATAATGTTTCATTTATAAAATATGATGAGATAAACAATGATGTTGACTTATTTTATAAAGTGCTTAAGCTCAGAGCACTTCTTGTTTTTCAAACATCTACCGGAACTGGGACTTAATCCCGGAAGACCCGTGTAAAGAAAATGTTTCATTTACAAAATATAATAAGATGATGTTGATAAGGAAATAATGTTGAATTTATGCTTAACACCATTTTAAATTTAAGCCACATCGAGTCTATTCGGGTAGTCTGTTAAATAGTGGAATAGTCTATTTACATTAATAAGTTTTCGGCCATATATCAAAAGGCTTTATGATATCTGCACCTTGTGATTGTCAGAATGACCTGAAATCGTGCTGGTTATTTGGACCACGTGGACGGAAACGAGGTGTGTGATTGGCGAAGACTGATCTTACAGACCTTTGCATAGCATGACATATTTGCCGGATGCAATAAAGCGCTGGATGTTGAGAGCCACATTTAAAACAGTGGTGTGCATACTGACAGTTAACCGATGAACAATAACCCATATTGATATACGAATAGCAAGACCTTTGCTAGGACGATGGAATATGTGTTGCAGGATACATATAGCCATCATCCATAACTCTGGCTCGAGGGAATCCTAACGACAGTTTGGATTGTATGCAATTTTTAAACGGAATTGCCGATCATATTGAAATGCAATTGCCTATCATACTTTGCCCATCCGGAGAAACGCACCGCAGCGACTTCTATATATTGCATGTACTGAATGCAGCACTTAAAGTTTAAGCCACATGTTTCTTGATGAAAATAGCCATATAGATAAGAAAAGCATCAGTCCACATTTCAATTTTGTCAAAATTCTTGACAACCCCTCTAACAGACACAATTATTTTCCCCTAATCAACCTGTACCTTTTGTAAAGTACTGTCGTTATGTTTGGGGAGCAACGACATATGTTCAATAAATTACTAATACCAAATGTTTTGACTTATATTGTAATCCTCAAAGACGTCTTTACGTCTGTCGGTCTGTGTATCTTTCAGTCTTTCCGGTAATCCGTCTGTCTGTCCGTATACACACAATTATGCGTTTCATGGTACGCATTACAAACTTGCACACATTATTCCTTGCGATATACACTTACACACTATAAGCAGATTATTATACCCCCGAAAAACAGTAAAAGCCCTTTATTATGTTACTTGGGCTATAATGTGTACATTTATAACTTATGTTTGTTCGCTCCAGAATAAACAATTTTATCCAACGCAAGCTATTAAACTATATTGATATATTCGAATTACCCGTCACACAATAGTTAGCTTTTATGTAAATTATTCTCCCGCATGGGGCGCTGAACCATAGTATATGATGCGTTGCAATTCCACTTGCGTTCTTTTATCCTGTTGTCTCATTGCTGAGTAAGTTGCATTCATTGCTTATTAAGAAATTTATTTAAAAAAGAACAACAAAAAAGAGTTGCTTTTGGCGGTACTTTCTGTTGTTCATTCAATCATGTTTTCTTGCATGGTAAAATGTAGTCACAATTATTACTTATCCAGCATTGTTTATATGTAATCCTGTAAGAGAGATGAAAATAAATTACACAGCTTGTCGCCGTGAGCACGTGGTCTTCTAAATCTGTAATTGAGCTAGTTCTTATGTTTTGTTTTGAATTTGTACTGTTTGCAACGATATAAACACAAAACACAAATATTAACACAAATATATATTTACAAAATTACGTTAACTTACAGTGCATGATTTGATATTAGGCATACGATTTCAGTTAATAATTAATGTAACCTTTGCTTAAATTTTAAATGATGATATATTTTTACTTAAACAATTTCCACATTAATTAAACATTATGTCGTGCATTGTGTACACACCGGTCTTACTGACCTGTGTACTAGCGCGAAAGGAATTGTGGGAAGCACTACTTTTTCAAAATGGCTGAACGCGAAAGTAGGACAGATAAACATGTTTATAATAATTGTCAAATAATAAACTCTTAATATGTATTCTATTCAATCGTCACCATTTAATAAATTAAAACTATCCAGATGAATATGGCTGAAATTAAATCTAGAATAGTAATGCATGTGAATCAATGCTTTAAAGATCAATACAAAAATTGACTTCAAAATAGGGCAACAAGTTTTTATAGAGGGCAACTGGATGTTCAAAGTAACTCCCCCGGGCAAGTTAGTGTCAATTTCTTACGTTATTTTAAACATATTTATTTGAGCTCGATCGCATCGAAAGCCGTTTGCTTCTATAAACGCTCTCGAGTTCGTTTTATGGGACTATAACTAGAACTTGGTGTTTTTGAGGGAGATCAAAGAAACGCTCCCAGTGGGGTTCGAACCCATGACCTCCCGATCGCGAGGCGGACCATCTCCACTACGCCACGGCAAATTTCTTACGTTAACCCCTGCACTTGGCGACATACAGCATTCAAACGTGTACGCATTGTTTCGTGGAGTCGAGCACGTGCAATTTGTATCATTCTGCGATAACAATTACAAAAGTAATTCCCCTATTTTTCAACTAAGACATTCTACGTGTTGGGTTTTTTGAGGTATTCTTCGTCATTACTTTGACAAAGTTTAGTTTCTCTTTACTGATTTTTTGTAAAGCCCGTTTCTTGTGTGCAAAAGCAAGTATTGATGTATCCGAATAAATCGCTATATAATAATATATTTCTTTATGATAAAATTCCGAGCACAATGAATTTAGAGCGGTATTATGGTTAACATCTTATATCAATTTTACTATCTACGGTACCAAGTTTACATCTGTGTTTTAATACTTAAGTTTAAAATTCTATCTTTAAACTTTAAAATGTTATTCGTAGTTGTGTTTGTTAATTTTTACTTTTTGTTACGAACCGCTTTGAGTCAAATGGATTTTTCTTAGCCGCATCCTTTTTACGCTAAACGTTTATTACATATGCTTAAACTGAAAATATGTGTTTAATTAACACCAGAATAATACCTCTAATTATCTAGATCAAATGTCGTGCATTAACATAGTTTACTGAGTATATCGCTAATGTTGCTTAGTATTTATATTTCCTTTTTGTTGAATTACACTTTAAAGTTATAGAATCATAGATCGATGCAACATATAACGTTAATTTGAAATTAAGCATTTCATAGACACGCGCTTTTTGGTAAAGACCATTCTACACATAATATATATAAGTGACGTAACTGGCTTCATGTTAACCTATGACTATTTTCCATGTACGATTCGTTTCTGTATTACCATAATTTACTTAAGAACTTTAAGACTTCATATATGACCACTTAATTGAACACCAGCAGTATAAGAGATATGGTTTATGTAACAGTTGCATACTTTACAGACAGAACCATAGTTCTACACGCCTTTGAATCAATGGCGACAGTAGTAAGCCTCTTAACTGACACCATGTTTCACAATAATTGACAATCTCAATACAATGATCCTACCGTTCGCTCAGATTGCTAGTTGATATGTTTGAGGAAATCATAGAAGCGTCAAAATGCAGATGATTTTGATAAGATTGCATTCATGGTCGAAAACAAACGCTTCGATTTTCTACATCGGGCTAAAAAAGCAACAGTGGCAGACATAGGATTATACGTATGTTGTATGTGTATGTTTTATTTAATGCCATAACCTTCTCTTACTTATTCATTTACACGACTAAATAGCTTGTAGAAACGAACAAATAAGTCGTGGGAACGAGATAGTTAGTCATGAAAACGAGTTAGTCAGGCGTTGGAATGACTACGCCATCGGTAATTAGTGGGACCGACTTAATGTCGCGTTTGAATGAGGTAGCTTTCTCATGGTAAGGACTTAAGCATCAAATAACAATTCTCCTCCTCATCATCATCATCAGACCCTTGGCCATTGGGGGGGGATGAGGAACGACAATACAAAATCCTCCTTCATCTAGGCCTTTTGTGTGCTGCGGAGAGTAATTCATCCATGGGATGGGATTTCCACTTCTTTACATTGTCCATCCAGTTTTTTCTCTGACGGCCTCGACGTTTACCATCATCTAGCGTGCCCTGGAGAAAAAGTAATGCAAAGAGAGTCGTGTCTGGTGACGTGTCAAAACCAAGCCAGCTTTCGTCGGCTGACGGTCGCCAGTTGGGGCGGTTGTGGACTCACAAGTGTTGCAGTAATGTTCCGGACGTACTCGTTGGTCTTGTGCTCCGTGTAGGAGATGCGGAGCAGTTTTCGGAGACAGTGATGTTCAAATGCCTGTATCCTGCGCTCTGGGTCCGCTTAATCAGCTCGGAGGGACGTTGTCCACATCCGGAGATTGTCCTGCCTTAAGACTGTGCACTGCCTCCTCCACCACTGCCTTAAGTACAGACGGACTTTCGTCGTCCGATTCTGGTCTGAGATCGTTATGAAGGAGACTGGAGTCTGGTTAATGCGGGTAGTTGTAGAGGTCACTGCAGTATTCAGTCCACCTGTTTAGGACTGTGATACTCTCGGTAAGGTGATTCACGTCAGCGTCGGATATAACACTGGCCTTGGGCTGACTGGTCTTCGTGAGAGCCTTGACACACATAGCAATACATGTTGTTAAATGCTTGAGTTATTAAGTCGGACTGACTAAGTCGTTCTTTACGACTAAGTTACACGTTACCATGTCTTATTTACTCATGTGAGCGAAATAAGTTAGTCGTGGTAACGAAATAGTCACTTTGTCAGTTAGTAAGTCATAGGAACGACTTAGTAGCTCATGGGAACATCTAGCTACCGATAACGCAATCGAACGAATATTTCTCTTTGTAACGACATTCGGTTTTTTAAATGTATTTCAAAGTTTGTCCATGCTGATTGGTTGATTATTGTCGTTACCATGAGTTAGTTATCTTGTAAACACGAGTTAATAAGCAGTTTCCACGCGCTAACTATTTTGTAGCCAAGAGTTACTAAGTCGTTCCCTCGAGTAAGCTATGTCGTTGACGCTAATTACTTTCGTTCACACTAACTCGTTCTCACCAGTACGTTATATCGTTGGTCGTTGGAACGGGTTACTAAATCGTGGGAACGACATTAAGTTGTGGCAAGGCGGTGTTTAAAAGTAAACTTGATAGAATCGACGCGGGGATTTAGTACATTTAGTTTGTTATCAAGAAAGTTATCATAAAATGCCCACAGTAGTGTCTGCGTATTTATATTGCTCCATTTCAGGTCTAACACTGATCAAAAAGTGTTATTACTTCGTCAAGTGGTGTACGGCCTACGATTTCAATATAAGCTTAGCGTATGGCCCTAGTAACTATATCGTGTGTGGATGAAGGCTCAGTATTTTCGAATTCATTATCTTAATCAGAAACTAACACAAAATCATAAGCTCCCACATTAAACAACATTCAACATAAACATTACATAAATGTAACAAAACAAAACAACCTCTAAAAACGTCTTCAGTTTCTTATAGATCAATGTTAGTTTTATAAGCATTTTTCCATATGCCGTATTGCATTATCATTCAAGAATCAAGTGCTAACAGTTATTGGCATTAAGTACAAAGCGGTTGGCTAATCAAATAGACGAAATGTGGTTGACGGAAATGCGACTAAAAACAACAACGTAATCAGTATTTGTAAACACGAATAAACAATGTTGAACTAGATAAAAAAAATATAAAAATTAACAAATAATGAATACACACTGCAATATCCAATACGTTTAAGTATTACAACTATTTTAAACCTCATTACGCTCCATAACAATTGCAGGATATAAGAACCATTATTAATAAGTATTTGTGAGCATTTGGTTTGTTTCGCATGTGCAGAGTATAAATACATATTGTTATTGTGTTTGGCTAAGCATTCCTCAAGTTAATTAATGAATTCAATCGAAAACTTCAAATATCGATAAAGGGCGTTGAGTGAACGTGCTTACAAAAAGTACTTTAACTAATTTGGACATAACAATAGAGTAACTGCCCTTCGTTAATGTTGTTGCGCATACAATTATTCGTTTAGAATTAAAGGTATCAAGCTAAAATTGATAGATCTATATTTTGGGATGGGTACATTGCAAGATATATAGCTCACTTTTCCCAGTTGATTTGGATTCAGTGTCTCTTGTAATTTTCTCGTACAGAACACTTTAATTAAATTTAAGTATGTAATTTAAGTATGCAGAGTTTATTTAAAAAATAATTAAATGTATTCAAATTAAATTTCATATAAAATTAGACAGCTTTTAGAGCAAGTGCAAAGTTCAAAAAGCTTAACTAATATATATATATATATGGAGTTTTTTTCGTTTTGCAAAATTTTCAGTGCAAAGGATAACTCTATTAATGTAGAAACGATTGTAATTAATCATCATATATTAATGTGGAATGTTAGAAAAAAAATACAAACAGCAAAAAGCATGCCTCCTTTTATAGTAATAAAGTGTGTTTGTTTTTTGTTATTTCGCTATTTAATATAATTGCTTTTTTTTACTGATTCGCCCTTCTGTTTGATTACTGATTTGCTCATCTGTTTGATTACTGATTTGCTCATCTGTTTGATTACTAATTTGCTGAAATTCTTCTATAAATGTTATGTTATTGGCGTTGCTAATATTGCATACAAAATAGCAATATATGATCCACGAATAGTCCAGTATTATGAAGATTAATACAAGTGTTATTATACAGCCATGTTTTACCAAATAACTGTTTTACAGTACATACGTGAATAAAAGATCAACAGTCGCTTATCTCACTACTTAATACTATATGTATACCGTGATGCAAATGTGTATTTAAAATGATACCAACATTTGTAAAGTCTATATGACTATGACGTTACGTGAAACTTATGTTCTATTGCAGACCCTCGATAAAATTGGATGTATAGTGCGTGTAGTGGAAGAGCACGAGAGGGTAATAAAGCTGTACATCAGAGTGAACAATAACAAGCTGCCGTACGATCCCGAAGCTGTTACGTTGTTGACGGGAGGTAAGTAAGAACATATCGTCAAACTAATCACACCCATATTTTTATATAAATATAATTTTCAGAACAGAACAGACATTTTATTAAGACTTATACGTTAGTTCATCTTCTTAATACATACATTATATACGTAAGTATGTCAGGTTTTCAATACAAGTTTAATACAAAATCAAATGAAAAATGAAAATAAAAAATAAAAAAATGCATAAAGTTAATTTTCAAAACATATAGTATTCAAAGGACAGAAATATTTTGTACCAGTTATATGGTAATATTAATCAATACATTTTGAATAACAAATGCTTATTTTTATTTTTTTTCATAACTTGACAAGTTCGTTTTTTTGCACAGAATGAGTTTTGGGTAGCATTACAGATATGTGTCTTTCACCAGTAAAAATGTCGAGTGCGTGTGTTTAAAATGTCAAGAATATAATTCATTTGACATTTACGCTCGATAACTTTTAAACGTATGTTTTGACTGTCATGAACATTCAGATAAATACACATATCCCCACGCATTGCATGAAACATTATCGACTGTCAATCCTAAAACGTTTTGTATAAATGTACGCGTACCTTTCAATAAGTTAACGCTACAAATTGTCGTCTACTTAATTCATGTTGACAGAAAAACGATAAAAGTATGCATATTTTCTGAATATGGGCACACTTACTGATTATATTGTACGTACAAATAAGTGTTGAATACTCTTGTAGTATTAACATAAACAAAAATGTTTAAAAAAGCGGTAAAATAAAATTATACGTATATCTTTATCACAACTTTAGGAATTAACATACAAACTGATAACTGTGTTCAATTATAATTTATTATAATTTGTATCTAGTGGGCGTTTATATCATCGAGAACTTTGTTTAGAAAGTGAACGAGACACGAACAGCTATGACATTGCTTGCATATGGGCTTAATTTGAAAATGTTCATGTTGAACTCACGTTTGGCTGGCGGTAGTTCAAAGTTGTTTAAAGGTAAAAAAGTAGTACATTGTTTTTTTGTTATAAATAAGCGGACCAATACTTATAATAAAGTTGATGGAATTAACATATACTTTTCTTACCGACTTGGGTGCGTTAAACAATAAGTAAATCATTATTTAAAAAAAGCGCGCGGTATTGTTGCGCTTATACACGCAAATCGAAAAGCGTAACCAAGAGTTTTAATAAGTACTGTTTTTGTTTAAAAACTTTCTGTAAAAAATAAAGTATATATTAAAATCGTGTGGCATTTTATTACGAACTTTTGATATAATGTCTCATTTCTATCAAACTATTCGGCACATGCTTCATAATGTCTCAATGGTTACCATCTGATCAGAAAATGATAATCAAAATACTTCGCGTAATACTCCAAATGGTGTTCATATTTATTTGGCTTTTTGCGTAGCATGAAGACGATATTTGCAATAAACATAATGTACACAATCATCGCGGTTCTCTGGTATTTTATTAAGAACAATAGCATCTAAATAATAATTTTAAAGCAATTTTTTTTTATTCAATTCATGTTAATCCTAAGTTTTTGCGCTTGGTTCTTGTGTCCATTTTGCGACTGCGACTGTGAGTGCTATACAAATTCATTATTTGTTAAAATCAATACAATTTTCATACAAATACTAAAAACTATAAAAACAAATCGTTGAAATAAATTCCAATTAGTATAGTGCATTTACATTTTGTTCGCAGCATTGGCAATTCAATATTCTAACTTCATTTTGGGTTAATATACTTATACTTACGGTTGACAATCTTCCTTTTAGACTCTTTAAACATGAAATTAATTCATATATCAGGACTTGCAATCGAAATTTTAAAGGTTATATAGAACGATTCAACACATGTAATAGATTCAAAGAGAAATATCTATGAAACAAGGTAATTGGCGTATGTAATAATTATCATAGAAACCGCCGTTTCACAAATGGACTGGATAAGAACAACACACCTTACCAAAACGCGTCTGAGATACAATTGTACAAGGGAGAATAAACAAAAATACTTTACACATTCTTATATGTGCTTGTGACTTTATATAACCATCTTTTGGTTAATTTCAATTAATATACTTATTAAATTTGCTTTTGCAATGTTTTTCGCCTCGTGTCAAAGAATAATAGAATATAGACTGAAACTCCTACGAGCGTGAAACATTCTCCCCAATACAAATTCATATTATATGGTGACATTATTGCTATCACAAGCAAACACCCTCGATGGCGAGACAACCAGGAGTATATGTAACTTCATTCATATGTGTGTAACGTAAAATTAACTGTGAGGTGTTTAAAAAAAACAGACATTTTATTGATCTCTTTATACATAATATTCAGGTGTAAATTATGGTGTATGTAAATAGTACTTGATTCTATGTATATATATGTGAATGTATATTTGTTTATATTCTATGTTTCAAAATCACTGAGAAGTGGAAATAAAGAGTATATATGCATTATTAATTATTGGGCATTTATATTAATATCTATCGATAGTATAAATGTAATTAAATATGTCTGATAATATCAAATTGTACTTAAGCTTACAGTTAGCTGTACTAAAATATATGTCAATTATTGTTCATGTATGCAACAATAGCATATGCATAATCCCTTGCTTGCTACCTATTCGAAACAAAAATATGGGCAGTCCAAAGGCTCTGGTCATACTACACTATGGCAAGCGGTTCGACGCATAATCCCAAGAAACTAGGTTTCTCATGAGAACCTAGGTTCTCAAAATGAGAACCTAGGTTCTCAGAATGAGAACCTAGGTTCTCGCTTAAAGATTGCACATGGCGTCAAGAACCCAAGTTTTCAAATGAGAACCTAGGTTTTCATGAGAACCTAGGTTCTTATTTGAAAACCTAGGTTCTCATGAGAACCTAGGTTCTCATTTGAAAACCTAGGTTTTCATGAGAACCTAGGTTCTCCGTGGTTTTCATTTGGGAACCACAGGTTCTCTGAGAACCTAGGTTCTCTGAGAACCTAGGTTTTCAGAGAACCTAGGTTCTCATGAGAACCTAGGTTCTTTGAAAACCTAGGTTCTCTGAGAACCTAGGTTCTCTGAAAACCTAGGTTCTCTGAGAACCTAGGTTCTCTGAGAACCTAGGTTTACAGATCCCTAGGTTTTCAGAATTACGCGTCGAACGGCGTAAACTTGCTCGTTTGGAATACGGGACACATTATTCATGCGCGCAGCCTGTTCAAGAGCTACCTTGTCCACCATAAGGTCACGCAAAGTGTCCTTGTCTCATAGCGGACTGGACTCCTCCTAACCAGACTGATTGGATTCGTAGGCTGGTATGGTACGTTGGCCGCATATGGCATAAGACTTACTGTTGCATGACGCGGGATATATATTAAAATTGCATATCATATTATTTCGGATTAATAATCGTGTCTTTGCGATTGCGCTTCTTTAGTTTGACTTTAGGAGATTTCTCGAGAGCGAGAGTATGGACATTCGCTTCTAGTATGATAATCCCTCTGCGATAGTAATAAGAGTCGCTTATTTAAAGACGATTTAGTTGACGCATTGTAACGTAGTTCGTTCACTTAACAACGCCATGCGCTTATTGCCGTTATGACGTTAATCGTTTTAACTGAGCGGATTTAGTTTATAACATGGTGCATAGTTCATGTTGGTTCCATTCTAATATTGTATATTCATCCGCATAATAACGTGTGATGACATGTATAACGAAGTCATAAATGAATTTAAGTCAAATTTAATTTCTATTTCAACTTATATACGTACACTTATGTTCTCCAAATATACAACACTTTTACATTCACGAATTCGTTCGTGTATGACTTATATAAGAAACAGTCTTATTTCGTTAATGACTACATGACTGTACGTTTTGTTTTTTTCATCCGACTCTCTCGCGCGCTGCCCAGCAAGTTACACGTAACACATATCTTAAATATTTTGAGAGATTGCGCATGCAGATAACCAATGAAAAGGTTGCACGTGGAAAGAAGTGTGCAGACAACCAATGAAAAGGTGGTACCGGGAATTCACGAATACATACGTAATTAACCGATGATTGACACTCTGGCTACAAAAACGTTATTTAGACTCAGACTGGTTTGAAAGTAATTGCCTAAGTCGAGGGAATTTTGTCAAAATAACTATTGCGAATCGTCACGTCTTTATCTTCGTGAATATTTCAACAAACTTTAGTAACTGCATTAATACAATAATTTCCTATAATGATGATTTTTAAGAAATAATTATATATTTTTCTTCTACATGTTTCCATATGCTTTGCTTGACAACATTTTGATTTTTTATCAGACTTATACTATACAATGTATTGTATTATTAGAAATAAAATACTGGTTCAAAAGTATATAATTCAGCAACAAAAATCAACTCTTAAGTGCACATTTGATACACCAAGCAGATGGATGACTCATAATGCTCCTTTAAAAAATCAACTCATTAGCTCGTATTTGATACACCAAGCAGATGGGTGACTCATAATGCTCCTTTTTTATTTGTAAAATTCAACATGTAGTTGACTTAATGTATTATGTTAGAGGCTTGATAGTGGTAGATCATTGGATAGTTAATATAAAATTAAAAACCATTAAATGGCGACATTGCCTGGTTAAGGGGTAAACGAAAACGGTTAAATAAGTTATGATATATGTCAGATTTACCTATTTATCTTAACAAAAGGCAGCCAGTATTTGGTAAAAGATCACTGAACTTAGCCTATGCGATCTAAGGCTGTATACATTCGAGTCTACTTTTTTGAAATGTCATCATCATCATATTCGCTCTTGACAACAAAGTCATTTATTCGAGGAATGAAAGGGGCGCCATTTAACACTTTCTTTTGCGACACAAGTAAAAATGATGAGAGTGATAATTGCCTCTTCTTTTCAACATAACACGTATTTCTGAACTCACTTTATACGATTTTCTCAACATAACGACATTTTTAAGATGTTGACAGAAAGGCGAATGTAATACAGGGAGTTGAAATATGAGTAACCGAACGACTCTTTATTGCAAATACACACAGTTTAATAAAGGAACAACATTTATCCAAACACAATACTTGTTGTGTACGTCCTTAGTGGTATATTGTTATTGATGGTATATTATTATCGTCAAATAGTAGCTACATGATTTTAAAGGTAAATACAGTTATACTCAGTAATATGTTTTTCAACATCATGTGTTTTGTTCGAATAGTAGAATCACACTTCTGCTCCTATTTCAATAAGCAAGCTATATATATAATATATAAGTCTAATTTGATGACACATTTTACGCGATTGGAGAGTAAACGTACTATTTGACAAGTTAACAAAAACATGTTTTTCTTGACAAGATAACTTCATTATACATTCTCGAGTGTTTGATCAATAAAATAAGCAACGGAATATTATATTAGCATAGTTAGCCATTTCAATCCAACAAACTTCGATTATCACATCATTTCATAAACTAAACCAAATAATGAGGAATAAGGTGGTATTAGCGGAGCTTAAATATATGAGGCATAAGTCCCGTGAATGTCGCACTGTACATTTGTTGCGACTAGATTCGTTTTAGTTAGGTTATTACCAGGCATGCCGCTGATGAAAAATGTAGTTATATTGTTATATCTATTTAATAAATGTCTTTCCGAAAGCTACGGCAGGTCGCGTCTATATGGCTCAATGGCGGCATTAAACAGCCTACCGCGCGCTGCACATACAATAACAGTCGGAAACCAACATTAATTATACCATAACATGCCGCATCTATTTAAAGTTTCAGCACAATGAAGCAAAACATCACACTTACTAAATGGGACATTTGCACGTCTTTATACTATTTAGAAATAAATATAACAAACTACAATAAACATACCGCGTGTGATCAAACCAGTATAACTTGTATTTGGTTTGGCATGTTTCAAATTAAGGTGGTCTCTGATCATGCGTTTGTTTTAATCTACATTACTCGAGTACATTCTTAACATACCGTGACGTCACTACGTTTTACTTCGTTGCTGTCATCTGTAAACGGATGCGTAACCACACGAACACACTACTATATAGTCCGCGGAAGAATACAATAATCATTTTCGCAGATGTGTCGATACTTTTCCCTCAAAATGAAAGGCAATGCAGTTTTCCCAAGTCATACAAAAAGGCAAGTTATTCGATAAAAACAATAATTTCTAACTAACAATTTAACATACGAAACCACTTTCAGGGCGTTATTGCTTCCATCTTAAAAAAGTGCTCTCCCATTATGCTCCGCGCTTAAGCAAACAGATTTTTTTAGAAGCGACACAAAGACTTCTCACACAACTTCATACTCAAACTCATTCGTACCCTCCGCAATAACAGAATGGAACAATCTCCCACTAGAAACACGTAATGCTGATTCTCTTCACTCGTTTAAAATGCTCATTTCTAGCGAAACTACTTAACCTAATTTATTTTACTTCTATGGCGAGAGACGCTATCAAGTGCTCCATTCTAGACTCACAACTTATTGTAGTTCATTAAATCAAGGCCTTTATATGTGCAATATTGTTCAGTCACCCTTATGAAAGTGTGGAGCTATTGAAACAATATCTTTTTTTTTTCGAATGCGACCGTTTCATGCAATACCGAGAAGTTCTCGTCAATTCAATTAATCCTTTAGAACCTACATCTCTAAACACATTTTTGTATGAAGACGAAAGTATTGACTTTCAAAAAAACACTAATATTTTTTATGCAGTTCACACGTTTATTAAGCATAGTTAACGCTTTGATACCTAGTTATCTGTCACATAAACATCAAAACATCGACCAAAATACAAAACAATCAAAAATAACAAACCTCTTTCATACCTCTGTTTGTGTTCCACACTATATCGAAACGTTCCATAACCTCCCCTCGTCCGATTAAGGACTCAATATCATTGTTCGTTACTACTAAGTCCATTACAGATTGTATTGTATATTAACATTTTGTTTTTCTTTTATATTACAATTTTCTTTCTTTTGTTTAAAATGCCTTATCGTATGTTTAAACGACTACCACCATTTGAATTGTAAAGTTACAATACTGCAAAAACTATGTAAGGAGAAGAACTAAACACGACTTGGTCTTTCGTTCTCATCCATTTTCAGAACATGTCAATCAATTGTAACAACGTATGCATACTTTGTTTATAATATATTTGTTCCTGAAATAAAATATGTTCAAACTTAGACTGGAGTCAAAACTACGGAATCCTGATAGTGCCATCTATAATCTCGCCCTTCGTTCATCAAGGACGACACGATATTTTGCGCGACAGTGAAGCGACGCACTATATTGTGCGCCATACACGAAGCGACGCGCGATAATGAACCGCGAATTATCGCCCTTGTGTAGGTAGCCCAAAACGGCGATAGATCGTGGTAAATATCGCGTGTCGCTTCGTGTATCGCGCAAAATATCGTGCGTCGCTTCGCGTGTCGCGCAAAATATCTTGTGTAGCGTTGAGCATCGCGCAAAATATCGTGTCTCGCGTTCAAAGGGCGACGCACGAAACACGAAGCGACACACGATATTTTGCGCGACACACGAAGCGAAACACGATATTTTATTATTTAAATATCGCCCACATTATCCGAATCTCGTGTATCGTGATCTAAGTTCAGACCGCGATACACGACACACGAAGCGATACTCGATATTTTGCGCGATACACGAGGCGACATGCGATATCTGTACAGTCCATAAATCGTTGTTATAATATCGCCTGTCGGCTCTCGCGTTTTTTAAACGGTGTTACAGTAATTTGTAACCATTTATTATCAATATGGCTGCCCTCGACACACTTATAAAATATTATTCTAGCATAAGTAAACCGAGTACAAATTAATTAATGTTCATAATCATGTTGATATATATTGACAAGGATATATGTTAAAACTATTCAGAAATGTGAACAATAGGGCAAAATTTCTATCAAATTTAAGATAAATGTATCATTATAATCTGTATCACATCCAATAGGATTGCAGATTTGTAGATAACGTTGAACTTCAAGTAAGACATCAAGATGAAACCAGAAGATTTCTAATAATTTTAGTTTTTAAACTCTGACTTTGAACAATAATGTACGCGGCTGTTCTAGTAAACTTCTTGTTATTGTAATTTGTCGTGTTAATTAAGATATAATAATTGTATGTGTGTGTATATGTGTGTGTATGCATGTGTGTGTATGTGTGTCTGTGTGAAAGTGTGTGCATATGGGAAAATATAATCAACAAGAAATTAATATTCTTAAATACTTTCTGTAAATAAATTATTGTTCCTTGAGACCAGTTCATTATTGAAAGAGAAATTAATAATATAAGAAAAGTCATTTAATAAACTTGCTTTTTATGACACTTCTATTACACGTTTACAGTACTCTTATGTCCGTCAAAGTCTTACTAATGTGTTTATTTATTGTGTTAATTCAGTTATTTGTTATAAATATTGTGAGAAGTATATACTAATTGAACGTCATATCGATAATATAAACATGTTGGGCGCCAGTGTATACACAGTTTCAATAAGCAAAACTAAATAAAAACGACATAAATATATATGAAATAAGACTGAATACCAACAGTTCACTAAAATTTAAACTATGAATTCGTTATATCGATATAATAAACATATTGAAAACACCTCTGGCGCCAGTCATTAGCACATACTTTAAACCAGCGGAAAGTCGTTTCCCGTGGCTGGTTTTAACAAGACAATGGTTCGATTGTATATTCGCATATATATATTGTCTCCCCTGATTTTTTGAAAACGCAAGAGTCGACAGTCGATATTATTACAGCGATATTTGAACAGTGCAAATATCTCGTGTCGCTTCGTGAATCGCGCAAAGTATCGAGTATTGCTTCTTGTTTCGTGGTACGCGGTCTAAATTAGAGAGCGATACACGAGATTCGGATAATACGGACGATATTTGAATAAAAAAATATCGTGTATCGCTTCGTGTGTCGCGCAAAATGTCGTGTGTCGCCGCTTTGTGCTTCGTGTTTCGCCCTTTGAACGCGAGACACGCTATTTTGCGCGATACTCAAAGCGACACACGATATTTTGCGCGATACACGAAGCGACACACGATATTTTGCGCGATACACGAAGCGACACGCGATATTTACCACGATATATGGCCGTTTGGGCTACCTACACAAGGGCGATATTTCGTGGTACATTCTCGCTCGTCGCGTCGTGTATCGCGCAAAATATCGTGTGTCGCTTCGTGTGTCGCGCAAAATATCGTGTATCGCTTCGTGTGTCGTGTGTCGCCCTTGATAAAAGAAGGACGAGATTATAAGTGGCACTATCCGGATTTCGTAGTTTAGTGACTTTTTCATCGAGAAGTCGATGTGAATTCATTCCAAGAGAGCAATATTTTATATACAACTGCTATTGCCATTACACTTAGTAAAGACATTCTCATGTATTGAATACTCGAACGTTAATCCATTTAATTACATTTGTAGAAAGATTCGAGTCTAATTATATTCAGTCGCTTATTGCAATCGTAAACATAGTAACTAGATATTGCGTTTGCACAGATGGATGTAATAACTTCAGCCGCCAAACTCAATTGCACTGGGATACATAACATACCTTTTATTTAATTGTGAATATAAGTTTAAATGCGATATCAACAGTAGCAACTCAATTTATAATATTACTGTTCACATTTTCATCAGTTTTAGGGTATTTTCGAAATCTGTATTTTCCGTTCTATTTCAGCTTGTCATTTAAATACCTATGCAGCACAAAACACATTCGAAGATAAATACTTTCTTTTGGATGATGCATGCATTTGCATAGTAAATCTAGAATATTAAGACGTAAGATTTGATGTACTATTTGGACATGACTAAACATTCAAAGCGGGAATGCATCACAAATATGTCAGTAGCAGTTAGTTCATTTCCAAAAATACTTTTAACACAATAACAATGTTATTTATGCATGTGTGTTTGTGGGAGCATTATAAAGTAAAGCCAACTTTTCGTTATACTTAATATATGTCGGAGAAGACGGTGAGCCCCTACATTATTCCGTCATGTATTTATCTTATAAGTTAAAGGGCGTGCCTGATGCGGCTTTTGATGTTACCCAAAGTCGATGAATGATGAATAACGCTCAATATTTTATTAAGAAGTAAAAGTATTCTTTATTGGCAAAAGCGTTTATATGTATTAATTGAATGATTTACAGTGTCTACTTAGTTGTTGTATCAACTAGAATTAACAGTTTTCTCCGAAAAAAAACAATCATTTTGGTCTAAGGTTAAAACACGCTCGATGTTTTCTTTTTGTTTTTCTTTCACTTGCTTTAAAACGTTTATTTATTTTTGTATTTTCATTTCCCGAATCAAAACTATATGTCGATATATCTATGACTTAATCTATAACTTACCATATGTATGTGCATATATATAACATGACTTAACATGCCTCACCGTTTACCGGTTATATATTTCTTTGTCATGTGTTACATGTGGAATGATGGGCAAAGTGCCTCTTTTCCTGGATAAAACATCTATCTATCTATGATTTTTTTCTTCAACCTCATAATTCGTATACTGAAATGACGGATAATTATTTCATAAGCGTTGGGAAATTGTATTGATCTCCGCTACAGAAGTAGTAAAAGTAATAGAGGTTATTTAGTGTAGGGTATATGTGTTTTTTTAGTTGAATCTAACATAGTTGAATGTAACCTATCTTCCCGCTTTTTTTGCACGAGCACCGCAGAACTCACATAGCCATTGAACAAGGCTGATCGATGTTTATTGCACATTAAATACTATCCATATTTGTAGGCTTTAATTTATAACCTACAGGTAAATACAATAGTTTTACATATGTCATTGTTATGTTATCTGGATTTAACGTTTTTATCTTATTTAAGATATTTGTTATTTGGTATTTGAGTATTTGTGAAATGTCGCGCTCATCATACCGCCATTGCTATTGATTGTATTTCGTGTATTATTATTGTTTTTATTCTAATTCTTCTTCTATATATATATATATTATCATTATTATTATTATGTACATATTTGTTACAGGGATTTATTCCTATCCAAACAAATCAGGCAAAATATCCACGACTTGTTGTCTATTTATCCGATAGCGCATAGGCGTAGCTAGGTCGGACGACAATGACGCCCAACGTGGAGAATGGGGCTTGAAGTGTTGCCGGGTCAGAGATTTTCACTCCTTTTTTTTTACATTTCTTCATTTCTACACCGATTTACTTAAAATTGATACTGAATATCTCTTATGACAACACGGTCAATCTCAACTATGCATGGCCCCATTACCAACCCTGGGGCGCTCCGCCCACATCGACCACGCCCATCCAAAATTTTGTTTTAACATAACTTCTTCATTTAATCACTTTTGTAGTCGTTAAAACACTATACACCGTGATGCCAACCACTCATCTTTTTTGAAGAAAACAGTTGTAAGTAAAGAAGGGTGACAGGCTTTCAACATTATATGATTTAGCTATTGGGGTAAAATGTTATTGCTGCTTTAAAAAAGCAGAAGAGAAATTGGATACTGAAGGTCAATGTCAACCAGGGTTCAACGTAAAAAATTCAACCCAGTTCCAAACTTGACATAAATTTGATAACGACAACCATTCAGTAATTTCTAGTTAGTACAATTAGGTTTCTGGATCGTTCTCGCCTAAGCACACGGGCATCCGTGTGTGTCAAGGTATAAATTAAATCCATTCACTATCAAGTAAGATCCGGCAAATGTTTGTTTTTGAGCAATTGGAGTCTAAAGGTCAATGTCAACCAGAACTCAAGATAAATAAGTCATTAGAAAGGTCTTGTCCAAAGGGGTGTTATGGCGAAGAATTAAGTAAATCCATTCAATAAAAGGAAAAAATGTATCTCCCAACGTGGTACTCGAACCCACGACCCCGAGTTTTACAGTCAAGTGCTCTACCGACTACGCTAAAGCTGGCCTAGCGACAAAATTGTCTCTGCAATATTTATTATTAAAAAATCAAACAAAATTCGATAGCTTAGACATCTTCTGATTGGTCAATTTTTGCAACGGAAAATACAGATGTACTTTGTCACAGTGTTTTTGTGGCGCATTAATATTAAGACCATTCGATCGGAGCTATTTTGTTTTTAAATGCAGAATCTGGATGCACAGTTAGGTTAATTGCAGCAACGGACTGTATTCTTCGGTTTTAATGTATATTATGTTTCATATGGAGCGATTGCAGAAGGCAATCGCCCCAAAAATGATCTCCAACCATCGGCCCGTCCTTCTGACGCTTTATGTTCCTTTTTTGAATCAGGCTGAAAATGAAGATGTGTCTTCCGTTTCCGTTTACAATCCTCCCACGCTGATTTCATAAATATTGAACATTTTATCTGATGTTAACGAAATAAGTATCATTATATTCCGAAAAAAACATTAGAATTAAAATGCATGGTATTGTTGTATGACTTTCCTGGAAAGTTACGCCGAATTTGCATACGCACAAACTACGCATATTTGTTTAGAAAGTTCATTCACCAATCCAATACGGAAACATGAAATTCAGTTCGTATTAATATATAACACAAAGACTATATTAGCTGTAATTTTAACAATCTGAATACAGCAATAGACTCCTTTACGCTTGCGTTTGAATCAAGTGGCGGTTTCATTTTCATCGAACGTTATTACGTTTATGTTCCCGCTTAACTATGACGTTATTTCGAATGAAAAACAGCGCCGTTAAGCGATATTAATAATGACGTTTTAATGTTACTAAATTTAAAACCCAGTGTGTTCATCGGAGATAGAAAAAATAGGTCAACTGTTTCTTACAAGCCGAAGGCATTGTTGACGGGAAAATGTAAGAAGATGTAATTATATTGCTGCATTAAATCATAATTTTGAGCAAAGAAAAAATGCTTTTCAAAAGAGAACTTTCACGTCGGGTATGCGGAAACTTTGATGGCGGAAGTTTTTCAGCTTTTTTGCTTTTATGTTCGGTTCACTTGCCTTTCAGACGCGGAACATTGTTTGGTCGATTAATGGTATAGTACTTCGTATTGCGAAGAAAGATATTCGGGGATAAATGTTGGATTATATAAAGAAAAAGATAAAATTCCATCCATAATCAGCATGAATTTAATGATCAGTAAATATTTCAACAAAATGAAAAAAGCTGGAAATAAATCAAGAACGTGCTTTCTATTCGAAATAAACGATAAATATGTCCATTAATATTACAGCATGTTGCATTTAAGTTTTGTTTCGTATTTGAGCAATATTTTGGCTAGTCATCGCTATATAAATAAAACGTAAAATCCCCAAAAAATCGCCGTCCCAAAACCAGATTTTTTTGTAATAACGGGCCGTCAGTGCAGAAGCCATGTGTCCCCTCTCCGTCTGCTCTGAGGTTGAAATAGTGATGTGTCAATAGCCCTTGTTAGGTGTCATAAACTAGGGGCAGGGGTAAATGTCATCGCGTTGTTGTATTGTTCCTTTTCGTGATTGCACTGTCGGTGTTTTGATTAAGGACAGGCTATTCTTTTATTTTTAATGTATCGCTTTAATTCGAAGGTAACTGCCAATTAAAACAATTTTAGTAAATATACGCGTGAACACATTAATAAGTTTGAAAATATTTTTGTTCTCTTAGTATTACACTTTTTAATTGATTAGAAATCATTGAAACAATATCATATATGTAATGATTCTTGTGAATGTGATGTAAATGTTATTATTTCTAGTATCACTTGTTTAACCCGCCATTAAAATACATAAATATTTACTTAATTTTATGTTTTAATTTGCACAAGTTTCTGGAAAGAAAATAATAACTGTTGAGATTTTTGTGCCGTGGGCGGCGGCATTGTACAAACTGATTTCATTACAAACTGAGAATGAGAAAAGAATCGAGCATTTATATTAACATGAAAGTTCCCCCAAAACGCACCATATAAATTGTAATTGTACACTTTTTCGGAACCACGGGGGAGGACAAATCTTTTAAACGAACCATTTTATATTCCCAGTACAAAAACTGGACCGCCCCCCCCCCCCCGATGTTTGGAGGTTATCTACGCCCGTGGGCAATACATTAAAATGTATTTACCGACGTAAATTAAAAACGAATTATCGAAACATTTTCTTATCCCTTTGGAATATTATTATGATTTTGTATAAAATATGAAAGATAAATGTGAAAGTAATTTGATTTGTCTGATGAGTACAGTATTTATGACCATATATTTTCCAGTTTTCGAGTCACCAAACCGCCGGATATACGCATAGTACACGAACTTTAATCATGTTAAATTACGTTCTTTGCAGCAAGATTGTTGATATAGCGCAATGTACTTAAAATAAAAGCCTTATGTTGATTACACAGTATTGCTTTCAAGATATACAATAACACGAATTTTTGGAAAAGACATAGATGAAAACCTATTAGGAAGAAAAAAAGTGTGTTTGCCTCTTCTCGATTCCTTCATTCCCGTTACCTAGAGCCTTGTTATAAGTTAAATTAAACGCGATCATGTTGATCCACATGATCCGTTGTATTTTTGATCTCTATAAATCTCAACTTACAACTAAAAAAAGTTCCTTATGTAGACAATTATTTCCGGTCGTCACTTGAAATACATTTCTTCAGAAAGGAGCATTTAAATCTTATTTAATAATTGCAATTATAATATTATTAATATAAGTTAATTGTAATGTGATTTTTGAAAACGAACAACGCACTTGGTTATATTTCACATGTGTTATAAAGTTTTGCATAGATTTCCAATGTGTCGAGATTGACTATGCAAATTGATTCGTTCTTCAAAATCTTTGGTAAAAATAACCATAATATACATAAATGTATTTCAGGTAGAATATGAAACTCAGTTATCAGAGTGCCCAATTTGTTTAAAGTCTCCGTTATCCGAAGTGTCCTGTATCGGGAATCAAAGTGTCTGCAACTTCATGAATACAACCTATTAAAACTATGTTCTATCTTCGTTTATATTTCATCGAATACTCAAAATTTAAGTATTTGAAGCACAGTGATTAGTCTCCATGCTGTAACAGCAAACAATTTCTTGCAATATTTCTAAAAAGTGTTATTTTGTTGAAATGTTTACTGTTCATCCAGTTCATGCTGTTTTCAGACGCATTTTTTTATTTTTGGGGCAACAATCTACCATTCTTCGTGATTGTTTTCTTTCCCAATACAAAAGGATACACCATTATAAAAGCGTGGCTTTTCTTTTTTTCTTTTATCAAAGTGCCATCGGTTATCGAATTATCCGCATTACCAGCGTGACCTATGACCTTCATACAACTAAGCAGTGTGTTTAATATGTTAAGTGGCAACTCACAACAACGAATATTTCTCAATTCAGCGGAAATGGTTTATATTTAAACAGTTTTGTTTTGTCTGAAGAACAATCGATGAAATGCATCGAGGATGGAATTTATACTGAAAATATGAACATTGAAAGGTCATCGTTTTCATACACCGACACTCATGCACTAAATGTCTTACTTTTGCGATCTTAAACAACTTACTGGTTAAGTGTGTTCTTTTTGTCCATGCCCTGTACTAAATCGCGGATGTTTCTAGGGTATTGAATAAATGGTTCAATTACATACTGATTTTTGCGTGTGACGATCAATTAACACAGTTGTCATTTTTGGTTGTTTTTTTAATCGTTTATATTTAAAAACCGTTATGTAATTAGAACAGATACGACGCTGAATAGATGGAACAGTTCAAATCCAAAATATAATATTATATGTATTTGTGTTATTTTGAATTTGCTTCGTTGAAAATGCACGCTTAGATATATGTTTTGACACGTAAAGAGTTAAATTCAATGAACTTAACCGTCAATGTAAGGAGCACACTGGTATTTTATTTGAATATATAATATACGTGAACTGAGAATGCAATGTCTTGCTATGTACGTTATTTTTCAGAGAGTTTCATTAGCCTGTTGAAGACACACTTCAAGACGTACGAGCCTTCAGATACGAATGACATGCTTGTACAGGCTGTAAAGAATGACGAAGTCGAAAATGTCTACGAGATCATCCGCCAGGCTTACTGGAATTTCAACCAGGATTTCAACGTAAGACTCATCTCAACATTTATGCAAACATTCTTGTCATTGTCAACGCTAAATTTGTGTAAATTCATACTAAGAAGAGATCGCCGCTAAGTCGGTCTAGTAAAAAGACAGCATCGAGAAAGCTCATTATGTTGTAAAGTACTTTAAATTGAGTACTTTAAACGAGAGCCAGAGTCTGAACATGAGCACCTTGGGAATGTAAGTACCGTTTGTCATGCTATTAAGGATTTGAAAGTACAAACTAGGATTAACATGCATGACTATCGTGCGCGTCCGTTGGTACCCACCGTGTGATAACACAGCATAATCCACTTTGTTTTCATATATGCTATTCCAATTGCGGACTTTTGTTGTCGCTAAGATTGTTTTAATAATAACGCTTCATGGTCGCAAATTTTGGTCTTCATGACGTAATATATGTATTATTTACCACGTGCACAGACGTAAAAATGATTTGTCACAACTGGCACGCTCGGACCTGAACTAAACAAGTTCACAATTAACACACATGCACGTTTTCAACAATAGTTAGAATAGTCCATCTTTACCTCCGTAGATATCACCTTTGAACTAGATATCATTTAAAGTTGGCCAATGCAATTAAAAAAAAAAAAGCGATAAGTTATTTAATAAAGGTGATAAACATCATTCTAATGGGACATCTGATTGCGAAAAACACACCACAACACTTGTGTGTTTTTACCGGAAATGAAGTATTCATGACCGCTCAATAAATGTAAGTATTTTGTATCGCGAGCGCGTGAATGATACTAAATGTCATAGTAGAACGAAAGCTACATGCACAGATGACATAAAGGTAGCTAATATCATTTTGTTCGCATACTCCTAAATATAAATAACGTGTACAAAAGTACTGTACATGCTTAAGTAAATGTTGTTAATTATGTATTGATCACTCGTTTAAGATATGTAATATATACGTTTCAAAATGACTACGGTGTATCATGGACCTGTATAGGTAACTTTTGGAGGCCTGAAGCTCTCGGGCAAATTTTGACGAAGGTGTGCCGATACGCGCACGTGGTCCAACATAGCCGTCATATAGCCTATAATGATTGCATTGTCTGTTCCATGACGACGATCCATCTTTTAATATAATGTGTATGTATTTGTTGCCTTGCGCAAAATAAAGTTGCTTATAAAATGAGTCTTGACTGTGTTATTTTTACTCAAAGTGAAAAGTGGTCTGTATAACATGCATTATTTCGAATTTATCAAAAGAAATTAATATTTCGTAGGCTTATTGGATTTCGACAAGATACGTCCATTTTAGACATGTGTCGCTATTATGGTATGACAATTGACATGACGCCTATCAGTGATCGCTCCGCCCACTTAAACACGTGGCTCAGCGGGAAGAAAACCTAGACAAGCTAACACCAAAATGGCTTCTTTGCCTATAGACTGCATATAGATTTACGCTATATTCCGGATGATTTTATGGACTTGTTTAACACCATATTACACTTGTAAAGGGGTTGATGCCATTAATTTATTCTGCAAATACAAAAAATATACGATTAAAGAGAACATCAGCTATTTATTACGGGTAAATCGGTACATAAATCACGTTCTCAAACGCTTGCGCGCTTACCGAGATCGAACCCGTTATTACGTGTAATGGTGGTATTTGCAATAAATTAAATTTTCACCGGTATTTACCCGTGTTATTAACAAAATTATTACCGAAACATTCCCCCCTACCCGTGTATTTGACACGAAATAGCACTTTATAACTGGGAATTCGGTGAAGTTTTACGCGCTTTCTGACGCCGGGTGGGTACCTCAATCCCACATGTTATTGCGTATAAAAGTGATGTTAATCATATTAAACATTGCTTATGGGACATTTATCAATCACTATAATTTAAAGCGCAAAAACAACACAGTAAGTTTGGACATTGTCTGATATAAAATTAGCGTTGTACGAAATGGAATACGGTTAGGCTATTATAAATTAATACGGCTACCAATATCAGATGCTCGCGCAGGTACCGACTTCCCCGAAGTTACCGCATTTATTGGTTAACTTATATCAGAAATAATAACTCTTTACAATTGCATTTAAATGGTTTTCACATGTTTCTGACACACACAGAAACGCGATTTTTAACGGGGATTTCGTAAAGTTACACGAATTGGGTACCAAAATTCTCAATTATTTTACATGCACACGTGACATAATACATACTTAATAATGCTTAGTAATTGCTTATATGACATTTCAGGTTTGTGAAATAAATTAATGTTCTATAAAGGGGATCTCGGCAATTTTTGAAGCGTCCACTCGCTCTTGTCAAGACCGCATTGTCGCGTAGGAAATGGTCTTTTTTCGGCTTTGGAAACGAAATAAATTCAATGTCCCCAACTAATCTGTCAGGATATCGAGTGTCCAAGTTACATAATCCCCATAATCGCCATTTACACCGTTTAACCATTTTAAATCGTTTTTTTTAAGAGGAAAACAAAAGAAACTCGTTGGAATAAAAGTGAACCTAAACATGTAGCTTGTCTAGAAAATGGCGGGCAGGTCGTTGCTAACGAGTGCGCCCGATTAATCTATCGCTGATTGGTGGATCAATTCTTGTGGGCGGAGCGATCATAGATAAGGCGTCATGTCAATACCCAAGGCAGGTGTTTCTTTGTTTACATAAGTTGAATTCAACGATCGAAAAATATAACTTTATTACCAAATCTTGCACAGACTTAAAATCAGTATCTTCTTAATGATGTCGTATCGGCATATTTTTTTGTATTAACCATGTACAATGTAACAGAAAAACGTGTAACGTTGGAACACACATTAAAGGGATTCACATATTTGGAACGCATAAACTTGTTTCCCATTAAACTCCAAAGCCATTACATGCTTGTAAGGCAACACCATGTTATATAACGTATGAAATTGCGTTTTACAAACAGGGGTTTTATGTAATAATGTTTTCCGCGTTTCTTCTTCCGGCACTCTCGCCGTTTTGCCGCCCTGTCCGTTGGTCCTGTTTTGTGCCCATTTTTAAGTATGTTATTCCTTGATATAGAGTTCCAGATTCAGGTCCGTCATATGTCAAAGTCACTCCGAACCAATGTCAAAATGGTTTTGATTTTGAAATCTCTGCACTGTAAAGATTCTCTACTTGCAAGGTTTCATGTAAATGGCATATTAACGTTGACTACGGATTTACATTTACAAAACAATGTATCAGTATATTGTATTTACTGGATGAAAGACACGTATTCTCATTTTTGCGATCACTCAATAAACTTTTAATTGTCAAAGTATTACAAAGTTGTCCCCGAGGTCACTTAAATCGGGCGGTGGACAATCAACAGATTTAGCTTACTCGTTCTGAATGAAATGTACATGAAATACCGCTTTACCCCTTGCACACTTACAATACGCATGTTATGAAATGGTCTTTCAAGTTTAGTGTTTTTAGTAATGTGAGTGCACATCCCACGCGCAGAGTAAATCGAAAATAAGTGACATCGAATATATTTTTATCTTATTATTTGATCAATGTAACATTTTTTTTTCGATACACAATTTATCTGATTGAAAATGGAATGTTAATATTTTTTAAATAATCTATTTTTGAGAAAATACCGTTGGTGTCCTCCTGATAAGTAGTATATCGATGGGATTTGTGTGTTCGCTTGTATAACTGTGTCGATTTTGACAGTAAACATGAAGGTAATATTTGCATTTGTAAGACATAGCTACCTACAGTTGAGACTCAATAGTATATACATAATAACTAATGACCTTTGCCCACTTGACACGGTATATAAGCTTCACATTACAATGGGCTACCAGGAATATGATTGTCAATGACTGATAGCTTCAATGGACTGAAGAAACTAATAAGCCGGACGATTACTCGTATTCATTTAAGCTCGATTGACCCCCGAAGGCATCTATCACACAGATAAAATACATGCGAAAAGTTCAAATCGCAACTAGTTTTGATATAGCCAGTGTTTCAAATTGGTCTACATCTGTGAAACAAGAAGGTGTTCTATGCTTATACACATCCGATTCGATACAAGGGTTAAGTCAGTGAAATATTCACTTAAACGACGACATGTGATGAAAGCGATTCATTTACATCAGGAAAACTGGAACTTGTGCAAATATTCTCATCTTATGTGTAAATGTAACTACAAACTCCTTTTTAAGTTCTTGTAACTACAAACTGCTTTGTAAGTTCTCTTTGTGCATCATAACATATATATATATACGTATCATCATACGGCACCTTTAATTGCAATAATGGGGAAAATATATGATTGAAAGCTTTCAAATAATCTATATTACTTTGATGTATAACATGAAAAAAATAAACATTAGGTATATTGTGTTATAAAAATATGATGTTGAAAATGGAATGTATTAGTATATATGTGTACCATTATTGCACCATGTTTGATTGAAGGATATAGAACGCATCTGTGAATACCAACTTAAAACGAGGATCGCTGATTCACAAGACAAGGCGAATAAAGAACGTTATTTGAATCCACATCACGACCTATTCGTCTTAGTGGAAAAGTCTACGTTGGATAAATTCGATGGAGAAATTGAGTTTCGAGTTAAACTAGAAAAACGAATTTCGTCCGAAATGGGCCGATCTAGGACGCAAGGTAGGAAGCTATTCAATATCTTCGTTTATGTTTAAAATGTAAACATAATTATGTTTGAACATCTTTAGTAAGGTAACGGGGTAACAATAACACGTTGAAAACAATTTATCACCGTTTCCAAGAAAACGATAGTCTTTTTGTTTATGATATTTCGAATTCTTTTCATGTTATAAGAGTGATCATTTTTTTGAAATTACTTTATTAAGAACATACAGTTTTAAACATTTTATGCATCAGTGGCATTGTCATTTACACAAACCGGTGTAAGTCCCTTTTCTTAAAGGGACTGTCAACCACGAATGACAAAACAAGAAAAGTTCTTAAATACCGTATTTTTTACAATTATTAGTTTATATTGATTGAAATAACACAACTGGTATATTACATCACTTGAAAAAGGTTCATATTTACAGTATATTCGGTAATAAAATTTCCCGATGTGAAATCGAAAGTACATCGCGAAAAAACGATATACACACTATAAATAACGCAAGTAGATTGATCATTTTATATATAAAATATGTACAATTCACTACGCATGCACAATTTGCATTTCTGGGTTTACCACGTGACGATGATGATCAATCTTCTTGTGTTATTTATAGTAAACTGGTTGTAACCTGGTAGACAAACCCAGAAAAAAATAAATAAATAAAAATATAAAGTAAAAATAAAAAACAACCTTTTTCAAGTAATGTTATAAACTAGTCGTGATATTTTAATCAATATAAACTAATAATTGTAAAAAATACGGTATTTAAGAACGTTTCTTTTTTCGTCATTCGTGGTTGACAGTCCCTTAACATTTGGAAACTCATAACTTCCCTCTTGTTGTTGGCCTCTTCGCAAGGGCAATTACAATATGATCCTTCATTTTGGTTCCCAATCGATGGAAATACATCATGTCATTCGTTTTAAGCAACACTGATTGATGCCTATATATAACAAAAAGGATTTGTTGTATGCAACATTTGATTGTCCTCTACATATTTAAATCATGCCCACCGCAAATTATAATTAATGTCTTTATGCGTTGATCTACAAACTTCCTTCCTATTAAATATTGGAATATCGAAATAAACCTTAACAGGGAAACTCACTTACTTTTATACTGAATACGTACGCTTAAACAGGATACGGACCTTCCGGTAGGAAAATATTGCAATAAGCTCATCGTTAATTTTTAATTTAAAACATATTATAACCTGCCGTATCTACAACTAAAAAACGTCTTCAACACACTTTTGTTTAAACACGACTTATCCTTTACATCAATCAGTTGTTACATGATTGTGGTCACATAATACAATCTATATCGACTATTATTATTTCGATTTTATTGTAATTCTTAAAGAGGTTAGCTAAGACGAATAATGAGTAAGCGAGCGTTTAATAATGCACGGATTTGATATATAACAAAGATATTAAATTAGAAGACCACTTTAACATAAACCTGCGCATACAATCAAAACGCTGACAAAAAGAAATACTGTTGTCGAGACAGAACAATAAAAGAAGTAAACAAATCGCACTGTTTGTTGCAATGTTAGAACTTCAATTTTACGCGGTGTAACTGTCGTTTTCTTAAATACATCGTAAAAATACACGCGCATTTCGAGATGGTTTTATTGGTTTAAGGTGGTTATTATCATTGCTTAAGATAGATATCATTTCAGCAAACATTCGTGCATGGTCTTCTTCATTTAGTTATTTTCCGCAGATATGCTTACTGCGCTTTCTGTGTTTTAATGGATTTCAATTCGTTCGTTGACTAAGGATAAAGCGACAATTGTTTTGTACTTGCATGTTTAGTTTTTAGGCTCATTATGAGGTTAAATATAACCACTTCAATCATTAATGCTATGATAATTTCATCATCATTAACTCTCTTTAATAATTTATTAAATGCGAATATGTAATTATACGTGTTGTACTAGCCAGAAGGTATTTTTCGGCGTTAGCTGTTTACGCCAGGTTTTCACCTTAGCCTTACCTTTGTAAGCGACCAATCAATTCGAATATAAATTTTCCCGCCGGTGGGCCTGAAACTTTTCGCAGAAGAAAACGTGCAATCTACCAACAGATTTCACATTAACATTAAAATGTTATTCCATCGACTTTCATTTTTTTGGGAAGTATTGGCTATGAAAAGGGATACTACAGTTCGTTTAGCAACGATGTTAACTGCGTATTCAGCATGGAACAATTGTATCTCTAATGATAAGGTTTGAGGGATAGAGCAGTTTCACACTTAATTCTCGACATCAATACAGTTTGTGTGTGCCCCGTTATATTCAGAGGATTGTCATATAAATTTTCCCGCCGGTGGGCCTGAAACTTTTCGCAGAAGAAAACGTGCAATCTACCAACAGATTTCACATTAACATTAAAATGTTATTCCATCGACTTTTATTTTTTTGGGAAGTATTGGCTATGAAAAGGGATACTACAGTTCGTTTAGCAACGATGTTAACTGCGTATTCAGCATGGAACAATTGTATCTCTAATGATAAGGTTTGAGAGATAGAGCAGTTTCACACTTAATTCTCGACATCCATACAGTTTGTGTGTGCCCCTTTATATTCAGAGGATTGTCATCGCCAGAGCGTTTGTACTTAAAGGCTATTTTCTCATATTTAGTTATTATTACCATATTGCTGTCTGTGTACTAGTATATTTTAGTTCATAAAAGTATCGTTTTTCGATATCCTGATATTAGTTTTGGCCAAACCATATTCAATTGTTTTCGAAATTGAACATTAAATATGTCAAAGTATAACGTTTTAAACAAGCCGTCGTTCAAGCCGTGAAATCGTGACCTCACTTTAAGCATTGCATCTGTACAATACATACTTGCCACTCATTGTTAATTGTATAGGATACTCACTGTTTAGTATGACAACCCAATTTAAAATATTTCGTTTGTACATATTATTATATACGTTTTGGAACGGTATTATCGAATGCGTTTCTGTAGATAGCAAGTCCATACAGGAACACAGTTTGAAATTCTACAATAATCATGACATTTTGGCGTTATAGTGACGTCTTATTATTAATGACATATTAACTGTGTGGAAGAATTTACCGATTGTTTTCATTTATCAATAGTTTGATTAAAATAGAGAACTAGGTGTGCAAAATTACTAGCATTTATCAATATAAAGAAATGAAACTCCAGAAGCTCCAGCAGTATTGCATTTCTATCATACACACCGTCATGGTCCTTTATTTAAGACAAGGAATCAATTGCCAAAACAGAACAGTACGGCACAAAACGAAACAACATATACACATAGTAGAATAAAGCTAGGGTCACCGCCTTGGAACGGTCAATGCTAAGCACTGGGGGTTTAAACCGGTTATAGAACGCTCAATTTCACACTTGGCCCTGCAATATTCATGATATATATAAGTGTAAATAAAATTTAACCTCATAGCATTGTAACTCAAATTAAACAGTAATAAAAGAAATAATTATAATTAAATAATATATAATAATATTTTAATAATACGTGTGTGTATGATGTTCTAAAGAAACTTTCATTTTAAAGTGGTTAAAGCTCGTTTAAGAATGACTGCAAACCCTTGGTAGACGTTCGCAGTGGCCGCCCAGTAACGATAAATACATTGATATCGCTGTCATCAAATAGCTCCAAAATAAACATAATTATGTGACAATTAGAGACATGGTATGAAGAAATCACTTTAATTTTGGAACGTTTTGTTACCATCTGTGTGAACATGCGATGAGTAAATTAGCATTGGATCCCAAAGATATTAGCAGCCGATCACAATAGAATGCGTATATAAACATTATTGCAAATAATGTAGCGATTTGAACTCATAATTTCGCGGAAAGGGTCGCAATTGTTGTCAAATCCTGGCTTACGTTTCTAATCAGATGAGACAAAAGTGCACACCCGTTATCCCCAATACAGTTGACATCTTACGCTATGAGACTTCTGCGCTGTTTTTTATGTGATGACGAGATTGTTCCACATACTACTGGATAAATTGTATAAATTGTTATGTAATTAAGATAAAGTAGTTTGAGACGAGTTACTCTTAAAACTATTACAGTGTCGTTATTATAACAATGGTTATAAG
This sequence comes from Dreissena polymorpha, assembly GCF_020536995.1. Lineage (NCBI taxonomy): Eukaryota > Metazoa > Mollusca > Bivalvia > Myida > Dreissenidae > Dreissena > Dreissena polymorpha. The sequence goes on from NC_068360.1 coordinate 47,630,660, forward strand.
AATAAATGCCGTGTCAAGTTAAGGAACATGGATAAATACACCTTTTTTAAGTACTTTTGGTTTATATAAAAAGTTAACAAATATAAAAAATGAACAACACAAACTTCGAAATCTTTTCCATTATATTTTTAATACCCCTGATACAAAAATCTATAACTGCACATATGTTTGTACTTTAAACATAGTAAACTGAAACAAATGAAAAAACAATGTCCTTTTCACTAAAACGGTAAGTAGATGTTGGAAATTAACTTGATGAAGAGCTTATATACATGTATATAAAATACAGTTAATTGTGTAATGAGCTAATTTAAATATCAATATCAATGTTTATTAATCGGATAAGCAACACGGACAGTCAACATAGAATCATTATTATATAGTATATTGCATTTAAGGTATCGAATATGTTGAGCAACTAAACCTTAATATCCATTTCCGAATAGTCGCATTAAGTAAACATGCACAGTAAGTCGTTCGGTTGTTATGCTTCAACGTTTGCATTATGATTTAAAGAATTTAGCAACAATGGTTGTTTTTGTTAATTGTGATCATATCAATGTAAAATCAAAACGGATACATCCAATAGAAATACTTGACTGATACAAAAAGATATTTATTCATACAGAACCCAAGGCCTTAGGTTGCTCGAATGAGATCCGGATGAGTTTTTTTCTGAGCAGACATTAACATAACGAAATCTACTTCGTTAAATGGCGACCATGGTATTCCACAGACATGAACCGTTGTTGAACAAAGCAGCGATATCATTAGAAAACATGTTATACGCCAGATTTACAATTATACAAATGCGACTTCTTGAGTGTCTAAAGCTTTCACTTTAGCAAAAATTACAGTTATTTACAATATCCCGTATACGACTTTTCCAAACATTATCGATCACAATATATTGACCTGATATTGAAACAAGAATCCTGTTATATAAACCTTCTCGGCATAAGGCATCATTTTAAGCTCGTATGAATTAGAATTCCGAGGTCGCCGATACCATGTTCATCTATTGTAAACTTAGTTCCAGCCACAAAATGTGGATATTCGCTGAAAGAGCCTCGCATTGGCCTTGAGGAATGAAGAATCATATCTCGGATTGCCTGAACATGACACACTGCCATGCCAAGTTATTATTATATTTCCTCTAACTGTTAAATGTGTCATGGTTATATCATTTAATATACCAAGGATGAGCATCTCATGCTGAGGTGGTAGCTTGCTAATTATTGTTATTGAACACGCTATTCATTCGTTGCAGTTGGTATTGGGACAAAGGATTTCGTCTCAAAACAAAGTAGATAATTAAACGCCAAATCTCCGGTGGTATTTCTACATGGCGTGTTTGGTTTCAGTTGTCGGTTTAAATGGATTATTTCTTGAAATTGTTTAATTCGAGTCTGCAATGGTGTTGAACCATGGTTACAATACTCCGTACAGTTATTGTGTAAGTCCGTATCGTGTATAAGCGAGTTCGTCTCGTTCGATTGTGAATCCAAATCGTTAGTGTGTGAGTCCATATCGTCAGCATGCGAGTCCGTCTCGTTCGTGTGCTGGTCCATATCGTTATTGTGTGAGTCCATATCTTCAGAGTGTGAGTCCATATCGTTAACGTGTGAGTCCATATCATTAGTGTACAGGTCCGTCTCGTTCGTTTGAGTCCATATCATCAGTATGTGAGTCCATATCGTCAGTGTGTGAGTCCATATCGTCAGTGTGGAAGTCCATATCGTAAGAGAGTGGGTCCATATCGTCAGTTTGTGAGTCTATATCGTAAGATAGTGAGTCCATATTATCAGTGTGTGAGTCCATATCGTAAGAGTCTGAGTACATGTTGTAATTGGGTGAGCCCATATCGTCAGTGTGTGATTACATATCGTCAGTGTGTGAGTCCGTATCGTAAGAGTGTGAGTACATATCGTCAGTGTTTGAGTCTATATCGTCAGTGTGAGTCTATATCGTCGGAGTGTTAATTCATGTCGTAAGACTGTGAGTTCATATCATTAAAGTTTAGATCCGTCACTTTCGTTTGAGTCCATATCATAAGTTTGTGAGTCCATATCGTCAGTATGTGAGTCTTTATCGTCAGTGTGTGAGTCCATGTCCTAAGTGTGTGAGTCAATATCGTCAGTGTGCGTGTCCATATCGTAACAGTGTGAGTCCATATCGTCAGTGTGTGAGTCCATATCGTCAGTGTGCGAGTCTATATCTTCAGTGTGCGAGTCAATATCGTCAGTGTGTAAGTCTATATCGTCAGTGTGAAAGTCTATATTGTCATTGTGTGAGTCCATATCGTCAGTGAGTGAGTCTATATCTTCAGTCTGCGAGTCTATATCGTCAGTATGTGAGTTTATATCGTCAGTTTTTGAGTCTATTTCGTCAGTGTATGAGTCTGTTTCGTCAGTGTGCGAGTCTATAAAGTCAGCGCATGGGTCCATATCATGATTGTGTGAATCTATATCGTCAGAGTGCGAGTCTATAAAGTCAGTTTGTGACTCCATATCATCCGTTTGGGAGTCCATATCGTCAGTGTATGATTTATATCGTCAGAGTGCGAGTCTATAAAGTCAGTGTGTGAGTCCATATCATCAGTGTGTGAGTCTATATCGTTAGTGAGCGTGTCCCTATTGTAAGCTTGCGTATGATGTCGACGTCACACGAATGTCAATGATACTAAACTATATGCAAAACAATATGTGATCATCATTTTATCACTTATTGCAATGTGTCAGTCCACACTTTGAAGTAACAATTATAAGAAGACAATTATACTAACTTATGTTAGTTTGTTTTGCCAATCAGATTCCTACTCAAGAAACTGACTCATTAAAACAAAATAGTAACGCAATATTATGAGCTTTGGTACACGCAAGAAATGACATCAAATAATGATAAAAAATGAATATTGAGATACAGATCCACATATGATATGTTCAGATGTAACCAACGAGTCAGTCCAACAAGTCAACGTCGTAAATCTCGTTCTCAACGGTGACAACCACACACTGGAAACTGTTACACGTGCAATGGACTATGGGACACCATCCGTGGTAGTAAAAGGATCAAAAGGTGTTGCGGAGTTTATATCATATGAGGTCAATAACACGACTGATAGCCAAAAGCGGTAAGAAAACTTGAACTATTTATACACGAATTATGTGAAGTCAATGAAAATTAAAAAAAAACAAACTATAAAGGTATGATTTATGTGTTAACTTTCATACCCAAAGTTGTTTGGCTATTTGTAGACAAGACGAGGACCGTGAATACAGCAAGAATGGAATTATAACGGATAGAACAATTCGAGATGAAACGTTACACACATTTCAAAAAACATACCATGAAAAGCCATACCTTTTATGGGTTTGGGATCTGCGCAACATGCCTGACATACCTGATAAATGGATTCTTGATATATGTTGGAAAGGTGGGTAAAGTCTCGTTGTCCAGATTTTCTTCAAGACTTAATAAATCGCTTACTTTTCTCTAAACACCAATATTTATAGGGTGTTGCTTTATACACGTTAGTATTATTTGCTGTTAAATGGTCAGACAAAACTGATGAGTTGCATTTTATCCGATTTTATAAATGTGATACTTAAGGAAAATGCATATAAATGTTATAATGTAATGCAATTAAGTGTAATAGTAAGTCTTCAATTATATATATATATATATATATGAGATATTAATGTAAAACGTTCAATATATTTTGCGAAATGAATACAATTCTAAATACATGGTTGGTTTAGAAACGCGGATAACATACAGCCTATTGTTTGACAACCGGCTTCTATGCAAACATGTATATAACTCTATATGACAAAAATAAACCCAAACTAAGTTTCATTTCAATATTATCTGTAGTTCAATATAGTAAACGATCACCCATGGACCTATTTAGGACTATTTTGCGAAATACATTTACATATGTATAGCAAATGACGCAGTCTCATCACCAAGCAAATTACATAAACATACAAGTCACCTTATGGTCAATTCAAAATTGTGCATGTCTTCTACCGTACGCAGACTTGGAGCCATGTAAATAGAACATGTATTAACATAAGCATCAAAGCATAGGTGCACAATAAACGCATATTATAGCAATCAAGCAGCAATATAAAGAGAATTGCCCGATGACGCAACTAATGCCACTACCGTAGCGTTTTTGACAGTTTGATTATTCAGAACAGCTATAATTTGGTCAAAATTATAAGGCCTAGCTGTCAAAGGTGGGTTTTGACCTAGATTTCTTGCGATCATTTTAGGCAGCGGGAACACTGAATGACAATAGAAATTCGCAAAGTTTCATGTTTAAGCGAAAGGAAACTTACTACAATGTATTTATGAACGAATGTATGTTATGATCAAAATACTATATTAATATATTAATTCATCGAAACAAATAGCGACTTTCTGTGGCTTACACAAATGAAACGGTCAAAGTAGTTTCAGTAGTGCCATCTACGGGTTGGGAAGTAGAAAGTAATATCAACGCCTCACGGCTGCCTAGTACTAAAAGTGTTATGTTATATTGTAGAACAAAATATTAATGAAATATTCGTTGATATTTGTCAAATATATATGGGAAAAAAGCATATTTGATCAAATTTATATTGCCCTTTAGGATTCTTTCTATGAATAGCGCGGGGCGGTATAAAAACCAACGCATTTAATTAATGTATGTAATAATTTTGCCTGATAATTTATGAATCAATTTACCGTTCTGGGTCTTTTTCCGAATGCTATCTAAAGGCTATTTTTGTTCGTAACAATCCTTAGCAGGTTACATTATTAACTCAAAACGCACATATCGAACGAGACCTTATACACTTTACCGTAAGTTAAGAACATGATCTCGGTCTCATTGTGATATCGTTAGCTATGTTTGGTAGCAGATCGGATGCATGTGTTTGTACATTACAACCTAAGCATCAATTAAACATTAATTTTATAGTCGGGCGTACTGTAGTTTGTTATTATGATAATTGCATGCATATTTTATATGATAACTATACCATCCATAACTAATAATATTTGAAATGACATACACTGCAGTTTGATGAGGACAATTACCTATTTAAATTGAATAACTTCACAGTTAGCGTAACACTTATTAAAATGCGTTAATGTGAAATACTTGCAATACGTCTTTATCTAGGCGTTTAAACGTGAAGAAGCCTTGTGACTTTCAAATATAATCGTACGAATTTACAGGTGCACTACCCTCTGTTGGTGATTCATTTTTATTTTTGAGTATCGCAGGCCAGTAGAAGGTTCATGTATTTACATTAATATCCGACCGTATGAAGTCCGTGGTGTGATCATGCAACAAACGTGTCCACATGGAAAACATGCGAATTCGTGAAAGGCGTGACTCGGCACGGTTTCCGAGAAAAGCTTACGAAGGATAAGAACAGTCGCACGGAAATTCGACGGTTTTATATTGTGTGGGCTTGTCTCCGTGCACATTTGCACTAACCTGTCAACATACGTCCATACACAAGTATCGCACGATAATCGCGTACCGTTAAACACAAACGATGTGCGGTGCTTACAATCGCACCAAAAACAGAGTTAAACAACCGGGAAAATGACCCGGCAAAACGCGTGCTATGACTTCGAAACGTTGATTTACCCGCAAAGTGCCAAGAACACGTTTACCATCCCGCAACAAACGGGAATAATGCGCATAAGCTACACATGTGCATACCACAGCCATGCGGGCTGCAAACGTTTATTGATGCTACTGAAAAGCTGACATGCTATAAATGTTTTCTTAATTACGTTTCCTAACCAATAACATTCTTTGTAGGCGTGGCTATGCCACTTATCACCAAACATACAATTTGTATTTTCATTAAATTTATATACATGCTACATTTATTACATTTCTTTTAGAGCAGGTTCTAGCACGTGCATTTTACCGCAATTTTTTCTTTATTTATTCGGAACTATTTTCGAAAGATTAAGCTCCGCCCATAATTATTTCAGAATAGCCCACACTTGATTTCCTTCTTTGTCTATAGAACACAAGTCGCGTGTAGTGTTTAAATTTACAATAAACAACCAAAAAGAATTGTTCTCGCATGAATGAAATACTCGTAATTGAATTATGATATACGTTTGCCTTTTAGATCTTTACGAAATACATAAATTATGCTCATTCGTGTGTTACTGCAAGGATTCCTTTACTGTCGGTGATAATTGAAATAGTGAGATCATCCCCACATGAACAAGCACAAGGTTGTCGAAAAAGACGCGGGAGCAGGCCCGGTCTTCTGGAAAAAATTCGTTTTTGATGTTTTGTTCGTCCCCGAAAATTTAATTAACCCGTGCAGTAACATTTATCGTGATAAAAAAAAATGGAACGATTTATTCCTTGTTTCTTACGTTTCCTGCTGCTTATATCATCCAAAAAACAGTGCACGTTTGACGTTAGTAAGTCATGTGCATAGAATCGACTTGTTATTGTTGGTTGTTTTGCATGTTAAGCTTAAGTATACCTTGCGAAATACAGAATTATATTAAAAACACAAAATAAACCTAAATTAACCGCGTAAGATAAAGGTCCTTGTAGTTTTAAAGGTATGTTCACTGACGAAAATATGTTATGGTATATGATCGCATAACTCACTGTACACATATTATTACTGATGGAGTTAATCTCAAACAATGTATGGGTTATGGTGTCTCAACAGTTTGGTGTTCAACAAGTCTCGTTTATAGCTAGAGAGCGAAATCGATGATCCGATCTTAATCCTGTAGTTAAACAATCAGAACCAACATAACCTCAATATTAATGTTAAAGTTGTCTTTTTAAAATGCATATCTTGTTTACTATAGAAAATCGTAAATGTGCATGACTGTATATCAATCAACACTATATAGCAAACGAAGCGTAATCGCTCAGCCTTTTTTGTTCGGGTACAATATGATGCATATATGCCAAAAAATAGATAACCGTCTGTATAGATTCCGGTTTATTTTCCACGTTGATTCTATGTGTTCGACATGTACTTTACACATTAAAATATGTATCTATCACTGTAATTAATAGATGCGAAATGAAGACCGCTTGCAAATGCATAAGCTCAATTATTGTTATATATATTAAACGCCATAAAGATACGTTTGCTATGTCTAATTGTCGGTTATCTGACATAATTATGACAGATTTTCATCAAATAATGTAAATCCTAATTCGCAGCAAAGATGATTAAAGAGCGTCTTGCGCCAATGCGTCTTCGCGAGCATGACCTAGCATTAGTTTCCAAGTGGTGGCTGGCGTATTCAGATTGCAGTCGCAATGATGTAAGTGTTACGTTCGCCCTAATTCGTAGAATATACACTTCCGAATACCATGCCCCACGGTGCTTTAAATAAATATATGTAAGCGTAGCTTATATTAAGGACACTATAATTTGTATCAATGTGTCATATGATTTTATTCTAGGGCGTTTACTGTTTGTATTTATCATACGTGATGTTGAAAGCATGGTTACACAACAATAACAGAAAGAACAACAGTTGTAACACCATAAACAGTGTATATTAAAACGTTTGCGTACGAATGTTGGAACATTTGTGTAAATACTCACATGTGTCATTAGATCCAATCTAGATAAATAAAGGTAAAAAGTGATATCGTTTCTATCTCAATATAGTATTTGTGTTATGGTCAGTAACACATTTCCTAAAATGATAAAACGCACACTGAAAACATACACAATTGATACAACTGCGGTTACCACATTGGGAAGCTTGGACTAAAAAGAGTTTTATGTTTGCTCGAATCACATTTTCAGCCCATTTCCTTTGTTATGCATTCATGCTTTCATAATAACAAATCAAATGTCAAATATTCAAAAGCATCTTTTTTTTACATTATTGCATTATAGGAGAATTTATAGTAACAAATGCTTAAAATGATTTTTTTTATTATGGAGTGGATTAAAAATTAATAGAACAGAACGGCTTATAAAAGTATACAATTGTGTCTGATTTCGTTCAAGGGTTTGTAAAGACGGACCCTAAAAAGCCTGTTATAATGTTATAAAATCAGAATTTCTATGTTTTAGGTTTTACAGACTGATGACCTCGTGTGTTATTTTTGTATTCGCGATTGTATCGAACCTATTAAAATCTTATATCACTATCTTGGCATGATGGATTCAGTTTATGTAGGCGCGTTGCAATACAAGAAAATGTGCAATGAAGTGAGTTAAACTTTTTATATATCATTAGTTTAGTGTTTTTACTGTTTTATGTGTTCTAATATGATAAAAAATATTAAATAAATGTGTTATCAATAATTGGATCGCACAAAGTGTAGTTAACTTGTGTTGTCTGTTTCATGTGTGTGGCGCGTTGCTTTATGAAATCTATCCCTATCGAATTGAAAGTGGAAACATAAAATGCAGAAAAAACATATATAGGAAACGTTTGTTAAAATTCATATACCAACCATATTGTTACAATAATCCAACATTTATTTACTAATTCAGTTGCAATGAACTCCTTACGATAAAACAAATTTGAAAGTTGTCGACTGCAAATTTAAATTTGAGTGACGATTCAAATTCATCTATTGTATCATGATACAACGCTTCACTTTTTCTAGCCAGCCAAAAAGAATAGAGACGCTTTAACATGTATTAATATACAGTTACACAATTTGTGAAACTTTAAATGCTATGTAAGTTGTTTTGTTTAAATGTGTGTTGTTTTTTACAGGCCGATACAGATGGATTGCTGAAAGGTTTACGGCCAAAGGTAGAGTACTCCTTATATTTTGTTTTTAAGTATCAATGCTGAAAACCAAATTGTTTATATAGTGCACATGATTAATATGCTATCAACAGATAGAAATGTCATTGGTTTAACAATGTACTGTTGGTATTTTGCAGTTGAAGGATCCTCCCGCAAACAAGGTACGTACTAAATAGTAGTGTGTTACTTGTTTGTAGAGCAAGTAGAACTGTTCCAACAATTATAATGCAATTCTAGCTTAAAATACACAAATTTACTGTTTAATCATTAATATATGCACTCACCTAAATTAGATCACAAATAAATATACACGCTTATACTAGATCTCTGTGTTCAATATTACTAATACTACCGAAGTCACACAACTCTGAATTATAAATTTATTATTGCTTTTGAAACCGCATGTGCAATTAAAATAAATACATATAACTTCCCGGTTGTTTTTGCAAATAAACTAACAGTTACAATACCTAACATGTCGCATGACGAAGAGACGTATAATAATGATGACTTTTGTCATTTTCCAACCAATTACCTCGTGAGGTCGAGTTTGCAGTCATATTACATTATGCATGTTTATATGTATTGCAAAAGGTTATCATCACCATGCAAAACAATGGTACTTGAGGCATTTAAATTTGGTTAAAAATGCATGTCGTTGGTAACCATTTCTAGACGCTACAAATAAAGTTTGTGAACATGCAGCATGAAAACAACCATGCTTTTTTTAACAACTTATATAGCGTCGTTCATAACGTCAGAAGATAATCTGTATACAGGATCTCATAGTATCAATGGTTATTGACAAGACAACTAGTTAAACGATCAGATACTTACTGGCAGAGGAGTATGTTCGCCTCGGTCAAAACGACTGTTTAGTATTAACAATTATATATATATATATATATATTTCATTTACACTTGGAAACATTAAAATTGTTTCCGTATTAGCTTGGGTATTTATTTTTGAAGTTATTTTGCACAACCTTCTGCGTAGTTTGAATATCAATGAGGGTGATATATCAATTTAAAATCCATGAAACCTCACAAAATGTAGCCTGTTTGTTTAAAAAAAGTAACTGATAGTAATTTATGTAAAAAAATATTTTATATACGCATAAAGATAATGATTTCTTTCATTATATACCTGTATTGTTTTAAACAATTTGTGAATTTGTTATTAGCGTTTTATGTTTCAATACTACAAGAACTTCTTGTTCGTGTGAGTTCAGTCGGTCGTTTCGCTTCTGCACTTATCGTCATTCCGCGAGAACGATTTGATTACTTGACATCAATTTAACGTTATTAATATTTGTTTTAAGAAGTATATTTCAAAAAGGGTATCTTGAATAATTTACCTTTGAGAACAACATACTTACGTTACATTCAATAGATGACACTACAAGTCAAATGCTACTTAATATCCTAAGTTATATAAATTAAAATATTAAGTTTAAATAGATTGAATGTTTGCCTTCATCCTTTACTATAATTATTGAAACATCGACCAAAAAAGCAAAGAATATAACAAGTACAACTACAAAACGGTAATTTAATATCAATGATACAGATACTTGCGAATATTAGCCACTACCTTATCAAGTAGACTTATCATTTATCATGATTGGCCTCCATCAAATTGTGTTTGCAGGACTTGGCAAGGATTATGGAGGTTATACAGATAATGAAGGCGCGCCCAGTGCAAAGCAAAATACATGGTAATATAATTTATGATGATTAACCTTTATTTTACCATTAAATTTATATTCCACATTAAAACATTGGGCACTCATAATCTAAAAAAAAGTTCTAGACAGTTAAAACTACTACTATCATGTGATTCATTGATAATTATGACATACAAGTCTAGTTAGTAACATGCGTTTTAAAAGAATGATGTGTTATATGTGAAAATATATTATCTTGTGGCTAAGGAAACCTTTATCTATATTTTCACAGATTAACAAACCAACCTTTCCATGACTAATTCTACAATTGCATCAAATAGTAAAACAAAACGTGGTTTTATAATATACATACAAGTATTACAGGAAACATGTTTTCTTAACGAAATAGTTTTTTAACAAATTATATATATATATATATATATATATATATATATATATATATATATATATATGTATATTTATATTGTCATAGGAATTTATAAAATAAACATAAATTATGAGATCCTCAGACAGAGTATTCTAATGACAGTGACTAGCGTAACGGTGTAGCAATACTATAGAATCCACACCACAACACTTACACAACTGATATGCAGGTCTCATTTTAAGCGAATAATGGCTATAAACCATGGATAGCAAAGAGTATGCGTCATTAAATAGTAATGAATATGTTATCATGGTTACAAAATTAGAGTATGATATAAATTAAAATTAAAGATGATATTCAGTATTGACTTACCAGTTTAACGAACACAAATGTTGTGTTTATATTGCTCACAGACATTTAAGCTTTTTGATTAGATAAGTAAGGTGGTTGTATTGAAAGCCACGTCTTAATTGACAACACATCAAACTAATAGGACGGTAATCTTCAAGACGTTACAAGGCGTTATTCATTCAAACACAGTGAGAACATGTCATGTTAATTACAAAACCGTTTAAATAAAATTAAATATTGACTTAAAATGAGTACGGTGATGATTTGAATAAATTCTATTACAAAAATAAATAAAACAATAAAATATATTATCATTAAAATGTGTATTGTTAATTCATCATTGACACGTTCTACTGAGTCATCTGAAACATTTAGTGTTCGCGTTATGGTATTCTACGTTGTTAAAAATTATACCCAGTTACACTAACGAGGTGATGATAAATGCATTTGTTAACATCTCCTGGTATCCTAGTTAATCGGCATACATCACATGGTTATGTGGCTTAGTTCTGCCAACCACATAACTAATTTGCTACTTTGAGTTTAAAATACACTTTTCACTAATACACTTATGATCTTGCAAATATAAACCTTTCACGGTATCCACTTTGTCATATTAAAAGTTAAAACAACTAATAGTTTGCACTATTGTCAATTACAAAAGGCATAACAACAACTCTGCAGAACGTGTCAGAAAGATATTTGAGTTTCATGCACCTTTAACCACCACCACAGAAGCCAACAACATCCATTTATAATTACATTATAGAAGTGCAACACATATTTGGGATTACTCATTCATCGTTTTGACGGTAGTTGTAAATTTTGACATTTCATATTATTTATTTATTTCCAACAATTAAAGTCTTGTCTTAAAGCACCACGTTTTTCAATAATAAACAAAATTGATACATGTAAATAATAATGCATTTAAAGGAGCCTTTTCACAGATTTTGGCATTTTTAACTTATTCATTAAATGCTTTATATCGATAAATGTAAACATTGGAACGTAAAAGCTCCAGTAAAAAATCAAGAATAAAATTAAAAAAAGGAAAAGAACATTGGCCGGACCAGGTTTCGAACCAGTGACCCCTGGAGTCCTGCCAGAGTCCTGAAGTAAAAACGCTTTAGCCTACTGAGCTATTCCGCCGATTACACTAGTTGATGTATTTTATACGTTATATAAGCAATCTTCGTAGTTTCACAAAATTTAACGACAAAAACAGAACTCTCCAAATTATTCAATCGTTTCGCGTTGCAACTCTTTATAATTTTTAGGTTTTAAAATCGTCATAAGATGCATATAATGGCTATATTAGACCATGGTAAATGTTCAGTATTACTGTTTCCTCACAAATACCATAACTAAATCGAAAATTTGCGAATCTGAAACAACTATTTTCAATTTTGTCAATTTACCAAAGCGTGAAAAGATCCCTTTAAGATTTATTTTACATACACAAGTTATTATCATATAAATTGTGTAGACAAAACGCACACTAAAACATGAATTTTACTCTAGACACTTTACAATGTATCGGTACATTTTCGTACAGAAAGGTCATTGTGCTTTGGTTTTGTTTTAACTGGACACCTTTAAATAAGTGCATGGGATTGCGAATAACAATGGTGACAAACATCAGCTTCTCCTAAATGATCACACCTTAAACTTTTGAGCAAATTAGAAGACCGTGTGTTTGAAAAATTGTCTAAACAAGATATTCTATAAATGTAGCGATTAAAAACAAGTCACAATGGTTGGAATCAAACCCTAAACGGCATAAAGATCTACGTTAAAAAAATGTTACACTCGTGAACATGCTCAGGTAAGCCAGAGATATTTGCATATGTACTTTACAAATTGTTTTAATAAAGTTATAGAGTATATGTAGTTAAATATACATGTATTTTAATTTAATGAACACATATTGCATCTAAATGAAATAGTTTGTATTCTATACACACAAAAACATTGCCAAATAGAACCATATCACAACCATGAATTTACTTTTGTTTTTGAGCAGACGTAACGTTTGTCCATCATGAAGACTTTTTCGAAAAAATAACACACACATGTTATCTGATTTATGTTAATAACACAATATTATGAACACGTTATTAAAGTATATAACATTAATTGTGTAACGAACGCGGTGACTGATTCCATGGAAATCACTATCATGTGCATCACGTACAAATTGAATGACTTTATATGTACATGCCGTAGATATAAATACCTGCACATTGGTAAATTGTTGTTACCTATGACTTGTGTGTGTCTAAAAATTCTTAAAAACAAATTGAGCTCGCGTTAAATAACTCAGTTCTTTATAAAAAACATTGTTGTGGAGACTTTATGACTCCGCGCAGAGGTATCAATTTGATAACTTTGGGTAAAATGAGTTCTTGTACATCTACACTTAACATAAGGGGCACTATCTACATGAGGTACACACAATATACCACTAATGTCATGTGTAACACAACTTCCAGTTTTGCATTTTGGTATAATATATATCCACAAGTCGTTTATGAAGGAACTAAAGATTATCGGTGAACATAAATGTCTCATTTTTTCGCGTTAATGTTTCACGCAAACCCAGTAAACTTTTGTTCTGGCGCGTACTTTTATAATTTTCAGTTTCGCATACGTATGGGTAAATACTTTGAGTAAAGTACCTTGAATTCGCTAACGTCTCAACTTGATAATAAATTATAATGTTTCGATGAATAAAAAAACTTTAAAAAGAACATAGTACATAATATAGAAAATTAACACTATTGACAAAACATAAACTTAAAATACGTAATCGTTAATGACAAATCACAGTTTGATAATGCTACAAATTATTCAACATATCAAACCCGAAACGATTGAATAATTTTGATTGGTTCTGTTGTTTTCTTGAAAATGTGTAACCACCTGTAGATTTCTTACAACAGCCATAATTCGCATTGTGCAATATCGTTTGGGGCGGTTTTTGGGTATGATAAAAAACGCGTTCTACTTGTGTATAGTTCTTAAGTCCTTTGAGATTCCTATATAGAATGTTTATATTTTTATATACACTGTTACTTTTGGTGGATACATGCTTGGCCTTTTTCCCTAATCGACATCGCCTTCCCAATTAAGCGGCTGTCGCTCGTCGTCATTTATCGCGGGTCCAAAGTTTGAACCATCGCAGCGTTTTCATTGCTTTCGTTTCGGCATGATCTCGAATTCTGATCATGATAATTCGCACTCGTTAGCCACGTGTCCGGTTTACTTCTCTGCATTTCTCTGATTATACGCCAATTATACTTTTAAATCAATACTATTCGACTGAAACTTATTTTCCTGGATTTTTTGAAACCATTAATCTAATGTTATACGATCTTAAACGTGCACAGTCCTAAGGCCCGGTCACACAACCATCATTAATAAATTTTATGGCTTTATCACGGCAACAACTCGTCAGAAATTAATCTCCCGCGAAGCAGATGATGTTGTTCAAGTTAATTTCGAGTTTAAGACGAGCTAAGGTCGATGTTCAGACGTGGCAGGACGCGGGGAAAACTCGACACGGCTTTGGACGCCGAAAAAAGTGAAAAACACGTGATAATTCGTGTTCCGGCAGTGATAAAAACTTTGGAAGACGCAGTAAGACGCGAAAGTTTAGCGGGCTGTCACGGGCATAGCACGGTCATCGGACGGGTGTTTCGCGTGGGTATCAAGGGAAATGGCGTGTTTTTGCGGCTTATCACTGACAAGAACTGACGCCTCTAAGCTTACACATTGCTGGAAGTGGTTAGCCGTGCTTAAGCATTGTTTCAGCAGTGGAACAGTCGTCGACGGCCAGACCAATTACAAAGCACAACCAAAGCACAAAAGTGTGTATATATACACATTAAGTTTAATGAAAAGTCGGGGAATGTGTTTAAATATAAACAGCATAGCCAAATGCCCTTAGGTTCTCACCTGAGACCCACATGAATTTAACGTTGACCGCGCACAGCGTAATGGATCCGCAATGTACGAGTCCATTCAGCTCATGGAGCTGCATTGTTTTCGCGGAGCCGGCATTAATACAAATAATCCTACCAAATTAACGTTTGAATTACAACTGCAATTGCTAAAACTAATAATCTTAACTTTAACGACATTATATCTTTGTTTTGTCAAAAGCAATGCTTGTTTATTCATTCAGTTTATTACACTAAATGGTATTAAAACAATCAACGATTCTGCGTTTAATTTATATGAACAAATTGTCCCTCACGTACAAACATCATTAGTCCTAACAAGTTGACGATCTCTTTAAGCTTGACATGTAGGTAAATATATCTAACTGGCTAGCTAGGAAAAGTTGGTATTTGTAAAACAGAACGCACTTTGCTTACGTTTTTCACATAACTTCAATAGCCTTAATATCCAAGAGTATCATACATAAAATGACTTAGGGTTCTCAGTTTTCAAAAGTTTAATAAAACTTGAAAATTTACATACAAATTTAAAGACAAAGACGAATCATAGATTAAGCATCAAATATGATGGTAGTTAAACTATGTTTAAGTATGTTTGCAATTCTTGTTCCTTCAGACGAGGCAGTTAGTGAACATTGGAAGCCTCAGCCTGACGTCTCCTGTAACCCAACGCAGAAGAACAGGTTCTTTTTTAATAACATTTTGTTTCTGAAAACATTCAATTTACAGTTTTACAAACACACATGAAGATTCACGAATTTTTGCTCTAACAAATGTAACTGAAAGAAATATGGTTTCAGAGTATTATGTTTTGGAGAGAAGTCTATTAAGTCCCAGAACAGGTCTTTGCCATACGGGAACTACTTGTTTTTGTGGGCTTGCATGATGCGTAAACATGAGTTGGCGGAAATACTCTTTCGAAGGGTGGAGGTAAATAAGTTTACAATCCTGTTTCTAAACAATTGCTTCTAAATTGTGTTCATTATATAGCACTTAAATACGGAATAATACACTAGTCAACTGTTCCCAGCGTGCGTTTAAATCAAGTGGTTTCCGTTATTACGTAGAACAGAAGAGTGAGAAGCGAAATAGCGGAACCACTAGAATGATACACAGCGTAATATTAGTATGTATTACACTCGTTCAAATGCTTCAATATTTTTCAATTTCATAAATAGGTATTTTAATACATCACTTATTTCTAATAATAAGTCAGGCTAGTATGTATTGCTTGTCCAATCACCAGAAACTTCTAGAGAACATTTGTTCAAGTGATACCTCGGCCGAGTTCGAAACTGGGTCACGTTGGGTCAGAAACTATGTAACTTAGTCAAATTAAAAACAAAAACTAGTGAACACTCTAGAAGCCACAATAATCTTCCAGACTTTGTGAAACTTAAGGAAATCTTTTTCACAATTATAGAATTGCCTAGTTAAAAACTGGGTCACGTGGGTTTCGAAAGCTACGTAACCAGTCAAAATTGAAGGAAAACATTTTTAACACTCTAGAGCCAATATGTCTAGCCCAATGTGTATGAAACTTGCTCAGAGCAATGGTCCTACAGATATAATGGTTACGTTCGAAACTGGATCTCTTGGGGTCAAAAACTAGGTGGATAGATGTAATTGAAGAAAAAGCATGTGACAATACAATTACACACATTAAGCAATAGCAATATTAAAAAACAAACAAAAAAACAATGCTATAGACATATCTGTCGAAATTAATTATCGAGACAGTAGCAATATACATTATTTTATAATGTTCAAAAAATAGATCAAAGCAAACCAATGCATGTTATAACTAAACATTTATGTTAAAAAAACTGTTCCAAATTGTTCTTAGAGTTTATATTTGATCTTTATTGAAATCAATAATCTTCTCAATTTTTAGCCGATTTTGAAGATACGTTTTAAACTGAGAAATATTGGGAATATTGTTCTGAAATATATTATTGTGATAGAAATATAAAATTTTGCCATCAATATTATAAAGTTGACAATCTGTGACATCTTGGAATGACCGATTGAAACGTTATGAAATCTTATATGTTCATAATCAAAATTTGAAATGCTCGGCAAATCGATATACACTTTTAAATTGTTCAAAACCTGTTGAATTATAGGATATCCTCAAAACATATGCATATTTGAATCAACTGAGATGCTGAAAAAACGCACAAATTGGAATGTGTTGAACCACACGGCAGTAAATAATTTTTGTTAGGAATAATTTGCTATATATATTTATACTGAAAAGTTCTTATTTTTGTGTCATGGGTCAGTATAAACGGGTCAGTAAACAGTGTATTCGCTTCAATTTTTTTATCAAAACATAATTACCATTTTGTATTAGCCATGATTGGATTGATTTGCTTCGTCAGTACGACCTTTTTGGTATACTAATTTGCAGATTTTAGTTGACTCTGTATCTAATGAAAGTAAATTTGCAGGTGGTTGATAACTTATGTCTTCAGTTTTCAGCATTTCTTTCCAATCTTGTGGCAAGCTTTTTATAAGACTATAGTTTTTCAGAAAATCACTGTTATTTAACCCGTGCAAGTTTTGTAATTCATCAAAACTATAAAAGTGCCTCGTTCTATAGTCGTATATTTGTTCTACATGATTTTTTTTTATAAACGAGTTGATCCAAATTATTTCTTTTCCGATAGCTTTGATGTTATTTTGTCCGTTGACCTTATTCAAGACCTTTAATATGTCTTTTAAGATTACTGATAGAATTTTAGTGTGTCTATATCGTCAGGTTTAATGTTATTTTGTTAAATGAAATAATTTCCATAGCTTTCCAGAAAAGTACTGTATAATTTGGTTATTTTTATTCATGTTGGTGTATAAATCGTTTAACCCAAGAAGCTTTGAGACCATCCATAAAGCTTTCTATATCAATCATTTTTAAACCGCCATTTTCATATATTTGTATAATTTGATCACGTTTAATCCTGTCGTTCCATACAAATGTGAACATAGTTGTTTTTAAAGATTTAATTTAACTGTCATCTAGTCCTTCTAAAACTGTAAATGGGCATATTAGTCTTGTCAATGCAAAAGTTTTGATAACTGTGATTTTTCCTATAAGTGAACGATTGAATTTTCTCCATTTATGTAAACAGTGTTCGAATTCCTGATTCGTTGTACATATATTGTGTTCAGCCGTAACATTTGTAAATACAGAGCATTTATTGTTATGCAATTTTAAACCTGATTTAGTTGTGAATTTGTCAAGGGTCATAATTAAATATTCAAATGACTTTTGACTGCCGTCAAGAAGAAAACAGGCATCATCAAAAATAATGTTTGTTTGAGTTCGCTATTGTCTATGTAAATTCCTTTTTTATTTGTAGCATGTCTTATACAATTCGCTAGTAATTCATTACATATGACAAACAGATAGGGCGAAAAGGGGCAGGCGTGCCTAACTCCATTTTTGATGTCGAAGAAATGAGAGAAATACCCATTATTAATTACACAAGATTTTGCATTACTATAAAACTGTTCCACCCACTTTATTAGAGATTGACTGAACCCCATGCGATCTCAACATTTAAACATACAATTATGGTCTAAACTTTCAAAGGCTTTTTGCAAATCAGAGAAAAAGATCATTCCTGTTTCATCGGCATCGATTATTATATTAATGACTTCATTCATCAATATATCTTCCTTTTATGAATCCAGTTTGATCCGTAGTTATACGGTTTGTTTTATGAAAAGGTTTTATTCTATTAGCTACAGATTTACTTGCAATTTCAAAGTCAACATTTAGGAAGAGACCGGTTGCAAATTATTAAATAATGAAATATTTTTAGTGAAATAAGACCATGTGTTTGAAGTTCGGTTAAAGTTTCTTTTTCAAATAAATTACTTATTGAATTGATTAAGTATTGTTTTATGTCGGTCCAAACAAGTTTTTACTATTCTGTTGTTAGTCCGTCTGGGCCTGGGTTTTTGTTATTATGTTATGTCTTTCAATGCTTGAGAGCATTCATATTTGGACAAATGGTCGGGTTATTTGTCCAACCATCGTTTGATAATTTTACAATATCTTGAAGAGATATGTAATGGTTTTCTTGGTTCAAATTTACATCAATAAATCAATCATTAAATATAATTATATACACAATAAAATGAATATTTGCTAGATATCTTCAAGTTTATTTCAAGTTATATAGTTATATATATATATATATAATTGGTCGAGTTCAAAATACTTTGCGAAACATCGAGCGTGAAAGCTGATCAAAACTGTTACTTCTGGTCTCAGGTAAATGACCTTAAGCCTTTGGCCTTATTGGTAAGATGATATGTCATTCATAATTGTTTAAACAACAAAAAGTGTCTTAATATTTTTCATTACAAGAAACCAGTCTTTATTATAAGAGACGTTCAGCGCATTCTTGAGATAGATTTCGATTTAACATTCTTAAAGTAACATAATGTGACTTCTGTTTCAGAAGTACGTTCTTTTAAATGTTACATTAAATAAAAATATTTTTGTTACAATTGCACAAATGCAACCATCATCCATCAGTCTTGCTATGATCACAGCTACACGTGGATTCACTCACAACGTAAGTTATAATTGCAGCAAAATATTTCAAGGCACATGATCAAATGGGCTCAACATCTTTTGAAATTCTTCTCAAATTTGAAACTTTCGCAAAAATCTGAAGTACTATGTCTGATTTAAGAAAAACACTTATTTCATGTGGGTTGGTGTGAGGGTCGGGAAGGAGCAGACTGCTTTGGTTTTACTCTGCAAAAAAGTCCACGCATGCATTTTGCATGTTCCGAGATTTATCATTGTATGATTGTCTCCATTACAAACTACGTAATGTCGATCGATTTAAATTTAGGTTTATGTTTCATCTTGTGTGTCCTATTTTCGTTCATGTTTGCCTGTCTACGGTATACATAATGACCATGTATGTAGGCAATTGCACTGATTGTCATTATGTTATAAACTCATAAGGTGTCCATATCTGATAAGATTGTACTGTTGATTGAAAGTGTAACCGCAGGGGGATTATATCGTTGCGAGTCGTTTGAATGTGTTTTGGTTGCTCTAATAACGTTTTGTTTTACTGTATGCAAGGTGTAGGATCAACGTTTTTTTAGGGATTTACACACGGGCTGGGCAGAATGTAAACACACCGTAAAGAACTTTATTTTTGCAAATATATCTAGTAATTGAAATACATGTGCAAACAACTTTAGTGCATACTAGACAGTTTTACTTTCAGTTCGTAACGATATTTTAACATTTAAGTATAAATCCTTGAATACGTCTGAAATCGGTTTCAACACTTGTAAATGAATGTTGTACACATCGCATGTTTGCACAAGAACACAGGCTTTTAAGTAAAATAATTATGATGTATTTCACATTGCCATAAGCAGAACAACAACTGTCTTTTAAGCACTAGTTGAAATTGTTATGAAAACATGTTTTTATAAGTAATTTGATATAAAAAAACAAAAACAAAAAAAAGACATTCCGGTGTGTTAACATCCATTTACGTGTACATGTGAATCACAAAAAGTCACGCGATCCTGCACCCTGTTAAGGCACAGGTCTAACACGCTGGCCAAATGATGGAATGTATCTCTTTCTTAGACTTGAACTACGTTGACTACCGTCATATAATTAAACTTAGTTTAAACGTATTTATTTCAAACAAGAATGCTTTTACACGTGAAACATACAGCATTTGCATACAAACAAGTTTGGGTTGGAAAAGAAAGGAAGACTTCGTCTTATATAGTTCTTCTCCATAAGGGTTATATTAAGTTGCATGTTTTCAAGCGAACATTATTGGTTTATGAATACATATAACAACAATAAGATTATTTTGGTAAAAGGAGATATATTAGTAAATAGAGAAAAGAAGAACAGATTGGGAAGACATCTTCAAAATAGATGCATATATAAGTTGAAAGCGATAGTTCAAATAAGTATAATATAAACAATCTACATAAATGTTGGAAAAGACTTAGTAAGAGAAATGAAGTTCTAGAGAAGTTCTGTAGCAAAAACTATGTTTCAAATCGTTTGCTATCGATAATATATTTGTGTACCGCCTCAGCAATATTGGTATTAGTTTGATAATTTAGAATGCTATCTCCATATAAGATCGTTTGGACCGAGGGGACGGACTAAATAGATATAGTGTTCAGAAGTTCTGCACGAATTTTAATATAAAGCTGGCATTCAAGGCAATAATGAAATGGTGATTCTCTTAGTCCGCATTGACATAAAGGCGATGTAACTACGTTACGCCTGGAGAGATGGTCATTAAGCGCACTATAATTAGTTCTGATGCGTGTGTGTAAAATTATATTTCAAAAGAAGCGTGTTCCAATTTTTTGTTGCATGCGTAAAGAAAACAAACCAATATTTTGTACCCATATTTCTAGCATACAGTTTATTTCTAAACAAGAGTTCGTAATAAAATACACATTTTAAGCTTTGTAAACATATAAACGATGGTTGGTGAATACTGGCTTGAGAACGCTTATTTTGACTTTGGAAGGACTTTGGATGGACTTTCAATACCCATTTTATGTTTGGTATTAGCTTACTTGTATGATAACCTTAATTTAAAGAAAACAGGCCAATTTATTCTTTATATTATCAAGTTAAATGGATTTAGGAATTGTGCTAGAAACAACCATTGATTAAGCCTTTAACGCGAAAACATACCAATTGTTGATTTATTACTATACATCAATTGCGATTAATAGCATTGTCGTAGGTGTCTTCTTCAATATGATCGTTAATCCATCTGTGATTTCGACCTCTAATAAATCGTTATACACTGTGTAATAATTCAGTTCAATTGAACGCAACCACTATGGTCCTTAATGCCACTGAGACTTGACAAACATGTGTTTACTATTCCGTCTGTCAAGTGGTATATCAGCAACTGAAAGCAACAAATATAAAAACTATCGTTCACATGTATATTACTTGGTATTTTTATCACGCTGTTATTCTTTTTTGACTAAACATACAATCATTTACACAGCTAGACAAAAGTTGTGTTATCGACAAATCAAAGTATGTCGTATTTTATCTGTGTGGTAAATTTGAATATTTATTGTTTATATCTTTGCAAATTACATGGAATTCATATTACCAAGGTGTTGTTTGGTTAGCAATTTCTACAAGGGGAATTTTCGTATTGGTATCGAAAACTAAATCAATCTTTAAGTTAACATGTCGTTTAGATTAACTCCCCCCCCCCCCGCTATATTAACATTTGACATATTATAGAAAATGGAAATTAACTGCTTGTGCATATTGTTACCTCACATTTCAGTTTTATTGTTTTCAGAATCCGATCGCTATGGCTCTGATAACATATAATTTGTTTAAAGCTGTGGAACGACAAACAGACGACAAAGTGCTAAAGACTGAAATGCAGAAATACATGAAGTATGAATATATACTTCTGAAGACATATACAACGCTTCTTTGTATATACAGTATCTATAAAAAGATAATAGCATTTCTGAGAGAGAGAGGGAGAGGGAGTGGGAGAAGGGGAGGGGCAGGGGGAGAGGGGGAGGGGAGGGGGAGAAGCAGGGGGAGGGAGAGAGGCAGAGAGGGAGACCCATAAATTATGTGATAAGCAAAATATTTTATGACATTTGTTACTAATGCAATATTTAAGCATAAATATGTTTCAATGTTTGTTTAACATTGTTGTTTCTCCAGCTTGTTTAATTATAATGTTCGCAAGTGTTTATGTACGTGATTATTTCAACATACATTATGTTGTCACAACCAAGACTTTCAGTTAAATGAAGGTTTATACTGTTATTACCTTGCGTATACATGGCACGTTAGTGATACTATCTCTAATTTAATACCAAACGGAATTGATGTTAATTGATGGGCATTTTCATTTAGAAAATCATCTGCTATGGCGACGGGTATTCTAAACGAATGTGCCCTGAGAAATGACACACACACGAATCAGATATTAACTATAGTGATACCAGTTTGGCAGAAGACATGCATAGAATTGGCTATAGAATCGAAACATATGGAGTTCCTTGACCAGCTAGCAGTCCGCAATCTGCTTGGAACTGTTTGTAATGGAAAACTCGAGGACACAACTATGTTGAAGGTAATGCATTTTATAAAAAAAACAAACTGTTTTTTTATAATTTACGAAGTTAATGTATATGTTCTTAAACCATAAAGCACATTTTTAAATAGCCCGTATATAGTTAAAGTAATTTCCTATTGCCATCTCAAGACAAATGCACATAAACCAATCGAGTGCTTAGGAAAGATTTAACGTTCTGATTTTTTAAAATTCTTTCCTAAATATTATTAGTGCATAGTATTCACATACATGGTGCTTAAGAAATCATGTAATATGAAAAGTATTTCAACTAATTCTTAGCGTGTTAATGTTTGCGATTGTGGTTATAACTACATTTGTTAAAATATTTAATCACCATTTGACATTTATTTTGTCGTGCATGTAAACATACCTTGTTAACAGAATTACAATAACAAATAAAAGTCAGTTTTCAAACATCAAATCGCATACTACAAATACTACAAAGAAAAACGATGTCGTGTTGTTTTCGATGGGATCAATACACATATAATATATAGATACACATGAACAAAAACATTTAACAAATTTAATTTATTAACATAATTAGCCACGACAGATATGTGAGCATGTATGAATTTCTTGTGTAAACTATGTTAATGTATTCGCTTATTGTATATTTATATAAGAACAACTATTGCTTTATTAGCATCCGATGTTGTTGCATCTGATTCTGAAATTATTATGATAATTAAATCTGTTAATGCTTTGCTATTTCAGTTTTGCTCTTGTATAATGTGCCCAGCGTTATCGCTAAAACTATTGAATTACAAAACGGACAAAAGTACGACCCAGGACAACCCAGTCGAACTTACAGCACAGAAAAAGTTCTGTCCAAACCTTGGCAAGATCAAGGACTTCTTACTAGCTCCCAAAACAAAATTTGCGTATAATTTGGTATGCATATTTATACTATTACAAGTATTTATACTTCATGCAATATTGTGGACTCACATTATCTCGACCTGCTTTCAATTGTTAAGAATTGTTGAATGCTGGTTATGGTAAAGGCGATTTTTTTTGCATTGATAAAATATTACAAACATATGATCCTCTTTCATTTTCCATTATAAAATATACACGAAAATAAATTCATAAAGACAATAATTTGTAATGGCAACAGGCCTTGTGTCTGTAGCCAAACATGTGATTTGTTCCATTTGAGTCTGCCATGCATTTGGTTGTAATTAAAACTAATTCAGGTTTTAAATAAAAACATTTGTGTCATGATCATGATCCTGCGTCAGTTCATCTGTTTATAGTATCTATCTATTATCAATTGTATCTAATACCTTGTTGATCAACAGATATCGTATGTGATGTTTCTGAGCCTGTTCGCGTACGTACTGCTGTTTGATCTCGCATCAACGATCTCGAACATGGAATATGTGTTGATGACATGGGTATTGGCTTTACTGGGAGAAGAAATAAGACAGGTATATCATTGAATAAGAATTCACAAATACAATGGGTATGTGTAAAAAAATTTTAAATACTAGTAGAATATATGGCAACCCTATTAATCGGTAATTTGTGTTGTGTGAGGTAATTTCCAACATTATAGTTTCGATACTTACGACATAAACCACCAGAGCGATAACCCGATTTGTTTAACTACAAATCTTCGAAGAATATGTTGTTTTGCTGCTCTATATTATACATACATTATTTTCATTTCACAATTGCTTTTTCGCACGTCAATACACGAGAAATATACAAAACAATCGCCACATGCCTTAACGTTGTTTTTAAAACATAAGAATCTCCGACGTAATGATTTATTTCAAAATAGCCCATATTTTATAGTATACATTATATTTGGGAAACTAGCCTTGATCTTGGGGAATTATGTGCCGAATACAAAATAACGTTTTCAGTACATCACGATAATAGAATACTGGAAACAAGCTTTTAATGAATGGTTAATTATCTCCCATCGTAT
Source organism: Dreissena polymorpha (assembly GCF_020536995.1). Classification (NCBI taxonomy): domain Eukaryota; kingdom Metazoa; phylum Mollusca; class Bivalvia; order Myida; family Dreissenidae; genus Dreissena; species Dreissena polymorpha. Next base: position 47,655,910 of record NC_068360.1, read on the forward strand.
AAGTGCTTTTAAAACATTATAACTACTCATGGGACACAACATTCAAACACGTACGCTTATAACTTGTTAATAGCTAAAGGCAAAGTAAACTGTTTTTTAGCTCACCTTAGCACAACGTGCTCATGGTGAGCTATTGTGATCGCCTTTTGTCCGTCGTGCGTCGTGCGGCGTCAACATTTACCTTGTTAACACTCTAGAGGCCACATTTATCGTGCAATCTTCATGAAACTTACTCAAAACATGTGTCCTTATAATATCTTGGACGAGTTTGAAAATGGTTCCGGTTGGTTGAAAAACATGGCCGCCAGAGGGCGTGGCAGTTTTCCTTATATGGCTTTAGTAAAACCTTGTTAACACTCTACAAGTCACATTTTTAGTCCAATCTTTATGAAACTTTGTCAGAACATGTGTCCTAATAATATCTTGGACGAGTTTGAATATGGTTTTGGTTGGTTGAAAAACATGGCTGCCAGGGGGCGTGGCAGTTTTCCTTAAATGACTATAGTTAAACCTTGTTAACACTGTAGAAGTCCCATTTTTAGTCCAATCTTCATGAAACTTGGTCAAAACATGTGTCCAAATAATATCTTGGACGAGTTCGAAAATGGTTCCAGTTGAATGAAAAACATGGCCGCCTTGGGGCGGGGCAGTTTCCTTATATGGCTTTACCATGTAAAACCTTGTTAACACTCAAGAAGTCACATTTGTGGTCCAATGCTCATGAAACTTAGTCAGAATATTTGAACTAATAATATCTAGGCTGAGTTCGATAATGGTTGAGATCCGTTAAAAAAACATGGCCGCAAGGGGGCGAGGCATTTTTCCTTATATGGCTATGAAGTAAAACCTTGTTAACACTCTAGAAGTCACATTTATTATCCAATCTTTATGAAAGTTGATCAGAACATTTGTTCTAACACTCGCTCGGGTGAGTATAAAAATGGTTAAGGTTTGTTGAAAAACAAGGCCGCCAGGGGGGGGGGGGCATTTGTCCTTATATGACTTTAGTGAAAACTTGTTGACACTATATTAGCCACATTTATTGGCCAATCTTCATGAAACTTGGTCAGAACATTTGTCCAAATGAAATTTTGGCAGAGATTGAAACTGGGTCATATTAGCTCAAAAACTAGGTCAGAAGGTCAAATATCAAAAAAACATGTTCAAAGTCACTTTTTTGGTCCAAAATAATCTTCATCAATAAGCTCGCATTTTTTCAAAATAGTCTATTTCCTTTGGCTTTTAGGTGAGCGCCTTAGGGCCTGATGGCCCTCTTGTTTATCATAAAATGTAGATGATTTGCAAACATTGCTTATCCGCTTAGGTTTCTACTGAGAATAAGGCTGCAACAGAGACTCTACCGCTCGAGTCGTGACTACATAGGCTTGTTGTGTAACGCCGAGTTTTGTTTCTTCAATAGCTAAGTTTAGGATCTTACACTGCTCGGATGCTAAAAATACAAGGTTTGGTTTATATGCCCAGTTCTGCTCGTTACATTTGGTCTGTTATGACAGAGTTTGGTTTCCTACAACGGATACAGATCCCAAACAGGCTCGGTCATTGCATACAAACTTGTTGAAGATATAACTCGTACTCGATATTAGTATTAAGTGTATGTTGTGTAATGAAAACTTTAGTTACGACACCGCTCGGGTTTTGATCCGAGCATTGCTTGCTATATTGGCTTATGGTGTTACGCCGAGTTATGATTTTGACGATCCTGCTTCAGCATCTCGTCAAAGTTATCATACCATGAAAGAAAAATTCACAATGGCGACATATTTAGAAGACCGAAAAAGTCCGATTGAGTTAGCGCAATTTTTCCATGCGGCATACCTCGCTTATTATCATTGAAATATGGGAAATAACAGCAACAATTGGCAAATGCAGAAGAAAATGTTTATTTAAATATGTAACAAATTGACAAATAAATATTCTTATCACAAGTGTTGATCTCTATGATACATCATAAAAAACGTATAACCAGATTGCCATATATGTCCTATGTTCTGAGCCTTGTTTTGAGAAAACTGGGCATAATGCTTGTTCGTAAAGTGTTGTCCCGGATTAGCCTGTGCATTTGCACAGGCTGACAGCACAGGCTTTTTTAATTTTATTTTTTGGAATAAAACATAATGGTGAGGCATAATTATGCGTAAAGTGTCGTCCCGGATTAGCCTGTGCTGACTGCACAGGCTATTTTTGTTTAAAAAAACATGAGGGTTAGGCATAATTGTGCGTAAAATGTCGTCCCGGATTAGCCTGTGCAGTCCGCATAGGCTGACTGTACATGCTATTTGTTTTATTTTTATTTTACTAACACATTAGGGTTAGGCATAATTGTGCCTAAAATGTCGTCCCGGATTAGCCTGTGCAGTTCGCTTAGGCTGAATGCACAGGCTATATTTTTATTTTATTTTTTGACTTGAACATGAGGGTTACGCATAATTGTGCGTCAAATGTCGTCCTGGATTAGTTTTAACTTAAACATGAGGGTTAGGCGTAATTTTGCGTCAACTGTCTTCCCGGATTTGTTTTATTTAAACCTATTTTTGACGATACTGCTTCAGCCCCATTTTTTTCGTATCCAATTTTTTGGTCCGTACCCATTTTTTTTCTTACCAATTTTTTTTTACCTACCAAAATTTTGTTTTTGGAATAATTTTTTCCTACCCAAAAATTTCGTACCCAAAATTTTCGTACCCACACACACACAATTGTTGTGATGTACATAAACTTAAATTGATGCTTTTATATTCATCCTCTTCAAAAGCATCGTCACACCAGTATTTTCAGTTTTTTTATTTCCAAATGCGTAGGTTAGTATCGTTTTCTTCTCGGCTGCTACCATTGCAAGGTTTGTTATACATGCCCTGTTCTGCTCGTAACATATTGTCTGTTCTGCTAAAGTTTGGTTTCCTACAAAGGTTAAAGATCCCATAAAGGCTCGGTCATTGCATGCACACTTGTTGAAGATATACCATGTACTCGATAACAAAGTATTTGTTTCAAAGTTTCGATCCGAGCTTCGATTGCTACATTGGCTTATGGTGTTACGCCGAGTTGTTTTTTTCCAAGTGGTTAGGTTAGTATCCTACACTTCTCGGCTGCTACGAATGCAAGGTGTGTTATACATGCCCTGTTCTGCTCGTAACACATGGTCTGTTATGCTAAAGATTGGTTTTCTATTACGGTTACAAGTTTTAAAAAAAAGCCATTACAGCCAAAAGCATGCACACTTGCTGAAGATCTAAATCGCATTGGGGTAACAAAGTATTTAGTAAAATATGATGTCACAAGCTGGGGAAGGCCCACAGATAAAATTATACAAATCGTGTTTTGCGTTGTGATCTAAAACGCACGCTGTAGAAAAAACAACAAATGATAACAGTTTAATGGCTGCATTATATTAATTATTTTATTTTATTGAAGATAAAACATAACTTACAAAGCACAAACCAAAATTAGCTTCGATGCAATAGGGCATGTACATGTTGAATTTATTTTACGTCTAATTCTGTTTAACTTTTATATAATCAACGACCTTACTTTATAAATATCTTTCCGTTATTAAATAAATATATGTTAAACAACGTTTATCTCAAACAAAGATTGGATTTGTTTTTAATATGAACTCCTATTATGTTTGAAATGAAATCCATTGGAATGGTTTTGCAGGTAAATCGTATCATAGACTTATGCTTAAACTAGTTTGAAATTATATTAATATCCAATAGACATTTGATAAGTATTTTTTAATTCGCAAGAATCTCTAATTGGCAGAGGACCATTTATGTGTGTTAACCATAAAGTTTACATTTTCGATCATGATATATCAACGTATTATACTTAATCACTTAAGTCTCTAAAATGTGCCAAAATATAACTATGTCATATATTTAATATCGATGTTAAATTCAGCATAATCTACTTCGTTTGCGTACATACGTCCAATATTTCTTTTTTTTAACACCTATTATTTCAGCAGAATGAATTGCCAATTGGAATGACACATTTTTTGAATACCTACCGCGTAGGGCAGTTTCCCAATAAAGGTTTCAATCGAGCGTCTAGCGAGATTGGACAGAACATGCATATATGAATTGGTTTAAGTTGAGCATGCATCCAACATCTACGTGTTGTCATTAAAATTGTTATGGAAAATTATGTAGAAATGGAGTTTCTATACAATTATGTTTTATTATTTTTAATATATTGTTCTGTAAAATAATGCTTAGCTGCTTATTCGGCGCGTAAATGTAGCTCTCAAAATCTTAACTCTACGTATTAGGCATTGGCAGATCTATTTCCGATATTGATTTGATTCTTTATCCGTAGGGCGCGTGAGACAATATTACAACTAAATCAAAAGTACACCCATAGTTTCTTTCAGAGACCTTATACAAGTGCTTATTCACCATATATACGTATTCATGTGTGATATGTTTCCAGATGGCTACGTCGAAAGAGAAAAAAAAGTACTTCTTGGATGGATGGAATATTATTGATATTTGTACAATCGCCATGTTTTTAATCGGATTTGGAATGCGATTCAAACACTTTCAAGACGCGTTGGATTGGCCCAGAGTCGTGCTTGCTGTCGATTTTGTAGCGTTCTTCTTAAGACTGATCCACATCTTCTCTGTTCAAAATGTCCTTGGTCCCAAACTTATTATGATTCAACAAATGGTACGTAATGTTATAGGTATTTATTATATTATTGTATAATGTTATAACTTGAGCCCTGTACGCCAGATATTATTTCATCCATCATGTTACAGTAACACGAAAATGGCTGCCACAGTAACTAGAGCGCTGGACAGTAAATCCGAATTTCTTCTTATATCCGAGTTCGAAGCAGCTCATCCCAGCTTCGTTTATGATAATTATTTACAGTATATTTACATGAATTAATCACGTAATATAGCTTGGTTATATGTCGGTGAATGTAAACTAAGTCAGGAAAATTGTGAGAGACGTTCTATGTCATAATGTTGTTATACAGTGAAAATCGAACATCCAAACGTTAAACATACTAATGAACATCAACGGATAAATTCGTTAAAAATAAATAAATCTTCATCGCATGCGAGATATTTTAGTTAGTCCAAATGAATAGTCTATCAAGTGAGATTGGTAAGCGTGTCTAAATGTTACATAATAAATACCATGCCTTGTTAATATTAGAAGATCTTCAATCTCAAACTTCATGTCTCAAACCTGCCAAAACTTTTTTATGCTCATATTAGAAAATCATTTTAAAAAAGTGGTTCATGCTTTTTGATGGAAAATAAGTTTAAAGTCAGCAAGCAAAATGCATTCTTTTGTCGATTAGAATACAGATACTGCGAGTGCAACTCAACTGAAAGGGCCAATACTTGAGAATTATTATTTATCTTCTTGTATTGTTGTATGCTTGCAGTTAACTGGACAAAATAATACAGCTAATAAATTATAACTAGACAAAATATATATGACATTTACAATATTCAATAAATATAATATGTATGTTATGCATGTCGAGTTTTTTTGGAAATAGAAATATACAATTACATAGGGCGGTCCTGCTATCGTTGTGGTTCAATCCCCTTTCCGGAACCATGTAAGCTTGTTTGTCATCATACCGGACAGGTGGGGTTTCTTCAGGGTACTCCGGCTCCCATCCCCTCACAAGATCACATTTCAAATCGTTCATTAACAACTAAATAGCTTGACATTGCATATATACTTTCCATTGTTTGGGAGTCTTGACATTTAATTAGGTGGTGCACGTGTCGGTTCCACACATAAAACAGCTTAAGGCGCGGACGAACCTGATAAACTTCGGAAGCACACATTCAAACAATTACAAAAATACTCTTCTTATCCGTGACGTTCGATTTATATCACTTGCATGATATCTGAACAATCACATTGCTTGTTAAAATTATGTGTATGCCATTTTTAAAGTTAAGTCTCAGCATCCCTTGGAGCATATATAACTATTATAAATATCATAATAGTGTTTACGATATTATCGAACACCGGCGAACAGCATTAACAGCGTGTTGGCCCTCGCATAGTACCAATTATTCATAACAAACAGTAAAAACATTCAATTATTGTTAATCGCCAGTTTTTCATCGCTTTTTCGTTTACGTCAACCAATGTTTGCGAGGGTTTATATGAGATTACATATACGCATCTCTACGTTTTCTTCACATTAGCAAGAGATATTTTGGATCACTTAACTCGTGTGTGTATTCTGTTTAAGTTTCAGGACATGGTGTATTTCCTTGTTATTTTGGTGGTGTTTTTATTATCGTATGCGATTGCCTCACACTCCATCCTCTTCCCTGATTCTCCAGTTACTTGGGAAACATTTCGACAAATAATAAGAAAGCCTTACTGGCATCTTTATGGAGAACTGTTTCTAGAAGATACGGAAGGTATGTATGTGTCACCAAAACAAATCTAAATTTGTGTACAATAAAATTGTATATTATAACTAAACATATCATGAACTTCCAAGCACCTACAGGCATTGACTTTGTATCATGAAAATTGACCGCAGTAAAATCGATTTGGTAATTATCATTTTCCAAACAGGTTTTGCGGATTGCACAACGGATGTTAGTCTTTGGACAAACGGAACATTTCCGCGTTGTCCAAGCAAAACTGGACAGCTTGTGGTTCCAATCATGATGGGGATGTATATGCTTTTCACCAATATACTACTTCTCAACCTTCTAATTGCTATGTTCAGGTATATTTAGCATATGTCGAAGCACTTTACAGCGCTTGAAATTTATAATATATGCATGTTCTTCATTGATGTATTTACAGGCAATAAAATGCATCTTTATTTGATAATACATACATACAATTTTACAGTTTTCGAAATGCTTTGATGTTTTATACGTGTTTGTTTGTGTTCAAGAGCAAGGACGTTTATTTTAAATGCCTATTCAAATTTTTAGTCACACATTTACGGTTATTCATAAGCGATCGGAATCGCTGTGGTGTTATCAGCGATACTTCATACTGAAGGAGTACGGAATGAGACCTGTTATATGTCCTCCTCTAAACATATGTTGGCACATATACGATCTTGTCCAACGCGTGTGCTGTCGACACGCGACTGTAGAAGATCCTTTTCGTAAGTATTATGTCACTCTCTTTGATCGTAAAACTAAAAGTTGATGTTAAATGATCAGGTCATATACATTGTATTATATGTTTAGCGTCCCCTTTAAATCTTGGAACCTGCAAATAAGTCAGGACAAATTAAGTCAGTTAAACCTTTATTACCAATCTTAAAATGACCGTAGAATTATGTGAACACTCTCAACTATAAATACTAATTATCATATTGGAGTATCTTAAAGAAATATTTAAATGTAATATGAACGGAAGCGCAATGTTTAGGCATAACTATCTCCAAGATCATTCCTAATTATATATCGTAATGGGTGTGGATAAATCATACAATATACATGTTATAATATTCTATTATTAGGTATAATATTTTAATTAAACAATGATCTGATACGCATTTTAAAAAAGCAATACAACATTAACTATAAAGACAAAATTTACAATTCACAATTATAAAATCTAGTAAGTTGTTGGCACTGGTAAAAGTCCCCATTCTAATAAAAAAATTAATGTAAATAACTAAAAAACAAATAAAACAGAAATTGCTTTCTCACAATTATAGAGTTATTTTAGAGCCCAGAGTTTAAAACAATTATGTGTTTTAATTGAGTCGTATTTGCGGAGTTTGTAAATGCGTTGTTTAAGGCATTATTTATACACTATCCATCTTCATTCTCTATATGGTGAAACATATGTTAAGTTTAAAAACAAACACCAAAACCTACCCGCCCGTGAACGCTTAACATAACATCGAATTGGTAACTGTTGTTCTTTAGTATTCCACTGCATCTCTAACTTCCACATATCACACGTTTCTTTACATTCAAACGTGAATGAAACTTAATGAAGAATATTATACCACGTTACGCGGCCTGTTTCCCATCGACATCTTTTTTTAGTTTTAGTTTATTTCAAATAAAACACAGAAGGCAAAACGTGGACACATTGATAGCGGACTAGCGATGTTTACAAGCAATACGACAAATACAATTTTAAATTAAAGACGTTTTCATGTAAACATGTTAAATGTTTCACTGTTTAAAATATTATGTACGAAAATAAAAAAATAAGAAATGAACATAAGAATTAATTGTACCTAAGTTTTTTTTAAGTTGCAGAATGTCACATTAAGAAGGACCATATAAGATACATTTCTTGTATTATGTATATCTATTATAACAATGACATGTTCATCGACTTATTAATACATCCTTTCCTAGATTACCTAGTCGGGTCAAACTATGAGATATTTTACAATAAAATAACACAATAATTGAAAGTATTTTAAGAGATGACAGCGTATATGTGTCAAAGTTTAATCTTAGCAGTATATTCAAAACTGCTTATTCGAACCAAATCAATAGACAGTCTTAAGACTAACACTTAATAACGAATCATAATATAAGATTTAAAAAAAAATAAATAAATATTACTAACTATAGCTTTTAATATATAAATATATATATATAGACAAAAGCGTCTGGTAAATAACACACTACAACACGCTATTAAACATATATAAAACAGTGGACAAATATATTACAATTTGTTTATTGATCAACAATATATTTATTGTACATACTTACAGGGGGCATCACAGCCAACCTTTTTCAATGTATCACATCCTAAATGTTCGACAAAAATAAGGTATCTATCGTAAAACAACGAATTAATGTGTGCAGTATCTAACAAATACAAATCGAACAAAATTGACGATATATAAGCATAATGTGATCAAACCAAAAACAGATTAATGTAACAAACTAGTTATGTTATTACCATGTTCTTTTCTGATCTCTTTCTCTCGATATATTTATGCATGTTTTCTGTTTGTCATACATTAGATTGTAGTGCAACCACCGAAATTCCGTTCACAATTAACATTTAATTATAACATGAAACTCATGTTTAAATAAAGACGTTGCAATGTCTTTAATCTAATTGAATTGAAATGGGTCTAGTGCAACTGCCAGTCTCAATATTCAACATGTGTTCAGACGTACGTAATTGTGATCAGCTAAATAAAAATATGTTTATATGACCTTTTTTAAGGTATGGTTTAAACTGAAAAAACGCGATGTTTTTCTAAAAAAAATGTCTTATTAGATTTATGAATCACCTTATTAACATTCTGGATACATGTAATGCTCAAAATCTGCCAAAAATATTATGAGACATTTTTCTGATTAATAACATATTGAAAAAGCCAAGAATAATAAAAACCCTCTGATGTTTTTTTAAGTTATTTCTGTAATTGTATTTTAATATATATGTTTGACTTATTGGGGCTCAATAGCTGCCAGAGTAATAGCAATCGTTTATATTGACCTCCTGGAAGCTACACTATTGAACAGAAACCTTTTCAATGGATAAGCCGTTGATAACATCCCCATAGACACAGAATGAAATCAATACTAATCTGCAATAAGTATGGACGGAGCAAAAAGAGAATTAAAAGTCCTCTATAATTATTGGGGGAGCCTAATTAAGGCTAATATTCTGCATTAAGTATGGGCGTAGCGTAACTTAGGTAAAAAAAAGTCCTAATTTATTATTTAACTAGGGTAATAAGTGTGCGATAGTTAATGACGGAGCCATACTAAGGTTAATTGTCTGCAATAATAATAGAACGGAACGTTACTTAGTTTATTAGTATGCAATAAATATAGGACTTACGAAACTTAGCAGTCTGTAATAATTGTGGACGGAGCTTTACAAAGTTAAAAAGTCTAGAATACTTATGGACTAAACCTAACTAATGTTAATAGTCTGCAATAATTATGCAAGGAACCTACCTATGGATTTGGGAACGGTTCTTTAGAATTACTGTCGATTTTAATGCTGCATGCTCCTTTTTGATCGCGCATTCAGAAAACTTGCATAATATTAACAGCATTTTAATAGTCATAGGTTAGGGGTTGAGGATCAGCAACCTTTTAACAGGTTGAACCCACGATGCTTTACATTCCAAACGTATTACCGAAGTTATTATCTATGTACATTTATCGCAATTCGTTTGATGTATCCCCCTGTATTGTGTACTTGTCTTAAATAAATGACTATGCGCGGTAACTTTAATGTATCCCCTGATAATATTATTGAGTTTGGTAATTTCTTTTTGTATTGCACCGAAATCTGTTAAAAGGTTAAACATAAAACGGTTTAATATAATGGTTACATATACGTATGCTAACAATCACAAAATGTATAAAGTTCTTACTGAAAAATGCGTGTTTTTGTTAATGAATTTTTTATCAATTCTGCAACCTGATATTCAAATATAGTTTGTATTGATCATCGTCATCATCATTATCATCATCATCATCATGATCATCATAATCATGATCATCATTATCATTATGATCATCCTCATCATCATCATCATCATCATAATCATCATCATCATCATCATCATCATCATCATCATCATCATTATCATCATCATCATCATCATCATCATCATCATCATCATCATTTACATCATCATAATCATCAGCAGCAGCAGCAGCAGCGGCATCATCAGCAGCAGCAACAGTAGCAGCAGCAGTATCATCAGCAGAAGCAGCGGCATCATCATCAGCAGCAGTAGCAGCAGCAGCAGTATCATCATCAGCAGCAGCAGCACACTCATCATCATCATCACAATCACCATCATCATCAGCAGCAGCATCAGCATCAGAAAATTCATCAGCAGCAGCAATGTCATCATAGTCATCAGCAGCAGTAGAAGCAAAATCATCATAATCAATCTCATCATCTTAATAATCGTTTTTATCATCATCGTTGCCATCATGGTTATCGTGTCATCATCAAAGTATTCATAATCATTATCGATTAAGGTACATGTTTATTTGCTCCGACATTCTATGTTATTTGTGGGCTATGACGGGTAATGTTTTTATCAAGTTTCAATACATATCCATAACACAACTAAGCCTTTACAAATCCTGAAATATAAATTAACAACCAAGGTACGTTTATAAATATAAAGTACCCCTCCCTTTGTCATATTAAAACATTCTTGGTTTTCACAGGAGATTTCTTATACGTCTGTTTTTTTTTTGTTAAGCACAATATGATTACTTGACGTAAAATGTGTAAAAACAGTACATATACGTCTAGCTGTCTACTGATTGAGAGTGTTGGCCTCTGATAGCAACAAGTTCACTATATGATATGGGTTAGTATCAGGGAGGATGTCACACTCACGTATTTATGTGGGTCTATAATATGCTATCAGCCTTTGACAGATGGCAATTGCATGAATGTCGCTGTCTAAAACTATGTATCCATAATGTGTGCAAGGATATATGTTTGTACCCAATGACAAGCGCAGCTACCGATGCGTCCATTGTTAACAAGAAGTGCCCTCGTCGCAATTAAAAGGCGAGCTGTCCTGATGAATAGTGTATGGCACAGACTTTCGCAAATCACATTCCCAGTGAATCGTAATGAACATTTCCACATGTACTATTGGTGTATCGTGCTGTTTGTTATACTAATCCACTTCAGTATAGGCGAAATCACGATGGATTAAAAAATTTGCTATATGTAATAATGCATAACGTTTTACTTTTCCAGAAGTGCATTCATGTCTGTTATAACGCTTTCTGTGACGATTTACCGCGAATATTAAATAGCGTTAGTCTGTCCAAAAATAGTTGTTTCTTACGATATGTGTTGCTCATACAGCAACGCAATCGCTTGCACGACGGTTACATTACATTCACCTCTGTGATGGGCTCTGAACGGACTATTTTTATGAGAGCGTCTTATTCATGTCATGATCATTCCATGCGTACACCATGAAGGTTACAGTATACTAAACAATCTCTTGCACGACGGTAACATTACATTCACTGCTTTCAAGAAAACCATCTATCTTTCTATACTGTCTAACTCCCCTTGCTTTGTTTGATAAATACAACAAAACTGACCGTCTCCTCTCTGTAAATACAAGTTTGCCGTCGAGGCAATGCATAACGTCACTCAATGTGTTCATTTGTTTACATCTGTTAAGTGCGCGGAATGATTCTATCTGCGTAAAAGGGCAATAAAATAGTTCCAAAGAGTTGCACGATGTATCGTATATTTAAAATACCTATTTCATTATTTAACGCCTCTGATCCTTAAAATCCAATCAAATATACTTTGAATGCGTTTGTTCGGTTTTGACAAGATTCATGCCAAGATTCTTGGTTAGATGGCTTCTGAGCCGAACGCAGAGGTGTATGTGCGAGCATGGAACGACAACTCTGCGTGGGGATTGACAGCAACGTTTATGAAAGAACAAATGTTGACGTGTATACATTTAAACAACGATTGGCAGCTAATTTAGATTGTGATGCTATGTGGAGCTCATTTCTGCTGTTTTTGTGTTTATGTTAGTTTGCAATCGTTGTTTTTCTGCCGATGTGTTACTATTTTTGCTTTCTTTGATGTCTGCAGCAACTTACGGATTTATTTCTAAAAACGTTTAATGTCGGCTTTTATTTTCCGACCAGGTGTTTAACACAATGCTGAACTATAGGGCGTTTGTTCACTGTCGAGGTTTTCTTAACGATTTGTTCTGTGATGAAGTATTTTCTTTTGATTTAATTTATTATAATTTCGGCGAAGCTGTCTAACTGTAAAAATGTCAAGACAGTAGGCCCGAAATAATAATTTTCGCATGTTTAAAAATACATAAACGAAGCAAACTAGGAAACGTTCTATCTTGAATTAAATAATCGTTAAATTATAATATTAGGCACTAGTTGACTATCATTGGTTTGCATTATCGTGTAAAGGATGTACACAGTTTGAAAAGTCCCGCTTTTTTTCTAAAAATGTGTTCATACGACACGTTGATACATTTTTTATTCTGCAAATTATACGATTACAAGTGTCGAAATTGGAGTCTAATTTGGTTTTACTGCCCGTTCGAAAAAATGTATTAAGGTCTTCTAAGAAACGTATTACATGTAAAATGTTCACTTGTAAATTAAAATCAAGATTTAAAACAAGGCGAACATAAAGACCATATACCGACGTTGATCGGCCATAACCGCAATACACGGGTAATTTTCGAGTAGAGAAACAATTAGAAATTAATATCTGGAGCGCTAGTGTGTTTTGGTTTACATGGCAATTGTGAAGTAGAGTGAAAGTACACATCTTCATCCCCAAGCTTGTTTACACAAATGCTAGCATTCGTTGGGCATTAACGTTCATGCAGAAGGTTCTCCGATAAGATTAAAAGCTACGTTCGTCTTTGTGCGTAGATATAATGCGGCTAAACATTGTTCAGAAAAAACATCCCCGACATCAGTCATAGTCTTTGATCTTATTGAATGTATTGACAATCGTTTTCTAACCAACAAAAACTTGTAAATAAAGTATACATACTTTGTATAGGTGTAGCCGAAAAACCGTTATTACATACCTCATGTACATCTTCCGAATCACGTTAAATTAATCAAAATAAACCATCTAAGTTTGAGTTGTTTTATTAGGCTACATCATACAAATTGATTATTGAATACTTCCCTTACTCCTGCTAATCACAGTTTTAAGTTTTGAGAATAATATAGTTCTTAACACTGAGCGCAGTCCTGGAAGAATATTTCGTCAATGTACAGTGATCAACGTTTTCTTATTTGTTGGTTGAAGTGTGAAGTCTGAGTTTAAATTTGAACATAAGTTGTAACATTGAAATTTACAAGGATGAATGCCATCGTAACAAAACAAACAAAAACTACAGTCTAAACATATGCAAAGATACATATTCACCAAGAATCACTTGTAATATACATTGAGGCCGGCTTAGCGAACAAGAATACACCTGCACGTTATTAATGCTTAAATGAAGAACAGCATGTGCTTTGTTCAGAGTACTTACAGAATTGGAATTTACATCAACATGCATTCTAGGCTAGTTCAGAACTTCTACTAACTGAAATGCTCGGTATTTTCACATTTGAATTATATATGTGGTGTGCCACGAAAACATCGCACAAACTGTTTGCATTAAATTTAACTGTTCTGGCTTTTATGTTCTTTTTTATAATAAACACAACCGATTCTTCTAGATTTATGCGTTTTCATCCGCAACACTCAGCAGATAAATATGTTTAAACTTACATCCTTTCAGTTTAAATCATCCACAAAAAGGCATCACTACTAAATTTCAAAACTCAATAATTCACTCGTTAGCACCCTATTGGTGCTATAGAGATAATTTTCCCAAAATAACACAAACAGCACCATCTCTAGACGTGTTAAACTATAGAAAATATTTATTATTTGCAATCGCCTATCAATGAGTATGTCGTCGTTATATTAGATTCCTATTACACTACAAATGCAATTTCATGAACGAAATTTGCTTTACAAACCAATTTATATCACCGAAACATATTATATAACAACAAAGAATAATAAATAGAAATATTTTGACAACATCAGCGAGCAAGATTGAACTCACGAATAAGTTAGTCATATAGACAGATTGTTGAACATCACTTTGATTTAAGTGCCGTTGTACCCTATACTGGTATTTAGGTTATTGAGAAACAAAACGAAAAGACTTACATAGGTTTGGTATTAAAGAAGGATTTACTAAGAAATGCCGAACAAATAAGGTTGTATCACAAACAAAAACATTGTAAAGCTTAAATGTTTATTATTTAACACATTTCAGTAGTTCACATGTCTATATTAACCGCAAAACAAAACAACCGAGCGGGTACACTAGCAACGTGTGAAACTACGATAAGCAAACTAGGCCTACAGTGACTAACTGGTTTGCGTTACAATATTTCCGGATATTTTGGGCCAAATGATCTATGTTTGATAATCATTGACATTGATGGCGAAAATAGTTGTGCGATAAATCACACGCTATTCATCGCGTGAAGAATGCGCTTGTAAAATGTTGGTGTTTCTAATTAATCTGTGACTAGTCTGTACCTGTTCCTGTTCCTTAAAAACCTCTAAGATCTGTACAGAGAGTTGGTTGAAATAAAGCGTAACGCGCTGTTATTATTTGGAGAAGAAAATCGCTGACATTTTGTTTTACCTGATCTATTTATAGCCTCAGATTCAGGATCCGTTCAAAATTAGTACATTTAACATGATATTCACATCATGGGTCAAATTGTAAAGACATTTATTTTAACAACAGAAATCTCTGACACACATTACTTAAAGGCTCATTAAAGGTGACAAATCCAATTATTATGCATATAAACTGGTCTAATTTGTAACGGTTTTCAGTTACTCTTGTATACAAAATGATAATAACACAGCTTAGGTGCAACGTTGTCAAGAATTATGGAAGATATACCCGTTTCATAATTGAACAAAATGTTTACAACTATGCAACTAACGTGGTGTGTAGCCTCAAAGCGGTGACGTATGCTAAACAAATGCCGAAAGAAGATTTGATTATATTTTAAACAACCTTTTACCAGCAAAAAGTAACTTATTAGATTACTATACACGTTTTAACCATTTAGAAGAGACCTACGTTGTGAGTGATATCGGAAAACCATGAAAATCAACGATATATTTTTGGTGACCTGAGTCACCGGAGCGCTTTCTCTATCCCGATTAAACAGCGATGTAAAAAAGCTGATTGTTTTTAAACACAATTGACTTGGAGGACATTGTATTTTGAGCTCAACACAGGTTAAATTGCTCATTTTTTATGGTAATGTTTAATAGCATATATATATATATATATATTGTTTTTTGATAACCTTTATAAATAAAATATGCAACAAATATTTAAACATCGGTGATAATTACGGATTGTCACCTTTTAAGAGCCTTTAACAGTACTACTTTGTTCGGTGAATTGTAGTATTTTACTTATTAGAATTATGAGAACATGGTATTAACTTGATTGCAAGCGGCAACTAAAAACTGACATGAACTGCAAAAAAAGAAGACATCTGGTCTGTGCAAAATACAATGTCCCTAAAGTAGAGTACACATGTATAAATACACCGGTGATAAGTCCGTGCATACGATAATGAGTGCATACTTTTCCCATTAAATAACTATGTTATGTAAAATATGTAAAATGTACAGGTAACTCTTTAGCTGCAAAACGGTGTGTTGTTGTGGGTTTTTTTCTGACAAATATAAACAATATTAAAAAATCATAACTGATGGAGATAATACACAAAAGTATACGTTAACCCCTGCTTCAATGTTTTCACTATAATATTCCCTCAAAATCGAAGACTAAGAATTTTCTCCCCGAATTAAGAAAAATGCTGCTCTGCATTGTGATGGAATTAGTAAGGTTGCTTATGAAAACCATAGGAGCATTCATTGGTCACTTACTATAGTCTATTCAATAGCATTATATATGTATTGTGTTTCCTCTGTGACTGGTATGCTTAGTACGTTCCCATGATGATTTATCTTCTAATTTTTGTTTGAATGAATTATAATATAACTATAATGAAATAATAAAAAATAAAACAACTTCATAGTTTGCACGCATCACACTTTCTTATGCAATAAACCATAATGTACTACCTTTATGTATGAGCGTTTGGTGTACATAATACATTTTGCTAATTATATTTAAGGGCAATGGTGTTATATTGTTAGCCTTGATATCAATATTCGCTCGAAATGAAATGAAATTCAACACGCGAATCCTCATTTTCGTTAATTATTGGTTGATTAAGGTTGATTCTAGTTTACCCAAAACGACCATTTTATTACGAAAGTATAGGGTAGAAGAGCTGCTATTGTGTTATAGTATGCTACATTATCGCACTGCGAAAAACATAAATAAACACGCTTGGTCAAATGAGAGTATACTAGTCATTAAAAATAACTAACTGGTACAATATAAACCTCAATCCATGAACATGTCCAAGTAAGATATGTACAAATCTTTTATCTACGAAACTCATGATTTTCGTTTCTTTACACACGCTGTATTTAAATATGTATTACTTTCTCATTAAATACTACCTGCATTTCATATTTTTAAACATACATGTCATTCAAGACGTGAAAATAGTATATCGTCTTAGCACCTCCATTTACGCATATTTTGTTAACGTGCAATTAGGATGCAATAATAGAAACATTCGTTTTAACATAACACAAAAAACATTATACATTTATAAGCATACAGAAAAAATGGTGGGCGTATGAGCGTATACACGTAAATTGAAGTCTGCAAAATATATAACACATAATGAAAACTAAAATATGTGTATTGTTGTTTTGTCAGTATATACTAGAAAGAAAAAAAATACAAAAAAGAACAATTCGCAACAAATTACATCTTGTCACGTAGTACATGTAAAGATAATTAGTCTATCGGGACGTTCCCGCTACACTACCACGCTGTTTAGAGACGTGACGAGCAAATATGGTTTATTTCTTGTTTATTGCAATTTTTACCGACATATGATCATTATTATAAAAAAATTAATGCGTGTTCAAATGGCTATATTTAAGGAAATTATGCATGTGGAAGCCCATCTACTCAATTAAGATCAATGTTAGGTACCATTTAATATCTCTAGCCCGCATTTCGACTCACGAGAACTATGTTTACCAGTTTACCATTAGATGCCCAGTTGTGTAAGAAATTATATATGCCATCTATATCGTGTATTATTAGTCCAGTCACATAATTAAGTAAGACTGGTATAGTAAATGCGTTTTTGTTGCATAACTATACTTCAATTTACACAATTTGTTATTAACCAAACAAACTGCGCTACAATATGTACATTTAAAATTAAACTACGTATTAAGAGAGGCTCTTGAGCAAACAGTGACAGTTAATGAGTTCTAGTTTATCATTTGAATGTAAACGAATTTCGTGTGTATATACCGCAGGACGTCTTTACTTGTTTTATTGTTTTCTGTTATCTGATTAACTTGTACAATCACAAATACAGTGATATTCATGTACAATTTCGTTGAATTAAACACTTAACAATACCGCTCGTGCCATGGTGTAATCTTTCTTTACTATCTATCGATATATACAAAAATACAAACTAGACAGGAATAATACCAAGATAACTTTCATATTATGTCATGTGCTAAAATGTGTCCATATATATCTTATAGAGAGTTGTCCACATTATACCCTTTTCGATGTCACATGTCCTTTGATTATATTATGTGCTAGTTATTTTTTTAAACGTGCTATCTGGTCATTCGATAAATGAAATTATGATTATTTAAAAATTAAACCTATATGTTGATAATTTTCAGGATTTGACTACGACAAAAAATGCTCCAACAGTGCCAGTACAGATGCTGTAAAGTCAATAATTATTGAGATAGACAGAGACACTCTTCGTGATAATTTTCCTGATCTGCAAAGGAGGGTCAGAACTCTTGTATGCAAAGTGTATGGTGATGTGGACACGATCGTTGAGAAGAATTATAGCGACACCGCAGATTTTTATTTTGAATATCGGTTAGGACAAATGGCAGTCACGTTGCAATCGCTATGGAATGTGGTTTCTACATTTGACAAAACATTTCCAAGTTTTTTCCTGAAGGGAAACTTAAATCCATATAAGAAAAATTATAGTGTAGTTTTTCATGATTTTAAATACAAAATAAATTCAATTCAGCAACAGATATGTGACCTTGAAATAAAGATAGATGCTTGGTGCCATTTACCATTACATCTTCACATATTACAAAGAAATGCAATCGACAAATACACCGAGTTTGAAAACAACATCCATTCTGAACGAACAGACACGATGCTAAAGACAATAAATGACAAGTAAGGATGATTATATTTAAAAACTCATAAAATATGAAATGAATGTAATTATATATAAATATTATACGAATGATCTTTCACAATTTTAATTGCTTCTTCCCCAATAACACGATATAAATGGCCAATATGAAAGGTTAATTTAATACGAAAATACGAAAATAAAGAGTTAAATATTCGACGAATCAAATGTGCAATTAACTTTCATGACGATACATATATTCTTAGCTCTAGACCTTAACTGATACATATACACAAAAGCACAACATACAAGCCATGTGTCGTATGAACATATCTGTAAAATGTAGTTGCAATACACTATAAGTGTTCATACTTTTAATTACATGATTGTGTTTTTACTATAAAAAAAGAAAATCAGTTTACTGTTTTGAAGGTACTTGTTGGCAGATTGTTGTTGGGTTTTTTTTATTTGGCATTACATGCGTTTATCTAATAAATTAAAATTATAATTAAAGACCACGATACTTATTTTAAAAAATGAGAAAAACAGTAAACACCAAGATTCGAATCACTATCATTAACCTTTCGGCAACACGGGATGTCGTACTGACTAGTGCATTATATACTTTACCTATGCAATCAAATGTGTTGTTAAATTGAACGAAAACATAATCATTACAACTGTTTGCGTTTGGAACGCTTTATATTTATACTAATTTGATTTAAGGATAATTAGTAAATGAAAACGTATTTTCAGTTTGTGGCTACGTCATAAGTATTATGTTGCTTCCTGGTGCAGTGATCTTTTATTTTATTATTTTAGTTCATATATTTGTTCATATATTGTTTAATTCTGATACAAAAGTTGGAAATGTTGAAATTTTGTGGGTTCGTCTACCTGTGAAGAGGTTCCTTTAACGTTTTTATTATGATTTTGTGGTGTGTTTTTTTCTGATAGAAGTTCTTCTTAAACCTTTTTTTTATCAATGTTTTATCGGGTTTATTAAATTAAATTTTAATTAATTTAATTAACCAAGATCATTTGAATAATAGTACGTGTGTAATCAATATTCAATTTATAAAATATGCTGTTTTTACTGTTACAGGCTCAATCATCAGGTAAGTTGTTAGTTTGTTTTAATTAAAAAGTTGCAACATGTTATCGTTTTCATTTTTATCATTATAATCATCATGAAAACCACCAGCACCATCATCGTTATCTCTTCATGTGATCAGCACAGTCCGATCACCATCAATTTATTATCATAACAATGATCGTCGTCTTCATCATCATCATCATCATCATCGTAACAATCGTCCACATTAGCATCATCATCCTCATCATCATCATCAGTATCATTATCAACATCATCATCATCTTCTTCATACTCATTATCATCATCATTATTATCATCATCATCATCTTCATCATCATCACACAGGCAGCAGTATTATAAATTTGCCCCCCGGGACCCTACCCCACCCCCAAAGCTTACCCCAGGGGTTCCAGAATTTATTGCAATAAGTAATCCTTTTTTTCATATGGAGGTAAATTCTTAGACATAAATTCTGGTACAATCGATATCCTATCCGATTAATAAGCGTCGTGGATGATGAGTGTAGTGCACATATGTGCATAATTTTCTCAAACAACACAGAATCAACTGCCTGATTGATTTAGACTGTTATCGAGAAACCGTATACAAAGTGGTTCATTTGTGCGCATAATTCAGGGTATGCTATTATATTTATGAATTTATGTTATGAACTAAATACACAATAGCAAATTCAATCAGTAACTACCTGCTGCGTTATTATTTGTTGCTCTGTATTTTTTCATTCAATATAGTTTACCGTAAAGTAATTTGTAAAACGGGTAATAATATATGACATTTCTTTTGAATTCCTATTTCTTGGTGAGGTGCAATGAATAAAAAACATTTGTATAAATTATTTGCATGGTTTTATATCATGTTTTACTAACGATATAATTGTCTCTGTCTTTAGTGTACGTTAGTATTTACTGCGACTAATTTCAATTATTGAGCTAACACCTTCTTCATATCCTCCCAACAGGATGAGAAGGAAGACCAGTTAAGAAAACTGATGTACGTATAATTTATTGTTTCATGTCATTAATATATTGTTTAATATCTTAATTTTGCATTTCTTTTTTAATCGTTAAACCCCGGTTTCTAAACGTGGTTTTGACTCACAAATTGTGTTGACACTTGATCAATAGAATGCATTCAATCAATGCTTGAGTCGATCAGCCATCGATTGATATTTGTAGTGGTACTAAAGAAACGCACATGGATGCATCATCTTATCAATTTACTTTTTACCCTTGCTTAAACAGCCGACATGCATGGTCATTAATTTACCCGTCTACTGGTTTTGATACCGACGACTGTAACGATAAATGATGTTGAGAAATATACATCACACATTGTTCTAGTAAGACGTTATTAACACGATATGTTCAGTGTCATTAAAAAGGAATAAAATTGATTTAGAGACTGCATACACTGTTTATGTCCGTGCGCATATAATCGATGCAAAGATAAGATAGTTGATCATCTATCTATATATCTATCTATCTATCTATCGAGCTAGCGAGCGAGCGAGCGAGCGAGCGAGCGAGCGATCTAGCTATCTATCTATCTATCTATCTAGCGATCTATCTATCTAGCGAGCGAGCGAGGATCTATCTATCTATCTATCTATCTATCTATCTAGCGAGCGATCTAGCGAGCGATCTAGCGAGCGATCTAGCGAGCGAGGAGAGAGAGAGAGATCGAGAGAGAGAGAGCGAGAGCGAGAGAGAGCGAGCGAAAGAGCGAGCAATCTAGCGAGCGAGCGAGCGAGCGAGCGAGCGAGGAGCGAGCGAGCGAGCGAGCGAGAGAGCGAGCGAGAGAGAGAGAGAGCGAGAGAGCGAGCGAGAGGAGCGAGAGAGAGAGAGAGAGAGAGCGAGAGGAGAGAGAGAGAGAGAGAGAGAGAGAGCGAGAGAGCGAGCGAGAGAGAGAGAGCGAGCGAGAGAGAGAGAGAGAGAGAGAGAGAGAGAGAGAGAGAGAGAGAGAGAGAGAGAGAGAGCGAGAGAGAGAGAGAGGAGCGAGAGAAGAGAGGAGCGAGAGAGCGGAGCAGCGCGAGCGAGAAGCGCGGAGGCAAGAGAGTAGAGAAAAAGAGAGAGGAGAGAGAGAGAGAGGAGAGATAGAGAGAGAGAGCGAGCGAAGGAAGGAGCATCAGACGAGATAGAGAGGCGATCCAGAGCAGAGGGATAGAGAAGAGAGGCGAGAGAGAGATGCGAGAGAAGAGAGAGAGAGCAAGAGGCGAGAGAGAGAGAGCGCAATAAATAGAGATAGCGAGATAGAGGGCGGAGCGAGCGATTGGGAGAAAACGAGAGAGCGCCGGGCACAGAGCATAGCTTACAAAACACGGAGTCTAATGAGAGCGAAGCATAGCTATAGCTACTCTCTCTCGTATCTCTCTCTCTCTCTCTCTCTCTCTCTCTCTCTCTCTCTCACGCTCTCTCTCTTCTCTTTCTCTCTCTCTCTCTCTCTCTCTCTCTCTCTCTATATATATATATATATATATATATATATATATATATATATTGGTTTCCGTTGTGCACAGTTTGAGCGTAATACATGTATTATCAGTCTTAAGTATGTCATATTTAATTCTTACTTTCGTGCTATGTGGAAATTATTTAAAATTTACTCGATCTACTAGCTCTTGTCAATACTATTTGAATATTTAATGCTGCATTACTGACTTTGAAGCTGAATAAAAAATTGAAATTTTATCACGTTAGGAAAACAACATGTTAACTTAATTCGATAACGAGTGCATGTAAATTGAAGGAAATTAGATGCAGTAGTTTGGCACCATTTTGTATCAAACCACATCATTTTAAGCAACAATTTTGGAATCGTGTTTAACGTAAGAATAAAACATGAAAACGTATCTGTGAATTTAGAAAAACAAATCTTTATATGATTTAACAAATTTAACGGTAACGCATATTCGTCTATTATAAAGGGTCTGGATGTATACCCGACCGGAAGGGGACTCCTGTATTGCGTGCAATAGGGTTAAGACCCCTTTTATGTATCATCTTATGTATGACATAACACCAAAACGCGTTTTATATGTTTTCATAACACTGGCGACTAGTAAGAAATAAAATACAATTATACTCTGAAATTAAAACGATAGTGTATGTGCTTTGTTAACTAATGTCGTACTAACAATGTTTCAGTGTGGATGGGTTCCAAAAAGTTCAAGACAATCTCGACGCTCTCAATAAGAAAGTACATGCTTTGGAAATAAAGGTATAATCAATCACAATAAATGACTAATTTCCTTAATCATTATACAGAAGGAAAATAACTATATGTGTTGAACAAATCATGACTAGAGGCAAATAATTATACAAATAAAATCGTATATATTGAAAGAAATGTTTCGGAAAATAAACTTTTCTTTAAGTATCTTCATAATATGCTTATACCGTGATTTGAATAGGAATGATGGCCTGTTAAATAAATTGTGATCATGCAGTAATATTGTATTACAATTATAATAAATTCTAGTTTCCAAATACAAATCTGTCTTGACCATCGACCATCCACTAATTAATTGCGCGCTTTCAATCTTTAATTTAACGTTTTACTATCATGCTTTTTTCAAAGCCGCTAATGTGCGAAAGACAACATCTACTTTCTTTGTCGTGGTCTATTTTCCCGTAAAGATAACCTGGTGGAGAAGTGGCCGACATTAATGGTCGAATAATTTGATTTCATAACAGTATAGTTTGATCTCAAATAACAAAGTTTGCAATCCCAATTTAACAATTAGTTTTTCAAATTTTGGAAAACGATTAGAATACTGAAATTGAGTCTATAGAAAATTGATTGATTGATTTGTATTGTTTGCAGTTACTATGTAATTGGTTTATATGCGACATAACTAATTTTTTTTAATTCAGACTGAAGGCCAACATCAGGTGGAGGAAAGAACGCATCTTTAGTGGGTAAATAATATTATAGGCGATGTTGTTTCGAAAACACTAAAAAACAGACAATCAGTTTACTGAGTTAACGTTACTTGTGTGTATCATTTTCAGTAACACAACATTTAGACATTTCTAACGAGTCGTTGAAACGATATCAGCGCCTATTTAATATGGCAAAGGTCTTATATAATATTCACAAAAACTTTCAAGAAAGCACGCTCAATAAACACAAATGTAACATGATTTTATAGATGTTTCTACCAAACTAAATGACATCGATTGCCCATCTATGTTTTGATGCTTAAATTTAAGACAATGTTACTGGTTTGATGCAAATTTTGATAACATATTGATAAGACAATCGTATTTTATAATTATAATTGGCGTATTTTACGTATTTGTACATAGTTTCGATTTAACGTTTCTTGTATTGATTAGTTCTGTTCCATTCATGTTATGCTTGCACACGTCATTTACATTTGGTGTGAGTGTTAATAACATGAGAGAATGTTAAAAACTTCAGCACAATATGTGCTAAGAAATACTGTAGTTTGAGGACGCATACCGTTAATATTCGAACATTTCTCAATGTATTAGTACATGGAATATGATATTGCCAGTGCAAGTTCATGATTGTCTTAATCTGGCTTTATGATGCGCATTGTACTTATTCCTTCTATATTGTAACTAACATGTATGTATGTAAAGAAATAAGACACTTAAACAAGAGTTGTATAAATGCATATTGTTGTAAATCTATATAAGCATATGTGGAGTTTTGGTAGTGGAAGGATATGAGTGTTCGTTTGGTGACTTAAAAACTGCTTTCAGAATATATGATACTATCAATGTCTCTAACATGCAATGATTTATCTTTGAAAACGCACATTCCCTGAAGAAAAATAGAATTAATTTTAATGACATACCATGATAGTGATCTGAAGTTTCATTTATGTTTTATACCTTCTTCTTTTTAAACGCCGTCTCAATTGTTAAAGTTGTCTTTTATCGTGAACAGTTTATCAATGTTTACTGTATTGTGTGTTAATTTCTAATTAATAGTGTGTTGATGAGTATAACCATGTATCTATATTCACAGAGCACACACTTCAGTGTTTTTGTTTGTAAAGTGAAGTTCTGGCCATACCGCTTAATGTTTATTTTTAATTCATGTTGGCATATTGTATACATCATGATTAGTATAGATGTGTTGTATTGCATGCTTAAATCAAAATACGTAAATGTACTTGTTGGTGTATATGCCACTGTTGCTTTATAAGTTGTCTGCATCTAATGACTTGATAAGTTTTCCATTACTAATATACATTTGATCATATATATATATATAATGCAGTTAAATGTTTATTCGTCCTTTGCGATTGAGACAGATGTTATTGCAATAATATTTATTGATTAAGCGTCCCGTAAACATAAACGAAGTGTGATCAATACAAACACCATTTTGATAGCACCACAACTCTGTGTTATTTCCAGATACTAAGTAGTTTAACACCAACAATAACAGCTATGGGTTTGGCTGTCTTTTGTATTTAGAAACTGAGGCTTGATCGTATGCACAAAAACAGTTCGTCACAATCGAAGTGCGACTTGTGCACATACTGTTAAGTGTGTTGCTTCAGACTATAATCGACATTTCTTGAAATATTTGATTTCGTCCTATAATGTCATTTGAAATGTATATTGTATTATTTTCTATATGCCATAAAATATCCATCAATCATTATTAGCAGATAATAAAGTGTGTTTCTAAAAAAGATGTTCAATATTGGTTGCAGTTGCCCGTGTGTGTTATTAATAGAACAGTTTAAATGATTTTTTTATGCAAAACGTTGTTTTTAATATTCGATGCTTACCTTTGCCTTTATATGCATATGTATACCTTTTAAAGGTATACTTTTGGATGTCATATTGTTGTATGATAAAATGCTTACTTGAGAATTTAGCAACTTTGAAAATTGTTGTACAGAAAAGATGATGTGATAAGTAGTTCGATAGCGAAAAATGTAAATATTTGCAAACAATGACACAAATTAAACACTGAATGAAGTATTTACCGAGATTTCCGATCATTTGCCTGTGTGTTTTAACATTTCATTTATCAATTTTGGTTTGTTATTAATGTTTTGTATAAAGTATTCCTACATATCTGCTTATGAAGCAAAATACGTAATTACTAATATTTTTTTCATTGGGATATCCATTCACATTTGATTTGATTTTTACCTTTCTTTTGATTGTAGTTTCCAAGATCCTGTCCAAAAAAAAGTTTAAATAAGGTTTATTTTATAATATGTGTTTTTCTTATTCATTTGCATATCGTTTTGTTTACTGTATATGTCATGTAAAGTTACCAATTCATTAAAACGACCGGTAACTATTCTAGGTAGGTTTTTGTGAATTAAGTATATGAGTAGCGATAGCTTGTCAACCGATTTTGGAAATAACAAAATACTAACGACCAAGTATATCATGTTGCATGATCTACGCATCGCCATCAAAAGACATACAAAATATTGCCATTAATGAAACAGGTCAGCAGATCTTTTTTACCATTCTTCATATTGATCTTTGAAAAACCGTAACGTATAGTGTTCATTTTTGTTTTGATTTAAAACACATGTGTTACTTAACATTGACATGATGATATACAGGTGAGGTTTTCCAATAAAGTGATCAAATAATACAACAATAAATGTTCAACGATGAATGCAAGGTTTATGTAGTCGCCAACAGATCTACATCAGACAAATGAAAAAAGTCCGTCTAATGCTCACTGAACCACCACGCATGTTCGAAGTTTTAAGATTTAATAAAGTATTTATCAAATTAAATATCAAATCAACATTACTAAAACACAATTTATTGTTTATTCAAATATATATATTTATATATATATATATATATATATATATATATATATATATATATATATATATATATATATATATATATATGTTTGTGTGTGTGTGTGTGTGTTAAAATATAGCGTCATATTGTGTTTTTAATTTGTACCCTATGATTTATAATGTACATTAATTTATTGTTAATAATTTCTGCTTAATGTTTATGTTAAACGTGCCTGTCTTTTGAGATACTATGTAGGTATAAAAAACAATCAACTCTCCTTGTACAGGCTTAAAGTTGGTTCAGACAACTATTGTGTAACCCAAAGCAAGGAGACAAAATGAGTACAAAGCTCATTAAATTGCTTTGTATATTTTATTGTTTTGGAGAAGCCAATGTATTCATGTATTATATATTATTATGAGTGTATAATGATATGAACACTTTTGTGATAGTTGAATTGATAAACAAGATAATAATATGCTTTAGAAACATTAGTTAAAATCCTTTGTGAGTATTAACACACAGAGAAACACTATGTATATATTTATATTACAGGTTTACGATCGTATAAGAAATTTTGAACTTATCTTACACACTTATGTGCTTTTAAAATGGACCATAAGACTTACTTTAAAGCGGGTATATACGATTTTGTCAAATACTTATGAATTTATATAAACTTTGTAAAAAACTTATTATATATATATTTCAATATAAATTAAAATAAAAGTTAAGAAGAACATGTGTCGCAAAATGCGAAATAAGCCAGATATTTAATTCTGAAATTGAAAACGGCTGTACAGCCGAATTCGCCAGCATGTATACCATACATGTACGATGTGCATCTAAACTTACGAGGGGTGTTCCAGAAGTTTGTGGATTTTCGCTATAACTTTCATTTGGTAACATAAATGGACAAACAAATAGCATGTTAAGAATATTTCGTCCTTTCCAAATCTACTCTCCAAAGATCATGGAAATACATAAAACAATAAATATATATCAGAGATTTAAACATGTGCACAATGCGCACACCGACGCACGTGTAACGTTTCTGTTCAACGTCAATGACGTTATGAAGTTAACAACTGTCAAATCTTTTCCACATAATCACCTCCAACGCGAATGCACTTTATGTGTCGGGAAATCCACTTGTCAAAAGTGTCTCTATACCAGTCAGCGTCAAAAGACGACACGATTTGCTTTGCTGCAACTGTAAGTTCCTGTTTACTTGCAAAGCGAATACCGCGCAACTGTGATTTAACTTACGGGAAGACGCGGAAGTCCATAGGGGCCAAATCCGGGCTGTAAGGAGGACTTAGGCGCTGTAACGTGAAATTTTCCGTAAATTCTGTTCATCAACGACATTTAAACCAAATTTAAATGCGCGTAACGCTCATACTTATAATAAAATACACGCGTGCGCCGCATGTCGTTACTGAGGTCTCTATGGCAACGCGTTTCAAACGCGCTTTATGGAATTCATGCATTTTTAGCTTATATATAAAGTCCGTGGTAATAGGTTTGTATAATATGTAAATTTCATTGACTTTTACCGGCAAACTAATAAGTTATAGCGAAAATCCACGAACTTCTGGAACACCCCTCGAAGTTTAACGGTTTATAATACAAAGACGAATGCTTCGGTTATTATAGGAAGATATATACGTCACTATCGGTTCGGGGCGCTTATTTGTCTTTGCTGCATTTTATGAAATTCGGCTTTAATGTATAATGTTTCTTGCCTATTTTATGTTATTGTAACATATTTTATCAATATATTACAATTAAACACATATAAAAAAATCGTATATACCCGCTTTAAGAAACGAAGGAAAATAGCACATATCCAATTCCATACTTCAATACCCTAAACACAATTTCATCTATTAAATGTAGATGGTCAATACGTTAATTGTTTGTCACCACACACATATAATATATTTTTATTTGTTAATTTGTTTCACTTTGATTCGTATTAAGCAAACACTTGCCTTAAGACGTTATTTAAATAGATTTTTTTTGTTACAAAAATGGAATTTCATACCATACGTTGTCTGGAAACTCAATTTTACTAATGCCAATAATGTTATAGTTTTGATTGACATACTGAAAGTAATTGAAAGAAATATTTATTTGCATTTCATTATTAAACTGAGTCATCTTATTTCTGTGTAAGTAAAATATGACTGTATACTACAGAAATGACGCACATAATTCTGCTACAGAAATGACGCTGATAATTCTACTACATAAATGACGCACATAATTCTACTACAGAAATGACGCACATAATTCTACTACAGAAATGACGCACATAATTCTACTACAGAAATGACGCACATAATTCATTTGCGCTAGAGCGTAGTAATATTTTATGTATTAATTATTATTATTTTTTATTATTTCAATTGTAATTGCATAATTAAATAATGAAATCTTGATTTTATAACTAATGTATACATTTTGATTGATTGATGTTATATCATTTTCATTTTCTCGTGTTTTTACTAAAGCAATCACATATGTGGACGTATTTGATTGCGCTGGAATTAAAATATCTTGCGTTTACGTCAGCTCTTAACATGAAACAACTGTTTATTTCGTTAAAGAATACATCGTAAGAAGGGATGGACAAAGCAAATGTCAGTATTGTGATAGTTAACCCAAAACATGAACGGGCAGAGTAGAATTCGACTGACTTTGTAATGTACACTCAGTTGTTTTCCGGACAGGTTGCGAATAGACATGTCAAAGGAACTATATAAGCTGTTTTAAGCTGTTTGCCTTATGAGTTTTATACTGAGCACACACGTGTTCCGCACAGACGATGTGTATTGAGAATTGACCTTTGCTTTTCGTTCAAAATGTGCACGCGAACAGTAAGTTCATACGATAAAAAAATCGTATGCATATATGAACATTCTATTAAGACGTCTGTCTGTAAACGAAACATATTATAACACATTACTTTGAACATTGTTAACGTCCCGTGTGTGATTGCAATAAACTATGCATTCATTTGAAATATTGTATTATTCTTATTATTATAAGTAGTAGTATTATTTAGTTTATATTGTATAGTCTATCGTTTAGTTTATTTTGGAAAAAAGTTGTTCAAACGTGTTTACCAGCAAACCATAGTGCAAGTAAATATATATATATATATATATATATATATATATATATATATATATATATATATATATATATATATATATATATATATATATATATATATATACATACGATGTCTGTTTTTGGAATAAAGTGAATCGTTTCACTTATTTATGTAAAATATTATAACAAAACATTATACATTCAAAAATAATACAAAAATAACGTTCAATGTGTTATAATATATTTAACGCGTACGTAAACAAATATGCACTTTGGTTTTGCTGAAACTACACTATGCATAATTAAGCAATATAAACAATTATCATGTGCATTAATGTTGTTTTTTGTATTCGAACAATGTTTTGAGTCTTTAGGTATAGATAAATGACAGGCCTTTAATCGAGCATACGTCTACCAGGCACTAAACTGCGACGTTATTTATGTGAATATCGAATAAATTGTGCGTAAATTAGCACCCAAATTCTCAATCATATGCAGATTTGAACAATCATATATTTTTGTCTGCTTATAATCCAGATTAAGTTTGTGTTCGCGAATTTCAAGCGCAAGTGCCTTTTGTTTGATGACCAAATGAAGGCTTGAACACTTATTTAATGTGCTATGTTATTTGATATAATCCGATTAATAAAGATTAAATATCTAAAGACCCAGAACACATAACTGTATGTTTGTTGTGCGTTGTAGTTTTAGTCAGGATTTTCTGTTTTAATTTATAAGGGACATGTTCACAGATTGCCATGAGGACTAAAATCCAATTTTCCTCACATATTTCGAATCATATGAGAAAAGTAAATGGAGCGAAATGACATAACTAATGTTTCTGCTGTTTTCATTAAAGTTTTGGATAAATGTTAATCACTTACAAAAGTAAGAAATGTTTAAAAAATAAACGTATGGATGTCTTAACGTCGGCATAGCCAAGCGGTAACCGACAGGTACCTGTGATTGGGACAAATTCAATGCCCAGAGCAAAAATCATTGAACTCCCTCGTTATACATTTCTTGTATTCGACATTAATTGGTTTGGAATGTACTTATAATTGTCAGGTTTAGGCTATGCATGATCAACATGCAACAAAATCTGTAAACATGTCCCGTTACTTGGTAATAATATGTTTATAGAAATGGTGTTTTGAGGCTTTAGACGAACTTAAACAGATAGGCCTTTTATTATTTTTGTTTTAGATGTGCAATACATAATATTCCATTCGTAAGAAAAGGACATAACGATGATATCAAGATTAAAGAAAAAACGTTGTATAAACATTCATAAATAACTGCACTCGGCACTTCTGCTTGCGCGTAAAAAAAAACATAATTGCGTTATCATTGCTATGAGCGACATCTACACAAAGTAACTGTAAGCGCATTAGTCACATAAGTCATTAAATGAGTTTTTAATTCTGGTTTCAGGTATTTGTAAATATATGTGTTATGTTTTCTGACACGGAACCATTAGAGGAATACGATTTTCGATATTTTAAATTATCTCAATCTGTATTATAGAAAGCCGTGCAAACGAAAACACATAAAGTTAAAAGGCAAGCAGTAGCGAAAGAGAGCTATTTTAATGAAAGCCTCAAGACGCCATGCCATTTATTAACTATTTACATGTATATGCATGCATAGTATAATAGCTTCAACATAATAGCAATAAATATATATACAAAACCAAGTGTGTGTTTTGGTTTTCAATCGATTCTTACATACTAATTTGAATCATGCCACCAACATTGCCACTTTAAAATCAAATGTGTACATTTATCCAGTTATTATACTTATATACCCGCGTAACATTCAAAAGTTTGTTCACTGATCAGCCCATAGTAAAACTCGGGTTGCTGTATGCGTCGACATGAAATTGACAGGTACACTTAAAATACAAACTACATATCTAATTCATCGTTTATATAGTTGTTAATGCGAAAACAATTTACTTGTATCACATAAATTACGAACGACACGTAAATTTATGCAACTACTTATATAATTTTATCAACTCGTTAATACGTTGTTACATTGGCGTGTGTACGATTATGCAAATGCTTGCTTACATATTACAGTTTACATTATGTTGTACATTTAATTTATTTAAGACAATTTAATTTATAATATGGGCGCAGTTGATGGGCCGAGGAGCGGCAGTTACCAACAAAATACTGTGGCTAGTCACAAAATACGTTGCCTTTCCCGAAATTATATTTGTCGAAGTCCGTCGGTGAATGCGATTTTGATTGTGGCTAATAGTGAGGCGTTTACTTAGAGGTGTACATATGTAGTTGTCATAAACAGGGCCTCTGATTCGCTTATTTCCCGTCAATTAGTTTAATGGCCCGATGGTGTGATTGCCCTGTCGGTGTTTTGTGTTGAAAGCATTTATTACATGTCCTCCATTGTTTGTCCTAATAAGCTTTAAGATATAAATAATAACGATGTATTTACTCAAAAATGACTTGATAAATTTTGTAGAAACATAACATGACAGTATTGTTCAATTTTAGTGGCGATAAAATGATCTATTTGACAATGAATTTTTCATTAATCAACAAAGACATTTCTGTTTTCCGGAACGTACCTTTAGTATAAACAGCGTTCATTTGACTCAAACTTTGAAACAGTGTAATGACTCCGTTATGACGGAGTTAGTATTAGACACATTTGGTGCGTGTGTTAACTCTCATATCAGATAATCGTAATAATCATAATCACTGCATGATTCAAAAACGCATTATTAGATTGTTATAGGATGTAATTGCATATATTTCGGTCGAAATACCACTCTTTTTATCGTCTCTGCAATACATTTAAGTAGGCGGGAAAATTCAGTTACAAAAAGACATGGGACAGCTTCATCGACCAGGTATCATTCTCTGCCACAAGACGACTCGCAGGGGCGACTCAATATCTCAACACGCGCCATATTCACAGATATGTTTTGGCCAAAATGAGGATTTAGAAACATGACAATGAATTTATTAGCCACTGACAAGCAACGTCATTGAGAATCAACAATGACAGTACTCAGTAGGATCCTCCATGTTAGAAATAATACATGAAATATTAACCATTAACGAATAAATACATTTCATTTATAATTAAACACTGCAATATCTTCACATTTACCATTTGAATAAATGCACCTTTATCGTCAGTTAAATGCTTAAAAACAATACAATATAATACTAGAAACATAGGTCATGAGTAACAATATAAACTAACATAAAATGTACAGGACCTGTATTCTGTAATGCAGGAAACAATACATGTAAGATACGTTTGTTAACTTTTCTTTCTATTTTAAACTGTATGTCATAGTGAGTGTTTTACGTGTCGCCTTTTACTAGATTTAATGTCAGTTTCTTGAATGCCAGTTATCGCTACTTCCGTTTGTTGGCATTTATTGAAAGACATTTAAACTTCTATTTCTATGCTAACTTTGATTTTAATTTCGATTAATTCAACGCTTGTTTTGGCAAAAATAGGCAGGCACGTGTTAATTATAATTGTTTAATATTATTGGATGCCTTGTAATATTTCAACTTAATAAACTTTTAACCACGCTAGTTAAATTACAACTTTGTATACCGTATGTTATATTGTTGATGCATACGCACTGATGTCCGTGCATTTTGTTCTTAATGTAGAATTTCCAACACGTTTTCGCTTTAGGCCAATTATTCATATTAAGTTTCAATTGCGTTAAGAACATGAACGTCATGATATGAAACTCCGTGATTGTATATTATTCAATTAGTCACGACCCTTTCGATATGCAATTTAATGAAATGCAAAAATTAATTTCCGCACTAAGTTTTGCATAATAACAGTATGTTCTAGATTTTAACTATGTTACATTAATTACGAATCTAATGCGTAAATATGCATGTGTGGATATGGGGAATTTTAAGTAGCTTAACAGAAACAATAATCAAAAGGTTCTCCGTACTTCTATGCATTTGTTTTTGTCTTTCATAGTATGTACTGAATTATGTTTAATAAATCTGATATAATCAAGACAGATACTTGTCGTTCAGGTCTGATGCGCATATCCCGTTTTAAACGTTTTTAATGAATGTGTGTATTGATGCGTAACGAAGATACAAATACAACAAAACATGAAAGCATTCGTATTTATTTCCACCATAATGATTTCATTTCATTTTCATCCAACACTGCTTACCAAATGTAATTGCCCGGTAGGTCACGGGTTCGATCCCCACTATAGGAGTGTTCTTTAGATCTGCCCCAATGACACCAATTACTGGTTCCAGACCAAGGAAACGGACGCGAGAGCGTTTTAAATAAGTAATAAGTACTTAAAATGCAATCGAGCTAAAAAGAAAGTTATAGGTTTAAACATAACAACCAAATTTAAACTTCGCCTGGTCAATCTACTAACTTCATGCTCAGTCTGCAACTAACGTATTTTTGCTTCAGCGCTTACTCTGTCACAGCCAGTGATATCTCCAGGGGGAACTGTGAACGTTTCTCGAGGTGAAAATCTAACATTAACATGTTCATACGAGGAGTAGCCGTCCGCTCAGGGAACAATCTGCAAATGGAGCAAAATTCTTCACGGCTATAATTATCCAATATCGCGGATGTATTTGTTGTACAATCAATCCACCTGCATTAAGACTTTTCCTGATGGGAATCAGTATGGTTACGGTTGTCATGGAAACAACGCTTTTTCAATAACCATCTTCAATGCGCAAGAGGGTAATAATGGAACACGATGGATATGTGAGCAGATGGTCGGGAAAGACAATATGGCTCTCAGCGTACCCGTGACCTTGAACGTGATCGGTAAGAACTTTGTTATGGTTTGATAATGAATGGCTGTTGCTTCAATACAAAACTCAATGTCTAATTAAAATGGTTTCGACAAATGTGTTGATTCTAAATACAGGCTTAACAACAAATATTAACTTGTGAAATTAACTAGTATAATATGAATACTAGTAGTTGCCCGATTAGATCAATTCATCAAGTTGAAGTAAAAGATAGAAGATACGTTTTAGAACAAGTTGAAATGAATCATTCATAGCGATAGATGTTCATATTGCCATCAGTAC
Source organism: Dreissena polymorpha (assembly GCF_020536995.1). Classification (NCBI taxonomy): domain Eukaryota; kingdom Metazoa; phylum Mollusca; class Bivalvia; order Myida; family Dreissenidae; genus Dreissena; species Dreissena polymorpha. The sequence goes on from NC_068360.1 coordinate 47,690,876, forward strand.
AACTGTACACAGAGGTCTTAATATATAATGATTAAGGCTCTTAAGAGATAAGTTAAAAATAACTTTTCATTGGTAATTGTCAATACAACGTAAAAGCCAACTTTGACGTTCAACTGACATCTGTGCACTTTTCGGAGCAATTGTGTACATCAGTAAAAGTGATACTGACATTTGTTGATGGATCATTAATATATTATATCAGTGCTTATAACGTTTTGATCATCCAACTTTTCAAGCGGTTAATTGCTCTGCGACAGGGTTGTCGAACGTTACGATAATAGAATGAGCAAATTATCGGTTCCATTAGGTCATACAGCCGATACGCGGTAATAAACTTAGCAGTGAGCGCCGTTTTATAACAAGATTCAAGTGCTCAGAACCACGTTTAATCCGCCATTTTTCATATACCGTGTCAGGCTTGAGCTTCATCTCGTTTATTTCTATCACAAGTAATGATCGGTATAAATGCGGCATATATTTAATATAGTTACTTCTCAAATGAATGAATAATTGCGATTCGATTTTAGATTATTTGCATGACTTAATACAATTTTAAATGTATCAATATAACCTGCCCTCGGCAACACATGTACTGATATGCCTATGGGTTCTCTCTATAGCTATTATAAAATTGCTTTCATTTTTTCTTTTACTTATTCTTGATATACATGTAGTTTTCATCTAGTTAAAATATTGTTTGTATGTTGCGTTTGAAAAAAGTAATATGCATACAATTGTCTTCGCTTAATAAGGACATGAACAAGTATTTACCGGCAAATATAAAAGTAAAACAATTTAACAATTATTCCGGATGATTCTGATGACAGTGCTATTGAAAACAGTAGTAAAAACTCTTGATTATAGTTCAATCCCTTGAATACATCTAGACAGTAATATAATGTAATTAACATCTGAATTTAAACTTTCCTCAGCATGTTTGAACCGCTTCATGCGAATATTTGTTATATTCCATTTGCTGCCCGAGTGGTTAGAAGCTACTGTCCGCTAAATAGTTACGCAAGGTTTCGTGGTCACATAAGTGGACATGGTAGCTCCTAACCAGACTTCGGGGAATCACAGGCTGTTATACAGCTGCGGTTGCCGTCTATGGATGAAATACATGTTTAGCATGACGTGGCTCATTTTTGTCTCACATGAGCGCTTACTCATATTAGCGAAATTAAAACGGATTGCGTGTGGGTGTTCTTTATAAAAAAAATAGTTGAAAACAAGTTAAATGTTAGGTATACTATACCTGACATATATGGCGTGCAATGAATTTGTGTTGTCGCATTCAAATAATAGTCCATGTATTTTGCATTCCTATTCAACAACCAACTATAGAAGATACGTTTATTAACAGACAAATCATTGAGTGAATCTGACTCGAGTGCCGATTCACCGAATGAGTTGTACTCCACAAACGACTTTGTGATCTCCACCGGTTAAGTCAAATTGAAACAACAATACTGATATCAAACACGGCATCTGCTACATCAACTGGGCAAAGTGATGTTGACTCTGATATACCAGGTGATTACATTTGGTTATTTGTTTATTCGTATAATAAACATTTTATAATATTATTGCGTTAATCTACAGGTATTCAAAGCAAAAGCTATATGTTAAACAGGTACGGAATTGACATTGAAAGTGTTTATTTTACATTTATCTTTAAACTAAGACATCAATAGGTGTGGGTGTTCAATTAGTATTTTATCATATAAAATTTATTTTGTTTCAACTGCTGTGCTGCATTCTTCCGTAAATAGAACAACATCAAATTCGCATAAACGTACAGTATAGCTACGTTCAATAATGGTTATTTCAGTACATATTGAACAATATATGCACGTCACCTAAATCTAGTAATAAGATCACACAAAAACTGTAATGCTATGATGTTGTCACATGCATTCCAGATACATTTGAGCCACGCTCTTTGAAAAGGGGGTTTAATGCATGTTCATAAAGTGTCCCTCCAGGCTAATCAAGGACGACACTTTTCGCTTTTATGATATTTTTGTTTAAAGAATGTTTCTTCCAAGCTAAAATCCAGTTTAGGCAAAAAGTGTCGTCCCTGATTCGCCTGTGTGGATTGCACAGGCTAATCTTGGACAACACTTAACGCACATGCATTAAACCCCCTTCTCACAGAGCGAGGATCATTTATATTGTTATAAAATAGTTTTTTCAGTCTCACAACCACTGGAAACGTACATAATTATCGGTGTTACGGCCTGCTCGTGTGTGTGCATTATCATAGGCGTCAGAGCAACGTGCATTGTTGTCTACCCGAAAAATAGTAAACACATTTATACGTTTTTATATTTCCAATAACATTTCTATTCTTAAATATAACCGTATCAAATGTATTAAAGAAACCCGAGTGTTTCATGTATTACAAAATGTAAAAACATTTTAAAACCCAACCATGTTTATAGACGTTTTTTATGCCCCCTTCTTCGAAGACGAGGGGGTATATTGTTTTTTGCCTGTCATTCTATCTGTCCCAAAACTTTAAGGTCAAAATGTGGAACTTTAAAGTCAAAATATGGAACTTTAAGTCAAAATTTGGAAATTGTATTTCAAAGCGGTGCAGTAGGGGGCATAGTGTTTCTGACAAACACATCTCTTGTTAACTTTTACCTCATGTCGTGTTTAACCATTTACCTTAAAATTTAGCTATGATGTAGTGTAATGCTTAAATATTTACACATGGTTTTAAAACACGCGTTAATTTGCTATTATTATGACAGGTAGAAGATCCAGAGGCCACGAACCGCAATGCAACACCAACCTTGAATCAGGTAAAAACAACGCGCATCTGGTTTGTTGGCTTTAATCACAATTTCTGCATCGACGTCATGCTTTATTATTAGGTTTTAACCCATTTATGCCTAGCGTCTAGAAAAAAAGGCCTTGGCACACATCAGTGTCTTCGCTGTTTGCTTAAATAATTTTTTTCTGTAAGAAATATTCTAAATAAACAAATAAATATACTAGACATCCCTAATTTTGGAAATTAATTGATCCAATTTAGAAGGATGGGGGAGTCCACTAGGCATAAATGGGTTAATGAATCTCTGAATACATTTTGTAGGGGCTAGGAAGTTGAAATTGAATAATATATCGTGTATTGTTTACGGTTCGACAACGACTTTGTTTGTGTTTGAATTTTACAGATATTATGACACTTGAAGGAGAAAACCAGCTTCGAAGGTAAAACGTTGTAGGCACATATTGGCAACTTTAGTTTATATATATTTGAAAGTAATTGTTTGGTGGAGTCTGCATTGAGAACATATTGAATTGTGATCATAAAATATAAATCGATCTTAAATGATTAGAAGTCTAATACTTATGTTTCTATACATATTTTAAATTTGACTAAGAACAATCAACTTAAAATGATAATGTACGTATAAGTACAATATATGTGAATGGGTGAATTAACGATTAATTTTAATGCAACGTATATGATCAATTTGAATTACGCGTATATTCATATACTTACAGCAAATCTCGGGTGAACCGAACATATGAGCAGTTGCAGTGGAGGGGTGAACCGATTTATGAGAGTATCGTAGCCAATAATTAACGCTTCGTTACACATTACCATGATCACCTTTAAAGAGAATGATCAGTTCAAATGTCTGTGTTGGTTATGCTTGTAGACGGCATGGACATGTGATATCATGTTAAAATTAATAAAAATACGCTTTTGTTTAAATATAGTCTTTCCAATAACAATAGCACACAGGTTTATTGCTTAGACAACTAGCGTTGACATTTTGGCTATTGCTGTAAGGAGCACTGATTTTGTATGGGTTAACTTTCTTTTAGGAAATATTCGTTGATTTTGAACGTTAATGTGGCTTTAAGGTGTTTGCCGCCACTCACATGGAGTTGGTTATTTTGTCGATTACGTACAATTGTAGAAGAGTGCCATCAAAATGTTTCTGCCGTCAAATACTTAGATGCGGGTGTGATATATACTTCTTTAATCATTCGATCCCGACCACACTTGCGTATAATTTGTATAAAAAAAGATTAGTAGTTTATATCACTAATAATAAGGTATATTTAAGCCCGTGAAATTTAGTTTTTTCGAAGAAAAGAGGAAATATTGACTGCTAGTTTAATTATTTTAAACATCAGTAACACTGGAATGTAAATGCATGGCAATGTCAAAGATCGATTTCTTATTAATCAAATTTGACAAAAAGGTACATTTAAAGAAACTTTAAAATACCAACCAGTTAAAGGAACGTATTCAGCATCGGCGCAGGGCACATTTCATGTTAGTACATGGACAACGTTGATTGAGATTATCAAGACGCTTTTTGTTTTCAATTTTAAAAAGATTATACTGATGATTTCTTAAAATGTGTTTCGTTTAAATAGCTACAACTACACACTTTCTGGAGTAACACTTGCTCATGGAAGGGTACTGATACCGATAAATCCAGTTGGAGAGACTACCCAATGCTTGAAATACGACGCATATCTATTTTACTATATGTAAAGAGCACCAGTAACCGTTTTTAATTATTGGACATGTTAACACTTAAAGGCACTGTAAACCACGAATGACGAAAAAAGAAAAGTTCTAAACTACCTATTTTTTACAATTATTTGTTTATATGATTAAAATATCACGACTGGTATATTACATCATTTGAAAAAAGTTTATATTTTCAGTATATTCGGTAATAAAATGTCGCTATGTGAAATCGAAAGTACATCGCGAATATAGTTGACATAACGATATACACACTATAAATAACGCAAGTAGATTTATCATTTTATATATAAAATATATACAATTCACTACGCATGCACTATTCGCATTCCTGGGTTTACCACATGACGATGATCAATCTACTTGCGTTATTTATAGTTAACTGGTAGTTACCTGGTAGACATACCCAGTAAGAATAAATACATAAACAAATAAAGTAAAAATAAAAAATAAACTTTTTTCAAGTAATGTTATATACCAGTCGTGATATTTTAATCAATACAACTAATAATTGTAAAACAATACGGTATATTAGAACTTTTCTTTTTCGTCATTCGTGATTTACAGTTCCTTTAAAGGCGATATCACTACTGCGGGAGTTTAATAAATCTTGTTAACTTTAAGTGTAGATATACTGACCAATATTGTACTTACAATGATTAAAGTGCTATAAACTGTATATAACAAGGTACATGTCAACAATAGATATGCAATATAATGTTAATAATTAGTTGAACTCATATTACATTGAGAGAACATAAACATAATGGTGTACTGAATTTACCGTAACAAATGTCGAATTGATGATATTTTGTATGGGATAGAAGCAGAACACTGAAGGAAAGGGCCAAGGAACATGACGCTGATGTGGGACTACATAAAGATAAGCCCATCTCAGAGAATTTTTACAAGAGGGAACTTACATATCTCGACATGGGAATATCCGGGTTACAACCCATATATGACGGTTCACGGTAAAATCGATGTATCGAAGAGATCAGTGGATAAAAAGATTCAGACTCTATCACCAAATGGCCTGAATACAAACAAGAAATATCTTTAAAAAAGATATACGGCGTTGATTGTGGTTGCAGTTAATGAAAGGTAAAGACTTCAATGAATGAAATCAAAGATAGCGAATGTCTTTTTCTGTGCAGTTCTTAGCTGCAGCAAACGCAGTATGGGATGATACGCGGAGTTTTCGCGGCTTATTTTACATTATTACATATTGCTGGCCATAAACGTATAGATACAAAACAGAAAACCAAAAGAAGAATGGAAGTGAAATAAAAACATACGAGTCAATCGGCCACACGCGAAGTATCCGTACATATTTTAAATATTTATACGCGCGTTCTTCGAACAAACCTGTATTAGTGGTTTGTCTGGCGTTGCTATTTGATTCGATTATTAACAGTATCGAGAGTCATTGCGCTCATGCTTAATTCATTAGTCAATATGATGGCATAATTCTTGTTAAATTAATTAAAAATAATATTTATCATGGTATTGTTGTAAAACACATTAAGAATCTATAATTGACATACCATATGATATCGCTGGATATCTTCATTTAACATCTGTCTGGTCTAAAGAAAATTCCAGTTCACCTAGTTCACGCTATAGCGTCTTTATTATGTAGCGATTATTTTCCTGGCCGCGAACTCCGATCAGCACATAGAGTAGAGACGCAGCGATGTCCTGTATGTAAACTCTGACATTCACACACAGTGGCCGCAAATTGACCCGATATACCTCGCGAGTTGAAATGCAATGCATTAAAGTGAGTCTTCGCTTCCACTGCTCTCTATACTTTAACATGTTTACATGTTGACAGGAATATGGAAGTTAGTACTAAATATGAGAACATAGCCTTTAAGTGCAAAAGTTCTCGCACTGAAAATCTTCTGAAAATAAAAGGTGGACGCACAAACTGTATTGATGTCGAGATTGAGTGTAAAACAGTTCTATCTATTCATCCTTTTCATTAGATATAACATTGTTTCATGCTGAACACGCAGTAAAACAGTGTTACAAAGACGCGGACATGTTTCCAATGTTCCGGTCGTATTCTCAAATCAGCCAATGCAGTCAATGAAGTGTATTCATCTGTACTTGGCCGCGGGAAGTTTTATTTGGATTCTATTGGACGCTAACAGAGGTCAGGCAAAGGTGAAAAGCTTGCGTATACAGCTAATGCCGAAAAAGAAAAGCCAGTTGTATGTTCTGCTTGAGGAAATTTTTTAAATAGGACTATATTTGAAGAAAGAGAAAAATAAAACAAAACACTACAAAACATGTTGGTATGTTTCGAATGTTATATTTGTATACGACATTAACCTTTTTTAATTAAATGTAATTGATAAATGATATACAAATACGTCAACGTAAAAAAACCCTGATATTGTTGTTTTATATGATGAAAGACATAAACATGAAGATATCAAATAATTTCCTGATGTTAAAATAGGCGTTATTCAAAAACGTTGATAAATAATCATCAATTTCCAGGAAACTACTAGCAGAAAATGTAAGTTAATCGAGTATAAATATTTAGATCACAAACAATAAACAAAAACGACTAAACGCGTGATAGAAAACTGGAAACTACTATCAGACAATTTAAGTTAATCGAGGATAATATGTTTTGTTTATCACACACAATAACCAAACAAAGACGAACGCGTGAAGAGGGCAGACAGTACACCTTAAAGAAACACAAGCATTCATAGATGGATACATTCTCCGACACGATAAAAAAGCCTTCTTTCTGTCTAGCAGATGGATTTCAAAATGGTAGAATAACACTGCGACATATAAGTAATAAAGCAAACGCAAAAAGATGTGTCAAAAGGTCCATGGTTTGCTACACTGTAGTATATATTTGAGTAAATGCGTTTACTTAGAATTAAACCAGTGATTTAATTACACGACAGTTGGAACCAAATGCATGTTGGATTATATCTTTTGGATAAAAAATTTAATTATGCCATCATATAAATTGTCATTCTTCATTCTCAAATACATTTGTGTTTGGATAAGTGACATAACGTTAAACAAATCATCAAATTGTCAATCTTTGAACCATTCCCTTAAAGAGACTTTTTCACAGATTTTGGCATGTTTTGAAATTTGCTATTTAATGATTTAAATTCATAAGTGTAAACATCGGAACTAAAAAACTCCATTAACAAAACAAGACTAGAATTAAAGAAAGAAAAACAGTTACAGACATCTGGGCTAGAAACACTGATCCTTGGAGTAAAAGTCAAACACTTGAACCACTCGGCCATCCGTGTTGGTAAAAATCACGTTGTATGTTATACTTTATATAAGCAATCCAGGAAGCGTCGCAAAATATAAAGATCTGTTAGATACATTACTACAACGAAACTTTGAAAATCAGCAACCATTTGTTTTAAATGTTATCGATTGACCAAACTTTGGACAGGTTACCTTACAGTCTTAAAAGTGGTAATCAAAAGATATAGTTTCTATAAATATGTGAAATAATAGACTGAAAATGTTTCCCGACTAAAGTTGGCAAAGATTGATATTTGCACCACTCTGCAAATCATTTTAACATTGAAAAATTGTGCAGAACACTTGACGGTATATTAGCCTCCGAAAAGTTTGATTTTGGAAGTTTCCGTATTGATACTATCACAATTTACAGTGATGTTAAGAATTGTTCAGGCAAACTCTTCATGCTGATATAGAGAACGACGTATGCATTGTAAACTATTATGGAGCCAGGCATTACGTCGACGTAAGGTGTCGATAATTTGCTTCAAGCATTTCCTCATTGACCGCTAGGTAGACTTTTTAGGTTATTTAAAAGAAAATATTCTTGGATGGTGATATATTTAAGTTGTTCAAATCGTTCCGGTCTGTTTTTATTAATATATATTATATATATATTCGTTGATGTGTGAGCGTTATAGACCAATATATATATATAAATATATATATATAATATATATATATATATATATATATATATATATATATATATATATATATATATATATATATATATGTATGTATGTAACTGATATATCGTGGGGCATGATGTTTTTTTTAATTGAGCAATTAGTCAGTTATATGCTCTAAATACTCACCAGAAACAGGTAATTAATTACATGTACAACTAACTCGGTTTCTATCTTTCATCCTTGTGTGCTACATTGTATATATTTATCTCTAATATCTCTTTAATTACTCAAGTTACTAAATAATGGTTATGGGTACATGCTTTTTAAACTTATCTATATTACAACATGTTATCCTGTCCTGTTAAGTTAACCTAAATATGACAAAATAGACAAATACTTCCTACAATACCACTATGGTAAATAACGATAATAACAATTGGTTAACTTCATGCCCAATTTGACCTGTGCTGCTTTTTATCTGTCAACGGAGATCATTGGAAAGCCACTTTGGTCCCTAAATTTGAATATATTATTTGAAAGCCACATTGTTAACACGTTCAAATCTTAAAAAAAAAAATAGTACAAAATGCCACTTATACAGTTTGTACTTTCGCTGCAGGACGTATCAGTACTTCCGAATGTCGCCTGCCAATCCCAGAGTTGTCATGATGAAGGCATGCAGCGACGGTGGATACACCTCCTTTTTCGTCAACTGAAGAACCCAGGTTGCATATTCACGAACACCGACCGCCCAGTATCGCTGCTCACTCCTAGATTATCTGCAGGACGGCGCGACTACGTGCGTGAAAACGTGCGTTCTTTTTTGTCAGCATGCAGTCGCAAAAGCTTCCGATGGAAGACAGCACGTGGCATTAAATTATTGTTGTAACTTGGTGCAAAATGGCATCATTTAACCAGTCATGGTTTATGTATGATAGGTGTAATAAGTGTTTTGCTTAACACAATGATACAAGGAATGAGCGTATATTTATATACTATGTTTACGGCATTTAATATTGTGAAGAACATCATAAATTTACAGTAACACAATATATTACTTAACCAAACAGTTACACATTAACGTAAACGTCACTACACAAAAACCATTAAAATATGTAATCGATTATTACGGACATTACAAACATAAAAAAATCCGTAGTGAATTCGATCAAATATGTTTGACGTGAGGTCTAAATAACATCGTCATGACGCTCACTTAATCGTAACACAGGTTAATGAAACTGGAAAGAAGTATAGGTAATAGTTGGAAAAGTATGACGGTTTTTTTTGCATATTCTGAAACGGAAAAAGAATGTACACACGGAAAATGCAAAAGAAATCGCAAATTGTGCCATTAATTTATTGTATTATATATGCTAGTAAATTCTTATGTTACATCACAGATTAATATTATGGATTTTAAAATGCCATCATACTAGTTGAATGATTCCATTGGAACTGATAAGTTTTGGAAACTGTAACAAAACATAATTTGTGTTAATATGTTTTAATTTCTAATATTGTAGTACTATGTTATGGTTTGGATACTGTTTTATATTTGCCGCATAATATTTTGTCCCAAATTTGAAATGTAGAATCCGTATAATTATTTGTGAATAATTTTAGCGGGGTCTTTGATAGAGCGATATCGTGAACAACAGTAACAATTGCTAAGAGTGCTTTGAATATTAGCCGAACTGATGTAGTTGATAAGTCAAACATTAAATTATAACTACCGTAATTACTCTATGTTTTGGGACGCTTAAAAATAAATTTTTTTTTTCGTGTCCGAAAACGTAGATACAAAAATTATTCACAAAATACAGGTGTCCGAAAACTTAGAGTCGAAAATCGAAGTTTCTGAAAATAGCGTCAATTGTATCAACGACTACCGGTAATAGCACGCGCTTGTAAAATAACACGCCGTATAGTATTAATTACAGTTATATATGTTTGCACTGCATTTTAAATCATTTTAAATGCTTAATTTATTTGACAGAAAGTTACTACAAGGTTGTTCTTTAACCAACGAGTTCAAAGATGAGCATGTGATGTACCGATACTCGCTAGTATGAACCTGTAATTAACGCAATAAGAAAGCAAACTATGAATTCGTTGTTTGTTCAATGCCTATAGTTGTTGTCTAACACCTTCCATTGTTCGTAAAACTTGCAGTAGGGTGCATCACACATTGAAGCGTTTAGTATTTGTCACAGTTATTTTACTGAGAATGGGGAAGTACCAATGCGGTAGATAATTGAACTGTTAATTGGCACTACCCCTGGTAATTTTCATAACGCTTATGCTATCGGGCGAAACCATTGTTTAATACCGGATAACAAGGTTATTTACCCAATAACGCAAATGTAATGGTCCGTTGCCTTCAGGCATGCACCTGCCATGTTTTATGATGTTAATCTGGTTGTAAAACCCAATGATCGAAGTATCATTAGATATCGAAAACAGGACCGAAATTTGGTAAAATAGCGCTGTAAAATATACTGTCCGAAAACTTAAAAACATCAATTATGGACGAAAATTTGTGTGTCAGAAAATTAAGAGTCACGAAAAATTATTACTTTTGCTAAAAAAGAGCTGTCCGAAAACTTAGAGTGTCCAAAAACATAGAGAAATAACGGTATTAAATTTGTTATCCGTAAATGATGTGTTTTTTCTCCAAACTCCAAAAAAACTACTTTGTTACGTGTTGATTAATTGCAGAGTTTATCGGTTGGAATGTCTCGACCCACTATGAGATAGACTGAATGTTATCGAAATTGCAGTAAATAACTCCACTTGGCAAAAGTTTTAACGCGCCACGGACTGAACTGTACAGCAATTCTCAATAAGAATCGAAATGTTGAATACATTTCGCAATCGTGATAGGAGAATCTCTTATATATTTATCCTTTAAAGTGCATGTATGCGTGCTGCCTATTGTTTAAATTAATAATTGATCATTCAATTAATTCAGAGTTGCAAATCTGAGAAAATGAATAACTTAATTGAAATAATCATGAACACGTTTTATTACCCGTTTTTTTAGTTTTAACATATGTATTGTAGCACAGCATAATAAGCAGTGTAGTAGCTCTATTTCGTGTATTAAATTAATCTACATGGCGCAAAGACATATGGACCGTATGGTCCGCAAATCAGGTCCATATAGTCCGCAGACCTGGGCCGTATTGTCAACAGACCTGGACCGTATGGTCCGCAGACCTGGGATGTATGGTCCGCAGACCTGGACCGTATGCGGTAGTCCGCAGGCCTGGGCCGTATAGTCCGCAGACCTGGACTGTATGGTCCGCAGACCTGGGCCGTATACGGTAGTCCGCAGACCTGGGCCGTATAGTCCGCAGACCTGGGCAGTATGGTCCACAAATCTGGGCCGTATGGTCTGTGCTGTATGGTCAATGGTCCGTATGGTCCGTTTACCATTTCGGCAACTATGTTCTGTTCATTCTTTGAAACACACATTAACTTTATAAAACTTTATTTTTTACGACCCACAAATCACATTCCAAAAGTTCAAACATCAAAACATTTGATTGTATTTGACGCGATATGGGTAAATGCAACTGTCACAGTTATTATATATTACAATTGATATATTCTGAGTAACTGGAAAACAAATTGCATGGCTGTTGATATATACTCTAGATCCAGAGTGAATCACTTTTTTCAGAAAAATGCAAACACATTCTGACGAAAACAACACTGTGAGTACTTCTCTCTAGTAAAGCTAACCCAGGAAAAGTTAATGTATATATCATAAACTGACACCTACACACAGGATAAAAACACGCCACAACCTTACAAACATAAATACAATATTTCATAATAATTCAGTTCATTCGCAATTCAGACAAATAAATAATAAATGCAAATACAACTAATCGGAAACTCACCAAGTTGATAGATGGAAAATAGTACAAGTAGACTTAAACACATTAAAGTGTGTCTTTCGATAACCTGTGAGGAAATGAAAGCATGGTCAGCAGTTTGCCAAACACGTTTACTGGGTTTTAGTATTGACTAATAAAATCTTGCATATATTTTATATCTCTCATTCTGAATGGACAAAACATGTATGATATCGCGGTACATGGCTGGACGCACACAAGAAAAGGGACTGAATCTCATAAGAGATCAAATGGACACATACAATACAAGGGACACAATCACTGGTACAGTCACATGAGACATAGAAACATATAATTACGCTGACCAATTGTTCATAATCAATTTATTTTTATTTTAAACATATAATTACGCTAACCAAATGAACATGAATAATTTTTTTTTATATTTTATACACCAGAATTTAAAGAAATGTCTGTACCGCCCCAACTGAACCAACTCCGAAACTTAAAATACGTTGTAACCGACGTAGTACTGTAGGGTAGAGTATACAATATCAAACGGTGTCGAGGTAAACATTACATCGTATAATAAAGGTCACAATATACCAAAAGATTTCCAACACAAATTCAATGTAAAAGCAATAACTTTAACGAAAAATAAAGTCAAACTTTTGCGCATAGAGACCCTCATAACCATACCTTTTATCGAAGAGCATTCCAAGCCGAATTGATTTAAGCAATACAAAAGGTAGGTTTCGCGGTATGTAAGAAAGAACTCGTCACGAATCAAAAGTCACTGTTTTACAGCCATCTATTTACCGGCTTCTATCAAGTTCATGAGGGTTTCCCGCCATCTGTCAAAGTCTTATGTAGTCTCCAATCTTCAGATAAAAGAGTAAATTTCTAGTAAAAACAATGTTTTCCCTGCCACATGCACACAGAAATATACTAAAATAAAGTCATGGCAAGTGACCCTACAGAGAACCGTGTCTTCAAATAAATGATGTTCATGTTTTTAGAGAGTATAGCATTGCACTCCAAAAAGATTTAGTATATTGTAACCTAAAAGGTTAGTGTTATATGCAGACGCGCATAACAGTTTGAATTCAGAAAACAGATTTTTTGAGCAGATTGTGTATCACGTGATGAACAGTGGGAGGTGTATATTTTGCGGCACTATTAGAATTTGTAATGCAGATTTTTAGTGCAGATTATGATGAAACCCTATTCGTCTGCGTCAATAATTTGTCGTAGAATTGTGGTTTATAATAGCGTTAGAAAAAAAAGATTGAGTTCTGAATACAGATTTTTAGTGCAGATTGTGTAACTTCTATTTACATGCTTCTATACGATCTTCGCAAGTTTTATACGCGTGGTATAGCGTTGGGGAACAAATGAGCACCTAAAATCTGTATCCAGGTAACTTTCACATCGTGCTTATACGATTTAATTCTGGATTATACGAGATTGTTGCCTATTGATCTGTGTACATTGAAATGCAAGGAGCCCCGGTGCGTGATCCGGGATTTACCGGGACGAACCGGGGCTCTACCGGGATGAACCGGGGACGACAGGGATGAACCGGGAACGATCGGGGAAAACTCGGGCTCCACGCTCCACCGGGTAAGTATTAAAATGTTTAATACCTGCGGGATGAACCGGTAGTAACCGTGAAGGACCGGCATCGACCGGCGCGGCACCGGGAACAACCGGGACGGCACCGGGAACAACCCGGACGGCACCGTTGCTCCACCGGGGCCCATACAGACCCCGGAAGAGCTACATCAACGCCCCGGTTGTCGCCGGTGGTGCCCAGATGGAGCCCTGGTGAATGCCGGCAGAGTCCCGGTTTAGCCAGGTTCATTGGAAAACCGGCGCTCTGCCGGGACGCCACCGGCACATCGGGGCTCCGCCTGGTCATTTCCGGCGACGACCGCGATTAAACCGGGGCGTTGCCGTAGCTCTGCCGGGGTCTGTTGCCAGGATAGCCCCGGTGAGTCTCGGCGGAGTTACGGTAGACCGGGGCTTTGCCGGTACGCTGCCGGCTTTTACCGGGGCTCCATCTGGGCGACAACCTGGGCACTGCCGGGGCTTCACCGGGATAAACCGTAGCTTGTTCGGGGTTGACCGGGACTTTGCCACATTCAGGTTTAATAATGATGAGTATCTGTTGATCTGCACACAGTTAACATTCACATGCGCATATATACGGTCTTGCTTGCATTACAGAGCTAGAGGAACCCTATCAATGTGCATCGAGTCGATATATTAAGGTGGCTTATTCGCTAGTAATTGTATTAAATAACTAATGGCATTATATTTATCTGCGTCCATACAATTTTCGCATGGCTTGAGGCGTATTAAAATGCGTTGTGGAACTTATGAACGTCTATTAATCCGCGTATAGACAACGATTACATCGTGCGTATACCATCAAACTAAGGTTGTTCACGGACCGTTTTACGTCACAACTGAATACATTTTACACTTACTCTTGCATGTTTAATTTCCATTACATGGATCGCGATTTTAATTAAAATAAAAATACTTAAGTCGCAATTAAAGCAGTATAAGAACGCACATGGATAAGGATTGCATTACTTATTTAATGCCATAAATTAAGATGTTCATGTCGACTGAGCGCAAATGTATATGGAAAAATCCCATACAATCCCCGATTGTAACCATAAACGCGCCCTGTGAGTGCTGCCGTAACGCATGCAGATTAAAAGGACTTATTTGTTTTCCGTCGAATTTAAAATCCATATAAAAACCTGTGAAATACACTGTGAAGGTTGTTGGCATGCATAAGGATTAATAGGGTATCACAAGTTCCCCGTTAAAATTAGATTCATATAAGAATCTGATAGGATGCGTTGAAACGCATGCATATGAATAGGGTTTCATTGGTTGTCCGTCGCAAGTAAACTGTATAAGAAACTTAGAAATACCATGTGAATGTTGTCGAAACGCCAGCAGATTTATAGGGCTTTATTATTTTTCTTTCGCAAATTAATCACATATAAAAACCTGAGATATGCCTTGTAAAGTTTATCGGACGCATGCAGATTGTTCGGACTTCAGTAGTTATCCGTCGCATGAAACCATAATCGGAACCTGCTCAGACTTTCAACCTGGACGCAGATGATTAGGGACTCACTACGTTTTGAATGCAATTAAGAGATTATAGCACACGGGATAAAACATTTATAAATCTTCAATGCTGTCGGAACACATGCAGATTGATAGGGCTGCAATAGTTTTCCGTCGAAATCAACCACATATAATTCAAAGAATCTTCTTAGATTGTTTAGACGTAAATAAGGTGTTCATATCGCATTGAATGGAATAAAGCCCATATAAGCATTAGTTTATTAATATCTTTTAATATAGCATAGAGACCGTATAAGAATATGGGAATGTCAACTGGGTGCAGATCATAAGGCTTCAGTTGTTATCAATTGCAATTTAAAAACATATTGAAACATCTGAAGATTGTACGGATGTATATAAATATAGTTTATTAAATAAACATCATACCATAAGCAGACAAATAATGTGTATTAAATGTTAATTAAATCAAATTCATACAATTAATAGTTGTAGTCGGCATCCTAGATCTGTTCCGGAGAATACACCTGCATACAAACTGAAAATACTCAATTTCTGATGACGCAAACACACTGGGATATACACTCAATCAATCTCTTGCACGACGGTCACATTACATTCACCTCTGTGTTGGGCTCAGAACGGACTATTGTTATGAAAGCGTCTCATTCATGTCATGATCATTCCAAGCGTTCATCAGTGAGGTTACAGTATACTAAACAATCTCTTGCACGACGGTTACATTGCATTAACTGCATTAAAGAAAACCATCTCATACCATGATATCTTATATCAGTCTTAAGTAATTATTATACAATTGATATGTTTTTTTTATGTTAAGAAACCGACATACGTAAATACGTCGAAGCAATGCCTAACGTCACTCAATAAAAATATGTACAATTGTTTACATTTGTGAAGTGCGTGGAATAATTACATCTGTGCAAATGGGCAATAAAATAGTTCCAAAGAGTTGCATTAAAACTCACAAGTTTTTGCACGATTTATCGTACATTTAAAAGTCATATTTCTTAATTAAATGCATGCGATCTTAAATATCCACTCAAATGCATTGTATGCGTTTGTTCGGTTTTAGCTATTTGGTAGACAATATGGCGTGCTGAGCCTTATGCAGAGTTGTATGTGAGAGCAAGGAACGACAACTCTGCGTGGAGATTGACACTCAATGACAGTCTGCTCTAGGTTACAATATACCAAAAGATTTCCTACACAAATTCAATGTAAAAGCAATAATTTCAACAAAAAATAAAGTCAAACGTTTGCGCATAGAGATCCCCATAACCATACCTTTTCTTAAAGAGCATTCCAAGCCGCAATGATTTAGACAATAAAAAAGGGGGGGGGGGGTCATGCGTTTTGCAAGAAAGAACTCGATGCGAATCAGCGGTCACTGTTTTACAGCCATCAATTTACCGGGTTCGTAACAGTGGATGAGGATTTCAAGCCATCTGTCAAAGTATCATGTAGTCTTTAACCGTCAAGCAAATGAGTGAATTTCTGTTAAACATCAAAGTTTTCCCTACCACATGCACAAAGAAACATTCTAAAATAAAGTCATGGCAAGTGCCCACACAGAAAATTGTCTTCTTATAAATAATGTTCAGGTTTTTAAAGAGTATAGCATTGCACTACCAAAAGATTTAGTATATTGTAACCTCTATACGATCTGTTATGCACGTCTGCACATAACATCAACCATAATAAAATTGAGGAACTTTGTAAAACGTATGCATTTAAACAAAGGTATATCAATAAACAAAGATTTGAACCATAATTGTAATATTCTGGAAGAAATTCGTATGGGTATATCGCGGCCCACTATTTGGTCTGAGTGCACATGATTTTATGACTTCGCACTTTGAATTGAAAACAATATAAATAATGACAAATTCAACCAAGATAAATATGTTTATCCAAATATGTACGGCAGCTTGAATCATGTAGTTAACATTACTACTGCTACTGCTACTACTACTACATATACTACTTCTACAACAAAAACAACTTCTACTACAAAAGCAACAACAACTACTTCCACTTCTACTACTACTACTACTATTACTTCTGCTACTAGTATTACAACTGCTTCTACTACTACAACAACTAATACTACTTATACAACTGCTACTAAAACTACTACAACAACTGGTACTACTACTACTACTACTACTACAACTACTACTACTACTACTACTTCTACTACTACTACTACTACTACTACTACTACTACTACTACTACTACAACTACTACTACCACTACTACTACTACTTTTATTAAGCTTTGTGTAGATTTAGGTCAATTTTGGGTAGATTTGGTAAAATTTGGGTAGAATTAGGTAGTTGAATGGGCAGGCAGTTTGAGTTGATTGTTAAAACTTTTGAATACGGCAACGAACAAATAAACATAAAAATGTAAAAAACGTTTGATCTAACGGACAATAACTTATACTACAGCGATAACATGCATGGCCTCAATTTATTGGGTAGCCAGAACAGAAATCAATTAGCGAAGTGGTGTGTAACCTATATTTGATGTTAATTGGGGAATTACACAGATGGATAGCGTGTGGCTATGATATTAATGGATAGGATAGGATAAGATTTATTTTGAGTCGGCAAGAAATAAATAGACAATATAAGCCATTAAGGCTTTTGAACCGATTATATAAACATGTGTATAAATATAACAAGTATAAAACAGCTAGTGAAAATGAGTAAAAACATCATTTTATATGTCAGATAAATAATCAAATCATAACGAACAATTTACTTTTCTGAAAAAAATATATATGTAACAAGGTATCACAGAAACACGCTAACCACCTGCATGAGGAAAATTACATATCGTGCCGAATAAAGATAAAGAATTAAAAAAACAATAGTGCCCATCTCACAAACGTGATGTAAAATAATCATTTGTTTAAAGTGTGTGTAGATTTGGGTCAATGACGGGAAGATATTGTAGGCTACAACATCTTCAGTAACAAATGCTACTGCTAGATCTTAACAGGCATGAAATATGTATTAAAATATGTATTCAATACAAAATCTATAAATGATCTTATGCCATTGTTTAAATAAATGATAACAACCCAAAATATGTGATACATTTTGATTGAAGGTTTTGGCCAAAGTGACCAAAAAAGGTGCAGCGGATAGAAAAAAACATGTCCCGCTCAGACAGTGATGGTTCACCGAGCTATCGATCCAGGAAATACTCTCAATCCTCTTCTGATGATTCTAACCACAGAAGTCAAAGGTCACCAAAAAGGAAACGTTCAAGTTCATATTCGAGGTCACCAGACAGAAATGGAAAGAACACATCAAACAGTTGTAAAAGATTCAGAGACAGTACTTCATCAGATAGTAGATCAAAGTCAAGGTCATCAATTCGTCGTAGAAAAGATTTTTCTAGATCTTGTGAAGGAGACTCAAAACTCATAGACAGAAACACTAATCAGAGATAGATCTTATTCAAGGTCAAAGAGTAGATCACCTATAACCAGAAATAGGTCACCTGTGCAAAGAACAAGGTCACCTGTTCAAAGAAATAGGTATCCTGTTCAAAGAAATAGGTTGCCTGTTCAAAGAAATAGGTTGCCTGTTCAAAAAAATAGGTCGCCTGTTCAAAGAACTAGGTCACCTGTTCAAAGAAATAGGTCGCCTGTTCAAAGAAATAGGTCACCAGCTTGGAATGACAGTACAAAGTCACCAATACAGAAAGGTCGTGAGTCAAATGAAGATCAGGTGTGGAGAAAAAATAATGAAAATGGGAATAATGGGAGACATAAAGACAGAGAGTTGCAGTATGACGTTTTTGAAAGGTAAACAAAATCTGAAAAAATATATTAGCATATGGCTATCATTATTTTCATCATCAAGGATGATAATGAATTTAATTTTATTTGTTTAAAGTCCATTTCTAGTGTAAAGATATATATCATAGTATTAATTTGTTGCTGGTATTATTTAGTCTGCAAATGTCAATCAAGGATTACATTTCGGCCTAAAATTGATTAATATTGACAAGAGACTCAAGGTTTCACATTCATTTCAAATTTTAGGGGTCCCTAGGACTCAAGTTAATAGTTTTCAGGGGTCCTGTCAATAAAAAATGGGATCCCAATAAATATGCTGGCTGTGTCAAAGTCAATTATTTAAAAGTATAGTAATTGATTATTTACGTAAACAATAGCCGAGATTTAATGCAGACCTACATGCATTCATTTATAGATTGTATTTATTTTTAGCTCATCTTTTTTTTGAAAAAAAATTATGAGCTATTGTCATTACCTTAGCGTCGGCGTTGGCGTCGGCGTCCGGTTAATTTTTGCGTTTAGGTCCACTTTTCTCAGAAAGTATCAATGATATTGCATTCACACTTGGTACACTTACTTACTATCATAAGGGGACTGTGCAGGCAACGTTATGTAACTCTGACTGGCATTTTGACAGAATTATGTGCCCTTTTTATACTTAGAAAATTGAAAATTTGGTTAAGTTTTGTGTTTAGGTCCACTTTATTCCTACAGTATCAAAGCTATTGCTTTCATACTTGCAACACTTATTAACTATCATAAGGGGATTTGCAGGCAAAGTTATGTAATTCTGACTAGCATTTGGACGGAATTATGGGCACTTTATACGTAAGCAAATTGAAAATTTGTAAAGTTTTGTGTTTTGGTCTACTTTACCCCTAAAGTATCATAGATATTGCTTTCATACTTGGAACACTCGCAAACTATCATAAGAGTACAGTAAAAGGACAAGTTGCATAACTCTGGTTGTCATTTTTATAGATTATGGCCCTTTTTTGACTTAGTAACTTTGAATATATGGTTAAATTTTGTGTTGCGATCCGCTTTTCTTCTAAAGTATCAAGGCTATTGCTTACAAACTTCAAATACTTTCATGCTATCATGAGGTTACTGTACCTGGCAAGTTGAATTTTACCTTGACCTTTGAATGACCTTGACTCTCAAGGTCAAATTATTACATTTTGCTAAAATTGCCATAACTTCTTTATTTATGATTAGATTTGATTGATACTTTGACAAAACTACTCTTACCTGGCATACCACAATAGACTCCACCCAAACCGTCCCCCGTGCCCTCCCCCGCCTTCTCCCCCCCCCCCGAATCTTTTCCCCATTTTTTTTTTATTTTAAAGATCATCTCACAAATGACCACCACACCCTCACACTATACCCCACCCCACCCCCCAATTTTTTTTTAACGGTTAAAAAACACAAATATTTATTTTAATTATTTTATTTTTGAAATACCGTCCAACCATCGCACCCAAGAATCAAGAATATGGCGTCACGTAAAATCCTGGAGACTTCATAAAGAACAAAAAAAAATGCAAGAAAAGCACATGTTTATGTGATGGCAAAGATCAGCCTGAGTCATTCTTGTACATTTATACTTTAAAATATATATTTTTATCCATGGATTAACCCTTTCCAGCTCAGATGGGAAGGTAAAATGCCTATATGCAACCCGCATAAAACAATAACAGTCTGCGAGTTACTTGCAGGCTGTTCAAGTTTTATGCTGTTTGCTACTCATCAGAATCTTACGGTTAAAAATGAAGCCATTTAAACTTGAATCTATGAATAAATCTTTTTAATTTAACTTGATTTTATAGGCAACAACAAGGGGTCAAAATGCTAAACTAGCAGAAAAAGGGTACACTCGAAGCTCTAATAAAACCTTCAAACATGCTGTATATCGCTGTGTTAACCCTTTACCACTAAGATACATAGTCTGCTATGTTTGTAGTCCCTTACAAATTTAAATTTTATTAAAGACCTTTTTACTGGGTTCAATGTTTGAAGGTTTCATTTCCAACCCTTTGATACTGATGAGCAGCAAACAGCATAAAGCGAGTTACTCACAGGCTGTTCTTCTTTTATGCTGTTTGCACATAGCCATTTTCACTTTGCTTCTAATTGTGAAAGGGTTAAACATGACACTTTGCTTCCATTTACAGACGGAGGACAGACAGGAAGAGGATTTGTGCACTGGGAGCCCCTGAAGTCTGGAGCAGATCACCCTCGCCACAACACTCAGAGTAGGGGCAATAACTCTTACCTGCAATTAAACTGAATTTATGGCCCTTTTTATAAACTGCTTAATATAACACGTATATATTTGTTGGCATTAAATTTTGTGGATTACAAAAAAGACATTTTCAAGAAAATATTTGTAATTCTGTGAATTTCTGATATTTGTAAAAAGCAAAATTAGTGTTGGTCATTTTCGGATGTGGTATTGTTAAATTCTTGGATCTGTCAATCCTTAAAATCAACGAAAATTAATGTCTCATTAAATGTAATGATTTTACAGTATCTCTGTAATTTCTAAAAGCAATATATTAAAACTGCAATATTTTTTGTATTGAGTAATGGGTGTGGTATAATTTAGTAACTGTTGGAATACTATATATTGTTTTATTTTAGTTAACAGAAATTTTCCTGAATGAATTTTAAAAAATTTATGTTTGATCTTAAATTCATGGATTTTTAGCGCGGCTGTTTTCGGAGAACCCGAGGTATTGTCATAGCCAGCTCTGATTCCGGCGTCGTGCTAAAAACATTACATTTTGTTAACGTTTTGAACATGGCTCTAAAAGCAAAGTGCTTCCACCTACAACATTGAAACTTACGTAGATGCACCTTAATGAGTTCTACACGTCACACCCATTTTAGGGTCACTAGGTCCAAGGTCAAGGTATCTGTGACCTCTAAAAAAAGAAAATTCTGACAAGCTTTCATTTATTCAAAACTGCACCCGCAGCCGAGCATTGGTACCCGTAATGCGGTGCTCTTGTTTAAATTTATAGTCTATGTTATGTCTGATATAAGACTTGGATTTGAATGTACTGTGGACAGTGTTGTTTTTAACCATTTTGGGAATGGAGCCGAGTCCCTTTGGATTGGGAAATATTGTGGCATTTGCACCAAAATTGGGAAATTTGTGTTGTTGTTTTTTGCTAACAAATGCTTCAAAAATGAGAATAAAAATGTTCTAAATATTAAATTATATAAGGTGTGACTTGTACAGCTGGATGGGAGATGAACTAAATGTTGAGATCTAAAATAATTTTTTTTTGGAAACTTTCAATTGGGAATTGTAAGGTCCCATCGGGGAAAAATATATACTTTTTTCCGATGGTTATGGGGCCGAATACAGGCCCCGATTTTGAACGAAAACAACACTGGTGGACATTTGCATTTTGTGACGGACAGGATGCGCACAAATAAATGTCCAAATGTACTACAAATATTAATGGTTTCACAGTGTACTATCAAAAGGAAGAATAGTCAAGCATGCTGTCATCAGAATGTTTTGTTTAGTTATGGATAGTAATAATTTGAAGAAAAATACAGTTGAAATCTTATTGTAAACTTAATAGCATGGACAGAGCTTTCACAATTTGTTTTCTTTGTAGAGTCTACATGTGCATATAATGGCTTTATGAAAGGTCATGTGTAACATTCTATTTCAAACAGATCTGATGATTCAGAAGACTCTGATGAAAGTGAGGACGCCTCAGGGACTGATTCCAGCTCAGAAGGTACTTGTTATATCCCGTTGTTTTTGTATGGTGTAACTTTTCAGGGCTCTTTCTTAGACACTATACAAGGTCTAACATGAAATTTAATGGGGAGAATTACAATTTATAAAAACAATAACATATCACTTTGTTAGTTTGCATTTATTTCCCTATTCATCTATCTTCAACCATGAATAAACACATTTTTTTCTGCGGGGAATATCAATTCGACGATTTACTTTTTAGCTTGACTTTTCAAATAAAAATGAGAGCTATACTACTCGCCCCGGCGTCGGCGTTGGTTTAAATTTTTATAAAGTCAAATAACTTAAACACTATCAAAGATAATTAACTCAAACTTGGAATACTTATTTATGGCACCAATAGGTCAAGGTGCATAACTATGTCAGCATTATTTCTAGAGTTATGCCCCTTTTTAACTTAGAAAATTGAAAATTTGGTAAAGTTTTGTGTTTTGGTCCACTTTACTTCTAAAGTATCATAGCTATTGCTTTTCGACTCGGAACACTCGCTAACTATCATAAGGGGACTGTGCAGGCAAAGTTTTGTAACTCTGACTGGCATTTTGACAGAATTATGGCCCCTTTTTAACTAAGTAATTTTGAATAGTTTGTTAAATTTTGTGTTGAGATCCACTTTACTTCTAAATCAAGGCTATTTCTTTCAAAATTCAAATACTTTCTAACTTTCATGAGGGCACTGTACCTGGCAAGTTGAATTTGACCTTGACCTTTGAATGACCTTGACTCTCAAGGTCAAATTATTAAATTTTGCTCAAAATCCATAACTTCTGTATGTATGATCAGATTTGATTAATACTTTGACAAAACAACACTAACGTGAAATACCACAATGGACTCCACCCAAACCATCTCCCACACTCCACCCCAGAACACCCCCCTCCCCCCCAAAAAAAATCCTTTTTTTCTTATTTTGAAGAGTCATCTTATAAATGACCACACCCCAACATTATTCCCACTCTCCACCCCAACCCAAAAAGAATTAGAAATATTTATTTTTATTATTCTTTTTTTTCAAGACCGTCCAACCATCCCACCCAAGCTATTGCTATCAAACTTGAAATATAATCTTATGCTTTTGTTTTATGTCTTTACAAATGTTCAATAGATTGTGGAAAATATACATTCTTCTTTAAAACATTAGCGATCAATATGTTTAAATTATGATCATCTTCACGTTAGAATATGACTATATTACCTTGACCTTATCGAATATAAACAATTTCGCCATGATGGCTTACGTTATACTGTCAAGCACTCGAAAAGTTGAGCGCGCTGTCTTCTGACAGCTCTTGTTTCAAGAAAGGCGTCATTGATGGGTTCCTTTGGGTGGCGGTATCGTTTTGAAACTGTTGTTCTGACAACAAATATGTAGAATCAAATGATGACATGACATGTCACTTTTAACAATGAGCATTGGGCTTTCAATGCTAGCGAGCTAAACTGTATACCGGTAGGTTTAACCCTTTACCACTTAGATACATATTTTTACACATTTGTTGTCCCTTAGAAAGTTAAATTTAGATAAAGAATTTTCTTACTTAATTCAGGTTGTGAAGGCTTCATTTCCAATCCTTGGATACTAACGAGCAGCAAACAGCATAAAACCTGAACAGACTGCGAGTTTCTCGCAGGTTGTTCTGGTTTTATGCTGTTGCAAAAGCAATTTCCACTTTGCTTCTTATTGGGTAAAGGATAAAACTAAATAATTATATTTTGTCTAATAAACACAACAACTTATCTTACATTTCTTTAATAAGTTACATTTTATTGTGATTATCAATTATTGTGCTTTTCAAGTCTTTTGTAATCCAGTCATTGTTTAGGTACTTTAATAGAAGAACGAAGAAAAAAGAAAAACAAGAAAAAGAAGTCATCTAAGAAAAAGAAGCACAAAAAGCACAGCAAAAAATGGGTTAGTATTGTCTGCGGTATTATACACTCTTTTGACACATGCATACGTATTACATCACCTATTAGAGTTAAGTGTATTACAGATTCATAAAAGAAGAAAAAAGATGTGTTATTACCCCCAACCCCCTTTTAAGGCAGCATATAGCAGTCACGTTGTCAATGTGTACTTTTTTGGCCAAAAAAAACACAACAAACTTCATAATTGAAAATGTGCGAGTGTGATGTGAACCTGCAAATAGATGAGTGTGATTTGGAAATCGAAAATTCTAAAAGCTGGCCTATTAGTATGTTCGTCTTATTTTTTAATAAAATTTTTATCATCTTATTTTTTACTTTGCATATGGATGTGTCCTACAATTTAACATTAAATAATGCATGATTATTTCATTACCTTAGGAGTACAAGTAAGGTGTTCTGGTTCAGCACTAGTATCAGTTTATGTAGATTTTTTTTCATCAAACAGAAAAAAGTCAAAGCACAAATCTAAGAAGCGAAAGCAAAAAAAGAAGGTCGAGGAGTCTGACACCGAGAGCGAAGATTCGGAGGTCGACGAAGACCAGTGGGTGGAGGTCGTGAAGAGTAAGGGACTGATATGACCACCATATGGGAAAATGGGGCTTAATGCATAAAATGTAGTCTCAGTGTTGAAACTTTGTAGTCTGCAGTACTTTACACAAAAAAATCCATTTATGCGTAAAGTGTTGTCCCTGCTTAGCCTTTTCATACTTTACACGTTGATCTCGGACGACTTTTTAGGCACATGCATTAAGACCCATTTTCCCAAAGTGAGGCTCTTGCTTTTTGCAGTTTATTGCTTGAACAGTCAGAGTTAGTTTCAGTCTGTTCAGGTTGTATGCTGTTTGGGGCTCATCAGTATCTAAGGATTGGAAATAAGGCCCTTCAAACTTGAATCTAGTAAGAAAGGACTGAAATTTAATTTGAATTTCTAAAGGATGTCAAATGCGTCAAAGTGCGATTTCTAATTGGTAAAAGGTTAATTAATGAACTTAAATCTGGTGGTTATGAATATAATACTTTAACAAAAAGATGTAGATTGAAGTGATACTGACACTGGTGATTTACATATATATGATTCCTGCATATATGTATAAAGTAGTTGCAACTTGGCTGAATTTAGTTCAAGTTTTTATGCTCCCCGGAAGTTTTCGGGGAGCATATAGTTGCCAGTTTGAAGTTCCTTCCGTACTTCCTTACTTCCTTCCTTCCGTCACACTTTTGTTACCGTTTCTGATAGCACCTTCAATACTTTACCGATCTCTTTCATATTTGGCATGTAGGTACCTTGCATTGACCTCTACCTTTTGATGAAGTTTGAGGTCACTTGGGTCAAGATCACCGAGGCTAATAACATACTTTTTCTGTCACACTTTTTTAGCTCAACTGATTGCTCAGGTGAGATTTTGTGACCGGTCTTTGTCCGTCGTACGTCCGTCCATACGTCCGTTAACATTTGCTCGTAAACACTCTATAGGCCACATTTCTTGTCCCATCTTCATGACACTTGGTCAGAAGCTTTGTTCCAATGAAATCTCGGCCGAGTTCGAAACTGGGTTGTGCCGGATCAAAAACTAGGTCACTAGGTCAAAAAAAGGAAAACCTTGTAAACACTGTAGAAGTCACACTTCATGCCCAATCTTCATGTAACTTTGTAAACATGTTTG
Source organism: Dreissena polymorpha (assembly GCF_020536995.1). NCBI lineage: Eukaryota > Metazoa > Mollusca > Bivalvia > Myida > Dreissenidae > Dreissena > Dreissena polymorpha. Next base: position 47,717,532 of record NC_068360.1, read on the forward strand.
TCTTAATGATATCTTGGTTGAGTTCAAAAGTGGTTCCGATCCGTTGAAAAACATGGCCGCCAGTGGGCGGGGCAGTTTTCCTTATTTGGCTATAGAGAAACCTTGTAAACACTCTAGAAGTCACAATTTTTGCCCAATCATCATGAAAATTGGTCAAAACATTAGTTCAATTGATGTCTCAGACGAGTTCGAAAATGGTCGAGATCGGTAAAAAAAAACATGGCCGCCAGTGGGCGGGGCATTTTTCTCTATATGTATATAGTGGCAGTTTTCCCTATTTGGCTATAGAGAAACCTTGTAAACACTCTAGAAGTCACAATTTTTTGCCCAGTCATCATGAAAGTTGGTCAAAACATTGGTTTTATTGTTATCTCGGACGAGTTTGAAAATGGTCGGGATCGGTGAAAAAACATGACCGCCAGTGGGCGGGGCATTTTTCTCTATATGTATATAGTGAAAACGTGAACACAGTAGAAGTCACATACATTTTTGGCTCAATTTTCATGAAATTTGCTCAGAAAATTTGTTTCCTTAATACGAGAGTTGAGTTCAAAAATGGTTCCGGTCGGTTGAATAACATGGCTGCTGGGAGGGGGGCAGTTTTCTCATTATGGCCCCCCTTTCGAAGAAGAGGGGGTATATTGTTTTGCTCATGTCGGTCCGTCCGTCCACCAGATGGTTTCCGGATGATAACTCAAGAGGGCTTATGCCTAGTATCATGAAACTTCATAGGTACATTGATCATGACTCGCAGATGACCCCTATTGATTTTCATGTCACTAGGTCAAAGGCCAAGGTCCCGGTGATCTGAAATAGTAAAATGGTTTCTGGATGATAACACAAGAACGCTTATGCATAGGGTCATGAAACTTCAAAGATACATTCATCATGACTCGCAGATGACCCCTATTGATTTTCATGTCACTAGGTCAAAGGTCAAGGTCACGGTGACCCAAAGCAGTAAAATGGTTTCCGGATGAAAACTCAAGAACGCTTATGCCTAGGATCATTAAACTTCATAGATACATTGATTATGACTCGCAGATAACCCCTATTGATTTTCAGGTCACTAGGTCAAAGGTCAAGGTCATGATGGCCCGAAATAGTTCAATGGTTTCCGGATGATAACTCGAAAATGCTTAGGCCTAGGATCATGAAACTTCATAGGTTCATTGATCATGATTTGCAGATGACCCTTTTTTATTTTCATGTCACTAGGTCAAAGGCCAAGGTCACGGTGATCTGAAATAGTAAAATGGTTTCTGGATGATAACTCAAGAACGCTTATGCCTAGGTTAATGAAACTTCATATGTATATTGATCATGACTCGCAGATGACCCCTCTTGATTTTCAGGTCACTAGGTCAAAGGTCAAGGTCACAGTGCCAAAAAACGTATTCACACAATGGCTGTCAAGGTCACAGTGACTCAACTAAGAAAAATGGTTTCCGGATGATAACTCAAGAATGTTTACGCCTAGGATAATGAAACTTCATAGGTACATTGATCATGACTCGCAGATAAAAAATGATGAAACTTGACCAGGATGTTTGTCTGGACAATATCTAGGTCAAGTTTGACATTTGGTAAAGATTGTATGAACCGACTCGTCTCAGGTGAGCGAACTAGGGCCATCTTGGCCCTCTTGTTTACGGTTTCCCATAGCACCTTCAATACTTTACCGATCTTTATCATATTTGGCATGTAGGTACCTTGCATGGACCTCTACCTTTTAATGAGGTTTGAAGTCACTGGGGTAAAGGTCACCGAGGCTAATAATAGAAATTTCCGTCACCCCTTTTTTTACAGTTGTTCATAGTACCTTCAATACTTTAAATGTCTTTGAAATTACCGATCAAGATGAAATCATGGGATTCAATCCCAATACTCAGGAACGTAGAAATAATTGCTTGATTACAAAACTGCTACAGAGAGACAATTATGCATATACTCTATTCATAGATGCATTAAAGGAATCTGGGTCTCAACACCTAGCGGAGCTACTTGAAAATACCCAAGTCGATTCACCGAATCCAGGTATTTGTTTTATTAAATGTCTGAAGATAAACATTTAATTATCATATTTGTTTATGAAAATATAATTTACAATTTGGAATAATTGTGTAGTGAAATTGTGTCTAATCCTTGCTTATAATAAATAGTTATTAACCGTTGTTTCTACTTTCACAGGTATACAGTATAAGAGAAACTTGTTTAGCCTAACTATTCTAAATGCACGTGCGTATCGTCCCACAGTCCACACAAGCTAATCTGGGACAACACTTTTACAGAGTGGGTAATCACGTGACAAACAAGATGGCGACGTCGATGCCGAGGCAGGTATTTTTCGTCGTTTTTAACCCTGTATAACTTGTATTATTTTTTTGCGCTCACTTTCCAGCCACATTAGCAAGACAGTTACTGGCTTTTATTTCATAGTAATATTCGCTCTATATCTCGACTTTACTCGGTGCAAAATTTCTTAGCGGGATGACCTAATTAGGGCTCCACTAATAAAATTTGCGGGGAGTAAAGTCGAGATATAATGCAAATTCTAATTCGAAATAAACGCAATCACCATTTTACTGATATGGCTGAAAAGTAAGCGCCATTTAAAAAATAAACAGAATTACGTGATTACCCCATCTTTTTTAACAAAGACTGCATTTTATGTTAAAAAAACGAACCGAAAGATGCCGTCCCTGATTAGCGTTTGAAAGCTGCTCATTCAGGCTAACCAATGGTGACACTTCACGCACAATATTAAACCCGGTTTTCTAAGAGTGAGGCCCATAGTATAAAGTGATGTGTTGATTTATAGTAAAACTCAATATAGACAATAATTTCACTGCATAAATAGTTAAGTATCAATAGAAGGAAGACAATAAACTTCTGAACCAGATATAGAACTGTCCAGTTTAAAACATGTCGAACTGCAGAGACATTAACAGCGTTAAACAATATTCAGAATACAATGTAAGGAACCATCATAGTACTACAGGTATTGTGATCACAGCTTGCCCGGCGTAGGTTCTTTTTCCGTCGTATGTCGTCAACGAATAGCTCGTTATCGCACTTATGGTCACAGCTATAACACAATCTAAACAAAACGCAGCAAAAATATTTATCTTCACAATATATATGCCGTGTTCGGATCTTGATCACGTGCGTCCAAAAACTAGTTCACCCGGAAATATCGTGTTACCAATCTTGAGGTCACTTGCATGACTTTATCCTGTTGAAATGTAATCAGACTGTTTATCTAGACACGGTCGAGTTTGAATCTGGTTCAGATGCGTACGGAGGCTAGGTCACCAGGTCAAATATGAGAAAAATCGTATACCACTGTACAAAACATGTACGACTCGGTCTTGATAAAACTCGATCAGAATGTTTATATCTATAATATGTAAGCCAAGTTTAAATCTGCTTCAATTGTTGAAACAAATAGCTCAACAGGTTAAATCTAAATGACATCTTGTTACCACTATATAAATAGATCAAACTTATTTAACCTGTGAGAGAACTCATATTATTAGTGGGTCATTCAAAAGTCGCACTGTAAGTATTTATTAGGCCTTTTTTTGGGGTCTTTGTGAAACGCACTCTGGCCCTTCAATTTGTGAAATAATGTGTCGCAAACTGTTCAAATTTGTGAACAGATGAGTCAGAAATTGATTCGAAAACTTTTCAAATTTATGAGAAACTTTTTCTTAGACATCATCATCATCAGCAGCAGCAGCAGCAGCAACATCACCAGCAGCACCAGCAGCACCAGTATCATCAATATCATCATCATCATCATGATCATTATCACCATGGTCAGCAGCAACAGCTTCATCATTATCATCATCATCATCATGGCCAGCAGCAACGGCCTCATCATCATAATCATAATCATCGTCATCATCATCACCATCATAATCAGCATTATCGTCATCATCAGCATTAACGCTACCATCATGATATTGTTTTGGAAAATTCTGCATTAATGTGAAACATGAAAATCAGTCAAAATATTCGAAGTTATTTAATTGCATATTCAAACGAAAACTATATATACGTATATATGTCTTAAATTAAATTGTAAAAAATACTAGAGGAAGGTGCGCTTGATGAGACAGCCACAGGGAAACAAGACACAAAATCGGTCACAAGAGGCGGAAGTAATCAAATAGGAGAAAAAATTAGGGATGTCAAGACGAATGATAACGAGAATAACTATTCGCATGTCAAAGGTAAGCATGTATACATAAACTTTACTGTTTACAATTAAAACTATTCAAACTGTTGGAGGAACAAATGCTTGAACTAGCTGTAAACATAATGTGTCTCTCACTTTTTTTGTGAAACTGCGATTTCACAGATTATGTATTTATTTAAAACCGCAAGTATTGTGTTAAATATAAAAAGTAGATCTTTTATCATACGAGGAAAGCTCCGAACTTCGTGAGAAAATTGCATAAATGCAAACATTCTAAATTTAGGACTTTTATTTTTTATTCATGTTTTACACGTGCGCCATTTTACTTAACTCTCATATAAAATCGGTATATATGTCAATATATATCTTAAACTGTATAATTATAATAATAAATTAGGTATCATTTCCGGTGAAATTCAAAATATTAAAATATGTATTTGCATTCATTCCAAGAAAACTGATGTATATTTAAATTCATGACATTGTTGCCTCTAAATATTTCGTGATCGTCTTACGGCTATAAATGTCACGCCATCTCAGAAAACTAATACTATAACCAACGTACTGGACACAAGCAAATAAAAACGACAAGTAATTTATATTTATATTTAAACGTCGAAAGACGAAGTGCGCAGAGGCAACACATTAATTGTTGTGCTGATTTTGGAGGACATATAATCAAACAAATGCGTTGTACAGAACAGTTGAATATGTTTTGCGATCCCTAATTTACAAGAATCATCGTTTAAATATGATCGAGTATTTACATGTACCTAAGGAATAAAGACTGATGGGAAGACTGGTATCCATCAATTTAGAAATATAAAGAGTTACTAAGAGGCCAGTTGTTTGACTCTTGTGATGATTTGACGTCTGCAATGCCCTGATTAAACAAAAGTTAGACATTTACTTTGTTGTTGACACATTTCAAAAACGTCGTGAATGTAAAGTCCTTGCAAATGAGGCGCGAATAATACTTGGAGAAGGCCACTTAAAAGTAAATGTGACGTCGAAAATGGTGTAATATTTTTAAAGAGTTTGAATGATATTTTGTAGATGCGTTTAGATGATGTGTATTGATCACATACTAAAATACGTATTAATTTATTATTTTCTTCTGAAGTTGTCATAGATTAAGTGCAGTTTTCGCGTTTATATTTATTCAAACATCATTTTTTGTACAATAGCAATCAATCATAGCGGACGGTACTTCTGCACGTGTTTCAAAAATCGAGCTTAATACCTGCTTTCACTTCCCAGTATGTTCGATGTGTGCTGCTCCGAGTGCGGTGTAATGTGAGATTCGTGTAAGCAGCCTTATTGTTGCATTTATCAATTATGAAAAATACTTCACACACTCTTTATATGTCACATTAGGCCTGGTATTTTTGTCTGCCTTGTCGTCTGAATGCCATTAAACAACTCGTTTTTTTCTGTAAAATTATTTGCGGACATGGAACATAATGGTTTGCAAAACAAACACCACGAGTCAAAATGTTTTGAAGCAATTTCATTGTTCGGCATTATTTCACAATAATGATGGCCTATTAACAGGTTACACTTGTTTTACTCTTGGCAATGTTTTATGATACGAGACTATAAACGTTTAGATGTAATGTCTACTATTGAAGTAAATATAACATTATCTTATATAACCTCTTTTTAAAAGTAAGTAAATCCTTTATATCAAACAATTCCAAAAGTCTTGGAAGATAAATCACATGCGTGTATGGGCTACGAAAAAGCAGTTGATATAGTCGCCTAAATTTTGTTGTTTATAGAAAGGTATTGTCAATTTGACAAGTTAAGCAGAAATTGCTGTCGACATCCTTACTACCCATAACACTATGAATGTAAACATTGTACACAAAAATGTCATCGAACTGTTTACTTGCTACTGTGTTATATGGAATAAGAGAAATAACTTACAACTCTTGACACAATCATTTTATGTGATTGAATATAATAAATCTTATGATATATTCTTATGCAATATACAAATTATCGCCTTCAACTTAATAATATTGCAATAATACATGTCTACATTTAAATTACAATGTGATGCCAAACTCTCGCATAAACATTTAAATCTCACATCACATAGAACTATATCTTCATTTCAAATATATAACATTACATTCCCTGTCAATTACAGAGGCGGGTGTGCAAGACATAGATTCGGTCATAATCGACTTCAGTAACACTATAATATCCAACACAGATGCAGGTGTGCAGGAGCTTACAGCACAGACAGTGAGAGGGAAAAAAGACATAGAATCGGCTACAATGGAAGGAAGTGACATCATAACATCAAACACAGAGGCAGGTGTGCATGAAATGTCAGCACATACAGTAAGAGGTAAACAAGACATAGAATCGGCCACAATTGAAGGAAGTGACACTATAATATCCAACACAGAGGCAGGTGTGCATGAACTGTCAGCACAGGCAGTAAGAGGGAAACAAGACATAGAAGTGGTCACAATGGAAGGAAGTGACACTATAATATCCACCACAGAGGCATGTGTGCAGGAACTGACAGCACAGTCAGTTAGAGGGAAACAAGACATTGAATCGGTCTCAATGGAAGGAAGTGACACTATACTATCCAATACAGTGGCAGGTGTGCATGAACTGACAGCACAGACAGTTAGCGGGAAACAAAACATAGACTCGGCTACATCAAAAGGAAGTGACACTATAATCTCCAACACAGAGGCAGGTGTGCAGGAGCTGACAGCACAGGCAGTTAGAGGGAAACAAAACATTGAATCGGATACAATAAAAGGAAGTGACACTATAATATCCAACACAGTAGCAGGTGTGCAGGAGCAGATAGCACAGGCAGTTAGAGGGAAACAAAACATTGAATCGGCTACAATAAAAGGGAGTGACACTATAACCTCCAAAACAAAGGCTTGTGTGCAGGAACTGACAGTACAGACAGTGAGAGGGAAACAAGACATAGAATCGGTCACAATGGAAGGAAGTGACATTATAACATCCAACACAGAGGCAGGTTTTCATGAACTGTCAGCAGAGACAGTAAGAGGGAAACAAGACATTGAATCGGCTACAATAAAAAGTGACACTATAATATCCACCACAGAGACATTTGTGCAAGAACTTAATGTACAGCTACTTAGACGGAAACAAGACATTGAATCGGTCAGAATCGACTGCAGTAACACGATACTATCCACCACAGTGGCAGGTGTGCAGGAGCTGGAAGCACAGACACTTAGAGGGAAAGACGACATAGAATCGGTCACAATGGATGGCATTGACAATATAATATCAACCACAAAGGCAAGTAAACATGAACTCAAAGATCAGATTGCGAGAGGGAAAGATGATATACGATCGGATTTAAAGACCGTCAAAGATGAAATTGTGGCTCAAGCAAAACGGGAAGTCTGAGATTTCAAGACAAATGGTGACGAAGTGGACTATTCGCAACGCAAAGGTGAGCGCGTACATAACATTTCTGTTCACAGTTACACTCGTTCAAACTGTCGTATGAACACATGCTTGAAATATCTGGAAACATATTGATTATAGTGGTATTTTACTGCAATTTAAAAGAGTATGTATTAAATTAAAAACAACATCAGTTGTTTCCAATATAAATAGTGTAGTGTTTTCCCCCTTAAATTCCATATAATTGCCTTAATGCAAACGTTTAAACGGTAGAACTTGTTTTGACATAAATGATAACTAAGGTATCCTTTCACGGTTTTATTCAAAGTATCAACATTGATTTACATGAACTCCGAGAAAATCACGCATATTTTAATGCACGACATTGTAACTGCTAAATATCTTATGATAGTCGTCTTCTAATATTCTGACGCCCTCTCAGAAAATTGATGCAATAAACAACGTACTCTGGACAAAGAGTTATAAATGACAAGCAACTAAAAGTAATGTTTAAAAGTCGAACAAAAGCCTGGCGCAGATGCCTATCACTTAACGTTTTGCCGTTTTTGGAAGAATACCAGTCAAGTCAATTAAACAATGCGTTTTACAGACCAGCTGTACCCTGTTTGGAAATCCCTGGTTTATAAGAGTCATGTGTGTTAAAGATTTCGTATAAATACCAACAGATACGAAGCACTGTTGTAAATACCGATTTTTATCAATTGAGAATAGAAAAGCGGTATTAAGAGATAAAAAGTTTATATTGTGTTTTGACATGACGTCTTCAACGCTCTTATTTAAAATGGTTGGACATATACTTGTTGACTTTTGTCTTTATAATGTCATGAGTGAAAATAAATTGCAAGTCAAACGCGGATAAGAATGAAAAGGGCGCTTACAAGTAACTGCGAAGTCGTGAATGCTCATGGACGTAAGATTTGTAAAGATACTGAAATGTTATTTTGTGGATGCGCATAGGTGATGTGTATTTAACACATACTAACATATTGAATACGTGAACGTGTCATAGTTTAATGTAAACTGTCGCGTAAATATTTATTTTAAACATCATATGCACAATAACAATCATTCATAGCGGACGGTTCTACTGCTACTGCACGTTTCGAACATCGAGCTTAATACCTACTCAGTTCTCAGTTTGTTCGGTGTGTGCGATTCCGGATGTGTTTTAAAGTGATGTTCGTGTAAGAGACGTTTTTATTGCATCCTTATCAGATATGGAAAAATACCACACACAAGCTCAATATTTCACGTTACTCCTTGTCGTTTTTACAGTTAGACTAATTGCAATTGTAAAATTAATTGCGGACACGGACCATAATGATTTGCAAAAAAACATATGTATTGGCCCTATGCCTATGTTTGGCATAATTTCAAATGGATGATGACATATTGTCAGGTTACATTGGTCTTATTTAGAGCAAAGTCGGATAATTTCGACACCTTAAGAGTAAAAAATTGGTTTAGTCCTGATGTTTCGAAATTACCCTCCAAGTGCCCAAACTTAATGAAAAACACCGTTTTGACTTGAAGATATTTGCTAAGGAACATTATAATCGTTGTCGGCATAACTCAAAACTTCAAGCGATTTAACTTAACGCGGCGGAGTGAAATTTCGACAGTTTGCGGCTAATTTCGACAGTGAGTGGCTTTTTTCGACACGTGTCTTTTTTATAAATTTTCAACAACTGTTCTTACCAGTTATTTGTATGTTATCTCTCAATGAATAGCATGTCACGATCTCTTTAATGTCTAGTGTTAATTAGGTTGAGGTGGTTTAGTGGATGTGGTGTCCGCCTAGCGACCAGAAGTTCGTGGGTTCGATCTCTACTCGGGGACTTTGCTCATTATCATCTCCATAGACACCAAGTACTGGTTCTTCCCAGGAAACGGACTCGAAACTGTCTCAATAAGTCGTTGGCTTCCGATGCTATCGAGCTTAAATAAATATGATTATACTAAACTAGTGTTATTACTAATCAGAGAATTATAAATAAATAAAAGTTCGTATTGTGCTCCGACGTGACTCAATATCTTCACTGAAAATATTACATTGTGATGCAATTTTTTTTATATTGAATAATAAAATAGCAGATGTTTTACCATTTAATCAATAGAAATCCGTCTAAAACGATTTCATAGCAAAGCGTATATGGAACACAGCGACAAGATTTATTTTTAACTCACAGTCAAGTCAAAATTTGTTTGATAGCATTTGAGCAATAGTTAGTAAGAGAATTTTCTTACTGAATTGTTTAAAATATTGCCACATGTAATCGCAACAAATGACGTATACCAGCGCACAAGTATACATGTGGCAATTGAGCCACGGTGGTTATATTTTCAATAATTGTCAAATGCATAATTCGCATATGAATAGATATTGCCCGATCTACTCGGTTGCGATTTCACACTGGTCTGATTATTGAAATTGTTTATGATACGAGATTATGCACATTGACATGGTATACCTTATTTAAATGAAAATGTAAAATCGTGGTATATAATATCTTTACCGAAGTAAGTAAGCGTTTATAAAAACAATCTAAAAGGCTTAAAAGTATACCGCATGCGTGTATGGTCCAAGAAGGAGAAGTTTCTTTAGTCGCCTTTATTTGTTGGATGTTTATAGAAAGATATTGTCAAAGCATCAAGGGAAAATGAGTTTGGGGATCATTGGCCGTCGATAAAAAATAAGCAATTTTCAAAGTATTACTGGGGTTCCGTCAGCCTATCATACATCAATATCTTTAATTAACAGAAACGTTAAATGAAGTTTCGGTAACAAGTGGGCATGTAACATTCGGTCTGATAGTCGTGGAAACGAGACAATATATCATGACAACTTTATCAATAAAAAATACCCATACTGACATATATATGCAACCGTAATTGCAAATTTTGCACAAATATGTTGAAAAGATAGTATCCATTTTTAATTTAAACACCACTGAAGAAAGATATAATCGTTCGCTCTATATTATCTTTTGTTAATCTAATAAGATGATACATTTTCAAATATACAGTGCACACATGTATACGTTATTTTCTTAAAAGTTTACAAGACGTTTATTCGAAACTTGATTGGTCCATTCAATGATTGAATCATTCTGTTCACTGCGACCTATTATGTCACAAATTCGTGCGACTGGGATAATGCATTTGCACATGCGATTTTGAAATAAAGTGTTGAAAGTAATTGTCCGTAAATACTCTGTACATTTGATCCAAAAAAGAGTTTTATTATAATCTTGATTATTTTTTTTTTGAAAATGCCTAGTTGTACTAACATAACTATGTGTTATGTCCGCGAAGTTGACTTTAACTACGGTAATCATTTCCGAGAGTCAACAAATGGGACATGTTTATCTTCTCTAAACTGTGTGGAGTATTTTTTGCTATGCTTCTCTAAAAAATTTCCCATCTGTCCGATTTTTGATCGAACTAAATGCTTCCCTAATGCATGTAATACATATAGTCTTGAATACGTTTGTAAGCCTATCTTTCCGTCGGTCAGGTACTAAGTTTCCGCGCGTAATCACGATAGCTAATAACCACGTTGAACTTTGCTGTAATTCTCTAGTATGTGCGTGTCATACGTCTTAACAGTCAGATAGTTTTGTGATAGTTATTGCCATTTGCTTTTTTCACGGGATTACATTATATTAAAAAGTCACATTATTTAACACTTAATATTAAACTGTTATAACAAGGTTACATGTGCGTATTATCAGATCCATCCAGTGTGACGGTGTTTTATGGAAATAAATGCTTTATTGCAAGCTCACATGGGTATGTCTTTGTTGAATAAAAGACAATGTTGTTATATCAAGGAAATGTTAGAAATATGTTGGCAAAACAATGTTGTTATATCAAAGAGATGTTAGAAAGATGTTGGCAAAACAATATATTTTGCTCATCAAATTTTTTATTGTTGATCAACTAATATTATAATCTTTATTAAATGATGGGCGGTCCCAAAAAAATTTATTCACATAATCATAACAATTGCATTAATTAGACCCCCCCCCCCAAAAAAAAAAAATATATATATATATATATATATACAGTTGAATATGAACAGTTGTAACTTACTCTAATTAACCTTCCTTGATGGGCGGTACATGTTGCGGGAATTGTTAGGTTTATATGATTGTCTTTGTTTAAAAGAATGGCTAATGCATACTTATTTCAATGACTGTCCCCTTTTGACCGATTTGAGCTTCTTATGTACACTCGCAGATGCAGGACATGTTTTTGGAATGCTTACAACCATAGTTCATTATGAAAAGTGACAATCCTGGTAATATCTTAGCGGTACATACATTAAGGTACTACTCAAATATGAACTGTATTAACAATAATAAATTGAATATCAACAATAGGTAATTACATGGATCAGTTTTTTTAGATCATGGTAAGGCCTTAATAATCAACAGGCATCATGTAATAAAAAAATATTCGAAGAATTGGGGTGCCGATATATGAACGACCAAACAATTACATAGTACGTCGAAAATCGCTTACCGCTTACCACGAACGTACATATAAACGTGTAAAGTTATATACGAATATTTATAACATGACCTATTCTCCAGGAGTGAAATAACGTAATGCTCAATTGTGATTATTACACGGGTGTTATAACACCAGTTATACAACTGTGAAAGGACGTCATTTTTTTGACGAAATGACGTCAATATTCCAGCGAATTTCTTCAGTTAAACTCTTTAACAATGTGAATAAACGGTGAAAAGAGAATAAAATAAAAGAAAATGTGTTGGTCATGTTATAAATAGAATCTTAGATTCGTGGTCATTTTTGTATTGAATTTATTAAACTCGTCATCTAAGTAAAGATAAATACTCGGCAAGCCTCGTTTTTATCTTTATTTAGATGACTTGTTTAATAAATTCAATACAAAACGACCACTCATGCAAGATCCTATATATACATATTATCAATATTATAGTACAAACAACTAGTATTTAGAATAAGAAATAGCCGATGAAAAAAAATATCCTTACACCGATTTAATTGAGCTGGACTTAAACCCTTAGCAACAAATAATTAAATAATACGAAGAAGGATAACAGTCATCGACTATACACACTTAGTAACTTCAATACAGCACATAAACATGGTCTTATAATCGGACGATGCTTTGTTCATACAATGTAACCAGGGGTTTTAATGTGTTATTTAACATGTGACATATTATATATACAAAGCAACTGCATATACATGTCAGATTAAAAGTAATGAGGAGACCATACACGTTAAATGCGTATATTATACGTTGTGAAGCGTTTCATGCTGGTTATATTTCATATGTATAGTGTATGCTCGAGCTGTAGTATTGTTAGTACACTGCATTGTTTAAGTATAACATGCGCGAATATCAAGCAATGAGCTGAACGGTTATGATAGTGTAGCATTTAGCAACAATTATCTATTGTGCATAGCGTATACATGTACGTGTATGCTCATAATACGTGATAGATATATACATATTTCAGCTATTATTTACAGACCGAGTTATGCAACGAAAATAATGTTTAGTTCTGTTATCAATTATTTACAAAAGTAATAACGCGGCTGGTGATTGTGTTCAGCACAAATTATAAATATACATTTAATTATAAAGGGATACTAGATGATAAAGTAGAACATAACAAAATAATGCGTGTAAATAGTGTCATGATTATTTCAAATCAATTGTTATGTTTTGATTTCAGAGATGCTGTTGTCTGTGATGATCAAACGTTACGAAACAAAACTAACTTCCGTTCAAATCTCGACGCTGAAAGACTGGGTTTAAGCTAGGCAACTTGACATTTACGTGCCACCCAATTTGACCTTGATGGTAAAAGACAAAAGCAAGGGGTTCTTCAAGAAAACGGGTACATCAATTAAACAATACTACGATGTATTTTTAAAGGATGGTACATACATGTGAAACATTTTCGTTCAAGGCGAGGCAGGTTCTGGTAAATCCATAATACTCGCCGTTATAGTTAAGGACTGGATAAAAGCAGCAAAGCCAGTCGAACTAATCCAGACAGACGAAACTAACACTGCCGATTCTTATGCACAAATAAGACCCACACATTTCTTTACAGATTTAACGACCCTGAGAGAGTACACGTTCGTCTTCCATGTAACTTTAAGGGATTAAAGCAAAACGCGTTCGAAATAGTATCTTACCTTTAAAATCCATAAATAATCCATTTAAGTCAATGGATGAATGATTGACGACTGTACATCAAGGGTCTTTTATAATTAGTTAAGCATAATTAAATAAAGACCCTTATGCCATCCTATTTCTGTATTCAAATGAATATATGAACACGATAAACTTTTCTTCTTCGTCACACGCTACGTCATGTACTCTACATTCTTGCTGTTCAAATGAACCGGAGCAGTTTATGAAATAATAGCCGTTTGTAAACTCGGTTGCATTTGCAGATTTCTGCATACAAACATATGTTTAAACTTGCACAGTGTTTTTTGTCTATAGTTAATGCTCTTATTGTACACGAAAATAATTTAATATATAAATACACAAAGAATGGAAAACATTCCATTACGCAACAGATAAGTTAGTGGATGATACCCGTGTACAAAATGGGATATTCCGAATTCCAGTGTGGTGCTATTTTTACCATCTTATACTTGACACATCTCTATGCCGGTGGTTAAATTCAACTTTGCGCGGTGAGGTTACGTTGCGGTATATCGTGTTTATACAATCGAGTTACTTTGAAGGTTACTAAACCTGAATAATTGCAAACTTACCAAGGTTTGAAAGTTAATGAGCGGTAACTTTAACCAGCGTTTATACAATTGGGTGCTGAACCACTCAATATATAAATTGTTGTTCATTGCTGAAATTAAATGCAATTATTGAATATTAAAATTGTTTATGATTCATATAAATTGCTCCTGTTTGAATAGTTTGTTCGGTATAATAAAATAAATATTACATGTCTGACAGGGTGACAGTAAATTTGTCAACTTTCGGAAAAATACTGTCAACCTTGGCTTCGCCTCGGTTGACAGTATTTCCTCAAGTTGACAAATTTACTGTCACCCTGTCAGACATGTAATATTAATATACTGTACCCTATTTTGTAGGCTACATCCAACTGACATCCATGAGTTTTAGTGTCAAACTGTAATATCTGCTAGGTATTTCTATATCATATGCAATAGCTTTTCATCCAATATAATTGCTGTTTCACGACTTTTTACCATAATGCTGTTCATATATTATATATAAAAAATAACCTTAATGCGATTCGTAAATTTTGGAATTTAATCACTTATACTGTAAACTAGTAATTTTTATTAGATGTTCCAAACCAATTTTATTTAAAGATAATATTATCTTGTTTAAACAGATATTTCATTTTGTTTGTGCAATATTTTCAAAATATTGCACACACAAAATGAAATATCTGTTTAAATTTGTATCTATCAAGACTCATTATATCATGGTGATAACAATTCTTTATGTTATGTTTTTGTAAGTTTATGTTTAGTTACGGGAATAAAAATTAGCAGCATTCTGTGCAATCTGGGGTTCATGCATGTGCATAAAGTGTAATTTCAAATTAGCATGTGCAGTCCGAACAGGCTAATCAGGGACTACACTTTCCCCTTTTGTGGTTATTTTTGCTTAAAGGAAGTCTCTTCTTAGCAAATCCAGTAAAGGGGAAAAGTGTCCTACCAGATTAGACTGTGCACAGGTCAATCAGGGACAACACTTAACATGTGCTTGAAGTTGAAATTGTCCAGATGGGGGCTGTAATGAAGGTTCTTTTCATCCAGTTTCAGGCCTTTGAGGTGGAGTCCAGTACACGTGCTAAGGACTTCTATTTGAATATCGCAAACAAGCTTGGGTTGAAATCCCATGAAGGCTTCAGTCTCTTTGTGAAAATTTCTGACAAAGGTTTGTCCTGTGTTCTGCACCTTAATTCTTTATCCGTATTCATGTATCCATAGGCAGCCTTAAGAATAACCAGAAAGAACTATCATTCCTTTTACACTCAACAAATTCAATAACACCCATTCTGGTTAAATTGAGCATAATAAAGTTGCATAAAGTGTCATCCTAGGCTTATTTTGGATGACACTTTAAACCACATGGATTAAGCTTAGTGTTCACTGAACGTTGCTATGCTTTTTCTTTCTATTCCATATCTTGGTAGAAATGTAGATTTGAATGCAAATGACTAAATGACAGCCTTGTATTACATGTGAATGTTTTTAATGTATCTATGTGGGCATATCCTGGTCACCCTGCAAAAACACATGTAGTGTCGGTCCACTTTAATTCATTGATATGAAATGTAAGTGTATCGTAGCTGGCTAAAAACAAAGTAAGTCACTTGCTAAGAAATCAAGAAATATGGTAGGTAACATCCAGAACATAACAGAATATTTTATTAGACTTAAGCATATGAAGCTCATCGTCATTAATAAACATATAAAATAAGAGCATGCATTTGAAGTAAATATAACACACATCATTTCAAACAAAGATCAATTCAAATATACACGAAATAAAAACTGTTTCCGTGAGAGTGTCACGTGGTAGTTAATACCTAATAACCACATAATGTCCAACATAGTTTTATAGTTGCAATAAATATTACAATATCATGTAACTATGTTTTTTTGCAAGATAAATATTATAATTGTATACTATTTGTACCACTAAATGCAAAACAGGACCAGTGCTTGGAAACTGACATCATTGTCACATCATGATGGTAACATCATTTCAACTCTTGGAATCGCATTAATAAATAACTGGTATAAGTATAAATATAGACAGAACATTAACTCACTAATAAGATATAAAAAAATCCAAATAGCCTTTATTCTAAAACCTTTTATCTAGAAATTGCATATTCGTATATTTTCAGTGATCAGCGTCCCGGAGGGAGATTTCTTCTTTGACTTTGTGCGTCACCTGATTGACTGGATCAGGAAAGCCAGGGATATAAGGGATGGTACGTGCAGCAAATAGGTTTGAGCCTCGCTCTGGGACAATGAGCACGTACATACCGTGTCGTCCCAGATAAGCCTGCACAGGCTTATCAGGGAAGACACTTTCATCTAATATTGTACTTTTCGTTTAAAGAAAGTCTGGTATAAGGAAAAATAAAGTAAAGACAGATAGTGTCGTCCCTGATTAGCCTGTGCTTCATTTTCCAAGAGCGTGGTTCATTTGTACTTTCACACAAGTTCTCTTCATTTTGTGGTGTGACGCTTGCAGAAAGCTCAATGTATAAGTCACATAAGTCAAGTGTATATTTGTGCATGCATACATCATTCTTGATGCAATATGTTAACCACTTTGAGAAGGTCTATCAAGGCTTGGTGAAAGGTCAAGGTCATTTGAGGCTGAATGTCAAACATGTGCATGGTTAATCAGGTTATATAATTACAAGCATGATTGGCTATGGGCTCCGTATGTTGTAAACAGGCATCCAGCAAACAGTATTGTATTTGGATATAAAATACTAAATTTTTGTCTATTTCTCCGAAAGCCACATCTATAACACTTACAAACACTTAGACTCTGTTTAAAAAATGAAGCTGTAATATTATTAGATTTTCACAAATTGCAGATAAATCTATAATTCACAAATGTAAGAACAAAAATTATGTTAAAATTGAACAATAATTGCAAGAAAAGTTATTTAATTTCCATAACCTCTGAATAGACATCAATATCAAAGCAGAATAGTCTGACAACTTTTCAACCTTTCATTCCCAGGCCCCACTCCCCAGTTCATATACCAAGTGTTCTTCATGAAGAAGCTGTGGACCAACCTGATTCCCGGCAAGAACATGAACGCCGACCTGATCTTCCACTACCACAAGGAGCTGCCTAAGCTTCTCCGTGGCTACCACAAGTGCAGTCGTGAAGAGGCAGTGCGGCTGGCCGCCCTGATTTACCGCGTGAAGTTCGGCGAGGACAAAACTGGCCTCGTGAATCTGGTGTAAGTTGGTGGTGAAAATGATACGGAAGTGGTAGAGGATTGCGTTGATGATGATGATGACGATGATGATGATGATGATGATGATGATGATGTTGATGATGATGATGATGATGATGATGATGATGATGATGATAATGATGATGATGATGATGATGATGATGATGATGATGATGATGATGATGATGATGATGATGATGATGATGATGATGATGATGATGCTGATGATGATGATGATGATGATGATGATGATGATGATGATGATGATGATGATGATGATGATGATGATGATGATGATGATGATGATGATGGTGATGATGATGATGATGATGATGATGATGATGATGATGATGATAATGATGATGATGATGATGATGATGATGATGATGATGATGATGATGATGATGATGATGATGACGACGACGACGATAATGATGATGATGATGATGATATTAATGATATTGATATTGATGATGATGATATTGATGATGATGATATTGATGATGAGGAGGAGGAGGATGATGATGATGATGATGATGATGATGATGATGATGATGATGATGATGATGATGATGATGATGATGATGATGATGATGATGATGATGATGATGATGATAATGATGCTGTTGATGATGATGATGATGATGATAATAATGATGATGATGATGATGATGATGATGATGATAACTAGGGGCTAATCTGAGACCCAAATGAACTTAACTGTTCTAGCGCCACTTAACTAACCTAAGCTGGTAATTTCTGGCTTGGGCTATTTAATGGAAACTGCCATACCATCACCAGCAGCTCTTTTTTAACGGGCAGAACCATTTTCTATATCGGACTAGATATTATTAAAAAACTTATTCTAAACAAATTCCATTATAATTTGGCTAAAATGTGACTTTTAAGCTAACCTACTGACCTTTTTGACCCCACATACCCAGTTTCAAAAAAGGCGAAAATATCATTGGGACAAATGTTCTGACAAAATTCTATGAAGAATATGCAATAAGATGGCCTCTAGAGTGGTCACAAGGTAAATGTTGCAAAAGGACAATTCATGACTGACTAAAAACAATGGACGAAAGGTTGTGCACAGGTGAGTCGTTAAGTTGTTGAAAATATATTTGTAATTGTAAATTGTCCAATGTGATTGAAAAGTATTCATATTTCACCTATTATCCGTACCATTCAAGCACTGAAAATGCTGTAACAATCGGCATAACGTTTCAAATCTGTATTTCATCTGATTTCAGGAAGATGTTGAGAGAGTTGATTCCCGCAAATCTTACCAAGGCTCAGTCACATGACGACTGGAAGAGGGTAAGCAAGCTCTTCAAATTGGATTTTGATGCCCTCTGTATGATGGTATATAGCAGTTGAAATGTCAGTCCGTTTGTTTGTCTGTGTGTCCGTCCATAAACTTTAAGATTGGCCATTACTTGGTCAGAGACTGTTTTACCACAAATACTGTTTTTTCATAAACAGTACACTTACGATCTCTTAAGCGAATGTGTGTTTTTAAAGGCATTTATAAAACCAGTTGATACTGTTTTTAATCTGAATAAAAATCTAAATGCTTAGCCTCAGAACTTGAAATCATTGTATATTTTCCAATAAACAACTCAAAACTGACTTTTATTTGAGTCGTGTTCTGAGAAAACTGGGCTTAAAGCATATGCGTTAAATGTCGTCCCAGATTAGCCTGTACAGCCCGCACAGGCTAATCAGGGATGACACTTTACGCCTTAATTGGATTTTTGCTAAGAAGAGACTTCATTTAAACGAAAAATGTCATAAAAGCGGAAAGTGTCGTCCCTGATTAGTGTGGACTGCACAGGCTAATCTGGTATGGCACTTTACGCACATGCATTATGCCCAGTTTTATCATAACTGACCATTATTTACGTGCTATTTCAGGGCATATTGCGCCAGAACAACGCTGATGCAGGCATGACTCAAGACAACGCTAAGATTGAATTCCTTAAAGTGATCTACTTATGGCCAACATTTGGCTCGTCCTTCTTTGAAGTGAAGGTATTTTATCTTTTCCCTGTAAACAGTTAAGTTTTGCCTTGGGACCTTATTAAAAAAATTATTTCAGATTTTTGATTTCCCAAATTATTGCATTTACCTTCTCAAGCTTCATAGACAAATGCATTTTTAGAGCATTTGAAAAACTTAATTGAACTGTATGTCATTGTGTGTGGTCGTCTGTTGTCGACGAGAAAGATTTTGGAAAAAATGAAAAAAATGTATTTGTCATAGTACCTAAATGACCTTTTATTTTTATGACCCCGATGGAGGGCATATAGTGATCGCACTGTCCCTCTGTCTGTCACACTTTGCATTTAGATTTTGAAAAACGCTCATAACTTCTATGTCGCTTCAGATGAAACATTCATATTTGGAATGCATGTGTATATGGACAAGGCCTTTCCATAAGCACACAAATTTTGACCCCTTTGACCTTAACCTTGAACCTAGGGTCCGCGTTTAGGTTTCGAAAAATGCGTTTAGGTTTCTAAAAATGCTCATAACTTCTATCAAAGCGTTTATCGGGGCATATGTCATCCTTTGAAGACAGCTCTTGTTTGTACATATAAAACACGTAATGAACATAAAGTAAAGGGAAACTCAGAAAAAAATATTTGCATTTCAAAATCTCAGTATTTTCCCAAAAAGTGTTGCTGTATACATGACATCTTCGGCCTTAAGGATATTATATCTTTAAAAAGACTGATAAATAACAATAACTTTAATGTACATATGATTTTCTATGTGTTGATTGAAAACATTTCCCATGTAATGTGCAAACGTTTCTATCTATTCATCTTCAGCAAACGACGTATTCCAGTTACCCAGACATCCTCCTGATCGCCATCAACAAGAACGGGGTCAACCTGATCCACTCCCAGACAAAGGTCAGAATTTCTATTTTGACAATAGACTGTTTATCATTATTTATAGGCAATACATTCATTTTGTGCAAAAAGTAATTTCAAAGGAGTTTTTTTTTCTTATATCATTATTTATAATAAAGGAGGTGTTATTAGGCATAAAAGGAAGGTGTTTATGGCAAAAGAGGTCCTAGTCTAAACAGCCATTGTCTAAAGCAACCACATAAAGGCAAAACTGGCCCCATATTTTTTAACAGTCAGCAAAACAGGCCATAATATAAAATTAATGATCTTTCACTAGAATCAATAAATAATAAAAATAATTATTTCTTTAACATGTTATATTATTATACATTTAAGTAATAGTCTTTATTTATTAAAATTTATTGATTTTTTTTTTAAATTTCAGCGGTCAGTTTAGTTAATTATTTGATTATTCCAAGAGGTTTATTTACATAAAATGTATTCTTATTCATCTTCTTATAATTTGATATTAATTTTTATAGTTATAATTGTCATAAACAACTTTTAATGTTATTGACTTTAACACGTCAGTTGAGATGAGTTTTTTATGTAAATTTAAATTTGTCTTATCTTTATATATAATAAATTGCTTTCTCTTTTCTCTGACAAACATGATATGACAGCTTAGCTTAACCCTTTTCCACTCAGTAATAAAGTGAAAATGGCTTTCGCCAACAGCATAAATCAGAAGAGTCTGCGAGTAACTTGCAGGTTGTTCAGGTTTTATGCTGTTTGCTGCTTATCAGTATCTTAGGGTTGGAAATGAATCCTTCAAAACTTGAATCTATTAAGAATGGTTTTTAATTTTATTTGATTTTTCTTAAGGGCTGTAAATTTGTTTAAATTTGAAGCTCAGCGGTAAAGGGTTCAGATTGTAAACACTTCTTCTTGATTGTTTTTCACAGAACATATTGGCCACTCATCCATTCACCAAGATCTCCAACTGGAGCAGTGGTAACACGTATTTCCACATGACCATCGGTAACCTGCTCCGTGGCAGCAAACTGCTCTGTGAAACATCCCCGGTGAGCAATCAATTAATGGACCCATTTTAATTAAGCTTTGCTCTAAGAAAACGAGACTTCATTCATGTTGGTTAAGAGACGGCAAAGTTAAAACCTGTGCAGTCCACACAGGCTAATCAGGGACAACATTTTCCCCTCAACTGGATTTTTGCTGAGAAGAGACTTCCTTTATACGAAAAATTGACATCCCTGATTAGCCTGTGCGGACTGTACGGCACTTAATGCACATGCAATATGCCACATTTCCACAGAGTGCAGCTCTATTATTAAGTGCACCGATTCTTTTCTTAATCAGCCAGCACTAAAAGATGATCTAATTGAATTGCTTATACTTCCTCTCTTAAGGAAATTAATGGATGTATTCTGGATACGCCTCGGACGTTGGTCTGCCCATATGTCAAAAGATACAAATGTGTCAAACAAAATTCATCATACTCTTTACAATGTACATAATTCATATTTGAATGAATTGTTGTTATGATAATTCTGCTTGTGCAATAGCTATTATTCTATGTTACTTATTGCTAATGGTCTATGTAGCGATTATAACGACAAGCTGCAAATTATGACATGCTTTTCTGTGGGGTGGGGTATTCTTCACTTGTGTTAAAAGCGCTAGTTTTAACAGACTGATTTACGCAACATGGAACATTTAGAGTGCTTTGATCACGTTGATTTTAATTGTTTTGGATGTCAAAATCCGATTAATAACAAATTATTATTATAACAATAAGGCAATCCAGACTGAAATTGGAGGACCAAAGAACAGCATTTATGTTAACAAACAGGGATTGTTTTATTCTGATGTGTTTATACATATACTGTTCCACCAATTCAGACTAACGCAATAATGATTTAATTACTATGCATCACAAAAAAACTTGTTCTTTATTGACAGATAAACAACTAAAAATTAAAAACTATGCCTGAACAGTAATACCGTCCTTCTTACTTTAACCAGGGATACAAGATGGAGGATCTACTGACCTCGTACATTAGCCTGATGTTGACGAACATGAACAAGCCGCCAGGGGGTCGACGATAGGACCTGCCCACAGTCCAGTGAACAAGCTGGGAGCGGGTCGACGATAGGACTGGCCCACAGTCCAGGCTGGTACAGATCAGGTGTTATACTGAATTGTGTTAAAGGGGGGACATAGGACTTTGCGACTTTACAAAATATTTGTATAAATATGTGGACATAGGACAGTTCTAGGTTTTGATTAAAACTGAATGGTATGCATATGGTTAGATAGGACTTCAGATGAAAAAGAGCTACTTGATTATTTGAAGTATGTTACTTTTGTTGGCTATGTGTGACATGCATAATTCGTTATTTGATTTTCACCTTATTCAGCATTCAGAGCTTGGTCGTATTGACTTTCATGATTGTATTTTTAATAAAGGGTTAACTGTCAAGGATAAGGAAATAGTAAAACACAGTATATATTCAGATCCATAAATATGCACATAAGCAATTGCATATCGCTTACAAATTGAACTCTTATTTTTTTTACTTGTTATATTTATTATTATTTTTGCAAAAGTCGCTGCATTTTCCAGACATATAAGGCATCAGAGAATTGTAAAATACTTGGTGAAAAATGTTGAGTGATGGTTTTTGAATTGTTTTACATTCTTTGATAAAATTATAGACAATGACATGCTAAGACACTATTGTTAAGTATTTAATCTTTATTGTTAAATTTTTAGGTTGTCAAATGTTTTCATCTTGTCGTTAATTGTAAAATTGTATGCAATTGCATACTGTTAACTTTACATTGTTGAATATTTACCTTGAAGTATAAATTATAGTTATGTGTGCATTTTCACATTGTTAAAAGGTTACTATAAACATTGGTATACAATAATATACAGATAACATATCGGTAAACAATAATATACAGATAAATTAATGAAAAACTTAATATTGATAAGGACAATTTACAGATTATTTTACAATTATTCTTGGTATTGTCTCATTTACACCTTCGACTCTAAAATGTTTGTCTCACAAAATGTGGAGCTCAAAGTTTGATTGAGCCCTGTTAAACCTTGCCTCAGTTCTTGAAATGCACCATGTACAATAAGCGCATTTTTCATGTTGAAATATTAATATTTTTCTCTTATTATTGTTAAAAGTTGTACATAAGAACACTGTATTTAATGAATAAATAATGTTACAGTAACATTTACCCTGATTAGATACCATTATTGTTTATCTTGCATAATATATTCTGAAGCCACAAAACCCATGTATAATGAACACTTGTGACATCAGATAATTTTATATGACACTATATTTACAAGATATATTAACAAAGTGAATTACAGAAATGAATGTATAAATATTATATCTACTTAAATTGATATTTTTGTTCAAAACAACATACTTTTACATACTTTTTAATACACATGATTGTCGTAATTATTAAGTGAATACATTTTAGGAAGCCTAAATGTGTTTGCTTTTTGTGTGGAAAATATTAGGTTTATATTAAGGAGTTCCATAATAAACATATATGATATATGTTTAAGTATATGTTTTTGAAATATTTTACTACCATTAAAATTAGACATTGATCAGTGAATTGCTGCAAATTTCTTTATAATTCCATTTTTTGTGAAAGATCTATGTTGCTGTTGTTGTAGACAATCATTTTACTTCATGTGTCAATTTCTAGCGGCTCAAATTTGTTATTTCTACTTACCGTTATAATTTATTTTTAACCAAAAGCTCATGGCAAAAAGTCCCGTACAAATAACTGAACATACATTGCATTTATATATGAACATTGCATGTGATTGAACATGAAAACATGTTTGGACTTTTGATATGTATTTCTATGATACATCAACATTGTTCATGCACAGGGATAATTTTCATGTTATATGTAATACATTTGTTCATGCCAAAACTGTAACATGATAATGTGACATTTAATATTTGTATATGTTTCGTTTTGCTGAACTAGATTTGTTCATTTACTTAAAAAAAAATGCATAATTTCTTTAATTGTGTTATGTAAGTGTATTCACATACTTGTTTGTGTTTGCAACTGTAAAACAAAAATTCGTTCATATGAAGAAGACAGAAATAATGTTTAATATATGTAGATAAGATAAAAAATAAGTTAGTTTATCAAATTTTATTAATAATCCGTTGCTGGATACAAGTTGATAAAAAAAATTAGCAAAACTCAAAACAGTAGAACGGAGAAACCTGTGAGTGTTGTTTTTTGAAACAAAAACATTTAAAGAAAACATCAATGTGTTTGCAAGTAAGCTTTAAAAAAAGATCCAGTGCATAATTGTGTACTAATTCAGCTTTTTATGGTACTGGGCCACGTCTATTTTGTTAATAATATTAATTGTATATGTATGTGTTGTTTTTTTGTTTTCACTGAAGATTGTATGTCTCAATGTATTGAAACATATTTTCATCATTATTTTAGTGTTGGAAGTTGCGTGTATATATATAATTATTAATCACTCCATTGGCATATGTATTTAGATAGTTTAAAGCTAACGTTGGCTATGTTGTTGATTGTTCTTTCTTTGCTTAGTCTTTTTACCTAAGTTAAGAGTTTATATGGATTGTTTTGTTTCATTTTTTGCGTATGCTAGTTGATGAACTTTGAGCGAATTTTTGTACACTTGTGTACAAGTTACTGTACAAATTAACTGAAGTTAGACGGAAACACATCTTCTAAATAATACAATTTTGTACTTTTAATCATGAAAGTGATGAAAATACATGATATAAGACATATTTGTTTTCTATATATCTGACTGATCAATAATATTTTATTTACAATGTGTTAAATAAGGTCGTAAGAAAACCTGGATGTCACTGTTTAAAAAGTTATGTTTCAAGATCGATAATTTTGGTACTTCACACTGGTATATGCACTGTATATGCTAGAACGTTTGGGTTCGTCTTACTGTGAAACCGTTCCAAGCTGTAATAGAGAAATTGTTCATTTCCCATTGTCAATATTTGACAATATTCAAATACACATTCCAATGTAGAGATTGCACCTTATCTTTGTACACTTGTTTTTTTTGTAGAGATGTGAATGATTTTTGCATATATACATATCATTGTGTTGTTTATATACAAGGCAATAAACTATACCTTCTGGAATCTGTTTTTGTGTTGTTTACATACAATGGAATAAACTATACCTTTTGGAACCTTTGCCATATACTAGCTTCTTGTGATGCTTTTGATTGTCATCAATGTACCGAAAATATTGGTTGCAGAATTTTGTTATGATTAAAATGTTTTAACAATATGCTTTAATAATATCCGTTATTTGAATATGTATATTGTAGTTTGAATTTCTTAATTTCTGTTTGAATACAGCAGATTTATAAAAAGATTTTGAAAACAAAAAATATAATTGTCTTGCTCAAAGAAAACGGGTTTTAATGCATGTTCGTAAAACGTTTCGTCTTTGATAAGGCTCTTCATAAAAAACACGCTTACCAGAGAAGACACTCTCCCATGAAACTGGATTTTTGCTTATTTTCATTTTCAAGAACAATACCACACTAGTGGAAAGTGTCGTTATGATAAACCTGTGTGGACTTCACGGGCTAATCCGGGACAACACTATACCCACACGCCTTTCAGAGCCATATTCACCTTTGTCCGTCCGTCATAGTTTTATGCGCTCAACAAAGGAGGAGGCATTAAGCATTGCATTTGTCTTTCCTGTGTTCCATGCAATTTGATTTGTATTAAGTTTGATGATACATTTATTTGCCAGTTCATTTCATTACCTTTGCTGATCGATTTTCATGACATTTCATTACCTTTAATGATACATTTTCATGACATTGCATTCATAACCTTTAGTTTTTACCGTTTCCATTCAATTCATGACTGTGGTGGTACATTTCAGTGCTTTTTGATGTCATTACCTTTTGTGATATATTTCCATGACGTTCCTTTTTATTGCATTTTTAATACAATTCCATGACATTAAATCTCATAACATTTAGAGACAAATTTTCATGATATTTAATGTATTACATTTGGTGATTTGTTTCCATAACGTTTCGTTTGGTTAGACGTTTGCAGGCAATATCATTATCTTTGCTGATACATTGCCATAACCATTAATTACAGTAATCTAGGGATATTTAGTTTGAATTTCATCATCAGGACATTGATGAGCAACATTTAGTCCATATTGAAGTTAAGAATTCTCTTTTGATATAAACGGTTTGACACTTATTCAAAAAGATGGTAACCTAATTGTTAGCACAAAAATATAATTTTTGCTTTAATGTAATTGATTTTAAAAAAAAGGAATGACATCTTCATATGTGCCTCGGTATTAATTATCGATAGATTTAAATATGTGTCTTTGTATGCGCCTTGTGGTTCTAATTATATATGAGGGAGTAGGAGGACATACGATTGCGATGTTTTCATCACAGCCCGCGAACAAAGCTTGACAGAGGGTATATTGAAGGCAAACTATCTGTGTACAGTATTAGAATTTCAAAATATTTGAAATAAGTCAGAGTTGTCAATAAAATATTGGCGATTTATAAATGTCAGTCAAGCATCCTATTAGTGATTTAGATGCCTCACTTTTGCTAGAATGTCATTTTCTGTATGTTTTCCATTCACTATTAAGACATGGACAGCTGTCAATCTCTTATCATGCTGCCAATGTTGTAAGGCCTAAAGCTGGGCTCATGATCAAGGTCAGTGTGGTGATCTTGAATTCTGTTTATGAGAGACTAATTGGGAGGATGCGATAGGGCGGACGATTGTTGTTGACTTACCGTATGTATACATCAATTAACGATGTATCCCCGACGTGTCTATATGTGAATTGTTTTCATGCAATATCATATATATTTTGATTCGCACACTCGTTTGCAATTATTTGTGTAAGATGTCTCTCTAAGTGCATTATTGTGTTACCTTTCTTTGTGCCGTGGTTTGCCGCAGCGCTCACACCATCAATCACGTCCATTTCTTTGTTCGTGGGGCTATCTGCTGCACTGCCATCTGTAATGGGTGTCGATATCGACCGGCTTACTGCTGAACTCTCGTATGTGCTGGGCATCTATCTCGGGCTCGAACTGCTCTTCCACCATGAGCTAGTCACGAGTGCTGAAGCGGTGAAAGTCGTGTTCCGGTGAAAGTCGTGTTCCTGGTTCATAAGCAACATTCGTTGTCTACAGTTTTCAAAAGTTTGTGATTAATTTATGTCGTTGTCGAGCGAAACGTTTTCACCTTCAAATACAGCAGCTCGCGTATTGTTTTTCATTGATGTAACAAAAGCAATTCGATTCGACTGGAACACCCTAAACACACCAAAAACTCTGTAACCGCCTGGAAAACATTACAACCAACCACAAAAAGTAAACAAACCACATTAATAACCAAAGCGCGGAAGGCACTACAGTTGTTTGCTCTTTGAATGTATTTAATATTACTTACAGTCTAAGGACACGAAGTTCGACTTTTTAACGACGGCAATCGAATGACCACGTAAAATGCAAACGCCTATGTAATTTTCTTTTAATTGTCTACAGTGGTAAGATTTTGCAAAAACATCAAGGAGGAATATGATATTTATTTACAATCTCTCATACGTGTATACATGATTTACACAAACTCGACTTATGATCATAGACAAGAAAAGGATATTCAACGTATATCTAAGTTTGCGCCTAGGAAAACATGTAGAAGACAAGTTTCAGCGTTACGATGACGACCCATACCATAAGCTTATATTCTCTATGCATGAGTGTGCCTGCCTCTCGGTGTGAGTCTGAATGAACAACAACATGATTATAATGATAAATGTATTTGTATCAACGAGCATTATATTAAATTCTAAATAAAACCACATAAAAACAATATTTATCATTGATCGCCTGAAATTAAGTGCCTTTGTGTACATTTTCATGTATAGACATTAACGTGTAACTCCTCTACTCTCCCCACGTCACCATTTGTTTTTACGAACGAACCATGCACTGCAAGTCGTAAAATTACGTATTTTTCTTGCCATAGTTAAATTGGTAAATACTTTCTCATCGTGTGCATTTATTCCGATTTCAATTTTTGCATCATATAATGCTACTTGTACTGGAAGCCTATTCAATTTTTCGAGAACGATTTCCATACCGACTTAACGAGTACGGCAAACATTTGTGACTAGATAATGACAGGATTTCCGTCTTATCATGGCACTATATTATTACGGTAGTTTTTGTTTCCTCATCTTGAAAGCAATACTGTGTTATTAACGCTTATCGATGGTCCCCTATGTCTTCACCGGACGATTTAGTGACCGAGTACCGAGTCAATTTGCGAAGTATTATTTAAACATTTATCAAGCCCAATAACATCGAACAGGATAAAAAGACAAAGCTCTTTGTTGTCTTCTGTCGAGTGTAAGCGAATAAGGGGATAAATTATTTCCGAGTGTAACGATGTTTTTTATTTATTGCGTTTTACTTATCATTATGAAAGTTTAATGAAATGGAATTTATGTGCGTATACAAATAAAAGACTTTTCTTTTAATATTTTTTTTTAAATTAAACACAATGAATTAAACGTTCTGTTGACAACACAGTAAAATAGTATTGGGTTTTTCCGTTTTTCTCCCGTTGATCTGATAAGAAATCGGCTGTTTAAGGTTGCTTATTAATAGCATCAGCTGCGCAATTGTATGTGTGTATTTTTGAGTCCATTTAGAAGTCCCTCTGCGTTTTCGCGAATGCATCTATTGGCTGACCTGCCTTGGTGGTCTTTAATGAGAGCTGTATTACGCGATTGTAACGTCACCGCAGTGGACTATTTTCATTAGGCAAAAATGTTATGTTAAGTATTATCTTCCGCGCCACTAGCTCTTTCTCGGCGCGGATGCTGGTTGAGTGTGATTTGGAGAATCGTAGTTTCCTGCATACCGATTTTCGAAACACGACTATTAACCTTAGTTGTTCTAAAGAACAACTAAAATGTGTTGCCTGTGAATGCAACATAGCATGGATGTTTTGCTGGTTTGTAGGAACCAAAAGTAATCCAAAACTACGATCAACCAATATGTTGGTATTACTATTCATTAACAAAGCTGGCAATGGGATATATGCTTACCTTTCTATTTAATTGTAAAAGCTTACGTTTTATTTTCATGTGCACCAGTAATTCGTTGTTGTTTAAAAAATATATATTAAGTAATATATAGTTTAGTTGTCTTGTCTACAATAACCAATAAAACAAATTATTTCGCAAAACTGCATTGAAAACTTAAAATGATTTTTGGTTAACATTATGCAGGGGAAATTCAGGCATGACCATGCAACCAATATCTGTAAAAAAAAACTCTTGATTGACATTGTGAGTGTTACTCAGAGCACTGAACACTTAACAAGTTCTCCCGTAAGTTCAACATAATAACCCTTATCTGAACGTAATGCTTTCTTAATTACGTGTTCACATTGTTCTTTATTTTGCACCAGTCATATCCAAGTTAATACTTTGACAATAAGCGCGTCGATCATTTAAAGCCCCAAAAGATATCGGAAATGTGACCATAATTGAATTATTTAGATCTGCTTCAAATCATCAAATGAGTGTATCTGTATAAACGAGAAATAGTCGCCGTGGCGTAGTGGATATGGTATTTACCTAGGGACCGGGAGGTAACGGGTTCGATCCCTACTGTCGGAACGTTCTCAAGTTATCCCATTTTAGGCACTTATTACTGGTTGAAGTCCCAGGGAACGAACTCGAGAGTGTTTCGAATAAGTATTTTGCTTTGTATGCCATCGAGCTAAAATAAATAGGTTTAAACTAAACAAGAAAATTACACGAGTGAATCCAGATGTGTCTATTCAGTATAAAAAATTGTTGTTAATAATAAAAAATGTATTTTTTTAATGGGGCTTACATATGTCATTGTTTATAACATTTGCACTCAGAAAAATCAGAACACGAGAATGATCTACAATCCTTCACGGTAGACATATCAGGACATGAGTGTGATCTAGAAATATCTTTAGTTACAGCTTTATTTAGAAACTACAATTTACAAAAATGCTTTTTTTAATAAACGGTTTTCCGATTTGATTAGGCTTTACCAAAACTTAAAAACAAGTATTACTTTTAACTTAAGAATCGACTTAAACTTGTTAATTTTGACGGACACATACAAATTGATCGACACTTTTTAGTATCGACGAACACTTATTTGTATAAACAGACACTTCTTAGTATTGACGGGCACTTATTAGCATTGTCGGACACTTATTATTATTGACTGACACTTATTAGTATTGACATGCGCTTATTAGAATTGACATGCACTTATTAGTATTGACGGACACTTATTAGTATTAGCATGCGCTTATTAGTATTGACATGCACTTATTCGTATTGACAAGCACTTATTCGTATTGACGGACACTTATTAGTATTGACGGACACTTATTAGTATTGACGGGCACTTATAAGCATTGATTGACACTTATTAGCATTGACATGCGCTTATTAGTATTGACATGCACTTATTAGTATTGACGGACACTTATTAGTATTGATATGCACTTATTTTATTAGTATTGATATGCACTTATTTGTATTGGCATGCACTTATTAGTATTGACGGACACTTATTAGTATTGACATGCGCTTATTAGTATTGCCGGGCACTGATTAGTATTGGCATGCACTTATTAGTATTGACGTGCACTTATTAGTATTGACGAACACTTATAAGTATTGACATGCACTTATTAGTATTGACGGGCACTGATTAGTATTGGCATGCACTTATTAGTATTGACGTGCATTTATTAGTATTGACATGCACTTATTAGTATTGACGGACACTTATTTGTATTGACATGCGCTTATTAGTATTGACATGCACTTATTAGTATTGACGTGCACTTATTAGTATTGACGGGCACTTATTAGTATTGACGGGCACTTATTAGCATTGACGGACACTTATTAGCATTGACGGACAATTATTAGTATTGACATTCACTTATTAGAATTGGCGTGCACTTATAAGTATTGGTAAACACTTGTATGTATTGACGGACACTTTTTAGTATTGACGGACACTTTTAAGTATTTACGGACTCTAATGTGTATTGAAGGACACTTATCAGTATTGACGGACACTTTTTAGTGTTGACGGACACTTATTAACATTTACTGACACTTATCAGTATTAAATGACACTAATTATTATTGAATGATATTGATTAGTATTGACTGACAAAAGTGGATTTACAAATTGGATTGTATTGTTCCATTTCGGGTTAAAGACCAAGCTTATTTCAGGATGCAATTAACTTCAAGCAAACCGGCTATTACCGAGAGTTTTATTTACTCAAACTGATATAATAATTCCATATGTACAGATGTTTTACTAGGAATGCGCAACGTTTAATATCTCTTACGATCATTTAATAACAATCAAAGTTCAAAATTAATACTAAGGTTGCATCGTGCGCCAAGTACCCATAAATCCTATGTATTCATATTTGTTATACAAATACAATGACCATTAACAAAGTATCAACACAATAAATAATGTTTGAAAAATACCCACCGTAATCGCTGTCAATATTTTAGATTATATTATTTTATAAATAATTTAGTTATCCATGATTACACTTGCAAATGCTCTCAAATAGACTTTAATAGTTTCAAAGAGTCACAATACAACAAAATAATCACAACAAAATGATATATAAGTCATAAAAATGCGGGTAATTCATATGCGATTAAATAACACACTTAAAGCATTAAGTATTAAAGACAAACGAAAATATACCATTTGACATGTGGGTTTTTTCGAACGGACCCAATTTATGGCAACTGTGAAATACTGTCCGGATATAAAAACAAATGTTAATTTACCAACTTTCGAAAACCCAATATTTCTAAAATTATTCAAAACCTATTATTTTTCATAACACTAAATTGTACATAAGAATTAGTAAAAGCGTTTCCTTTTAGACATACGTTGACATGTGTTCTGCATTTCATACAATACATATAAAAAATCAAAATTATTTGTGTTCAGGGACTTTTTATGTTCACATTGCATTTTATTTTTATTTGTTTCATAATGAGCATTTTTCCAGTCAATGAGTTTAATGTATATACAGTGTGTTTGATGTTGATCCATTTAGACGAAAGAACAGGTAAGTTTTCATCTTGGCGAACTTTGTGGATGCTCTAAATGGCCTAAGGGAGGTCATTTTCATCCGCCTGTGGGACCTGGTAGCTGAAGATTGGCTTTGGTAGGCCCGTGGATGCCCCTGATATGCTCGCGATACTGGTTGGTTTCCCCTGTCTAGACGGAAAATGGCTGTACATGTTTCGTCCGATGTCCATCCTGCAATAATTACGAATAACAGGTTAATCCTAAGAAGTATACACATTCGTATATACCGAATCATACTATTGTTAACCATAAAACAATATCCATATATCATATAATGCTGAATTTTGATCAGTGTGACGAAATGTGGTTCGACCATCATTGTTTTCTGTAAGCATCTAGAGAACGTTGAATATTTTATAGGTACATGCAACAGATATATTGTGTATTTTTTTCTTTTTCTTTTACAAATCACTTAGGTTTTTTAACGTTAGTTACAGATACAATTCATATATAAAATGTCTTCTTAATGCAATTATATAACATGTTGTCACGGGATTTCAGAAAAGGTAAAAACAAAATTGTATCGTTCAAGCATACATTTAAGAAAATTATCCAGTGTGAAATATATTCCTTTTGTCAGACACAATGTAAAAATGAAACGGAAAACCAACATTCGCAATTTAATGACATATAAACATGAATTGCATCATGTTTGTTTTCCTGCATATCCTATGCGAGTTATTATTATTTTTAAACATCTTCTTCAAATATAAAAGTATAGATCCGATGTTCAATCGCGTGATACACAAACACGAACCACTTGCCAAGATTCATATTTATTAATGTTTTCTAAGTCTCGCGAATTCATCACAATCTTTAGTCCGCAATAATCAAGTGTTTATAGGAGTCTTACAATTACTATTGCCTTGTTTTATCTTATAATATCAAGCCATGTAAAACCTTGTTTTATCCCTTCCGTAACGTGGATCCTCGTCGCTCTCATCAGCACTTGACGATGACTCGCTGCTGGAATTCAGCGAATACGACAGCATTGTGGAGGGTTGCTGTGCTTGTGACGAACGTGTCACAATGCTGGTTTGTCCTTGCTTGGATGCGGTAAAGTTTGATGTGAATGAGCTGGTTTGGCTCTTTTGTGGCAATTTAAACCTTTGGTTCTTGGAGACGTCACCTGATTGCGCGCTGCATGATCGAAGCAAACAAAGATGATGCTCGTTAAATGGACCATACTGATAACTACTTAATAACCGATCATATAAACCTGGAATTTGGAAGTGACTTAACATGTTGAAACGTGTTCATAATTAATGAATTTACTAGACGTATTCACTCAATGTAGATATACTACGCAAATATGATAGTTACATTCAAGTAATATCTTCGTCTTTTGCAGCCGTTTGTCATGAATATAAGAAGTCTGTTAACAATACAACTGTATTATTTATTCTTGACAGTTGTTCACCATCTTAATATTAACTGCTTCGTCCGTTATAAATGAATCTAAATATTTTTCATTTTTACGGAGTAAGATCAACGGCAGACAAAAACGTTTTTGGAAAAGCAATAAACGTCTTAAAAGCCGGGAACTTACATTTCATTTTTCCCGCTACAATACATTTGAACAACGGCATGAATCATGAGAAGAGCAATAATTGCCAGTTCGATAGCCAGAAAAGCTATTAGAGTCTTTCCGGACTTGGATGCTGTGAGACTGGAGATCGGTTCTGCGGCTTTCGGTGGATTAACAATCGCCGTGTAATTAACAGCAAATGAAATGGTGGAAAACTGCGGCGGGCTCCCTCCGTCTGATACCTGAAATATACATATGTGAAAATAAATACAAAACTGATTGATTTATACAAACAATTATACCAAAAATCGGGAAATATAAATATACTTTAACAAAAACAAGTTTCGAACCGAAATCATAAACATGAAGAACACTGAAATGAACGATTGACGAAGCCAATCTTTTAGAGGAACGGAAAAAGCCAGTTAGACATGTTCACAAAATACTTAACACATGAAATAACCTTTACGGTCTCTATATACACTTGAACACTTATTTATTATAAAAGTTAGATCTGTGTTGAATTTTGAAATTTTTACATTTTAGGGTTTAAGGACTGTAACACGATATGTGATTGTATGTTCTTTCTTCGCATATTTATATTCACATGGTATTCCGCAATTAACCAATTAATTACAAATCTCATTTTTTATAAAAGTAAATATCGACCAACCAAAACTAATTTAGTATGTTTTTATACATAAATGTATTGTTAATGTGTGCACATTATTATATTAAGCGTAACATGTGAAATACAGAAAATATAAGCATACACGTGTTGTAAACTCCCATCGGAAAATTAAAAAAGTACCGATATCTAGGCCTAAGTCATTTAGACATTGCATAATCTTTAAAAAAAACATACATTCTTTCATATACAATTATCATATAGTTCTAACAATAATGTATAACATGAAGTGCATTATTTAATAACGGAAGCAGTCGGGCCCGAAATAGTGCAAATTGCTCAGTTCATATGGATCATCTTCGCAATTAAAGGGGCTGTCAACCACGACGAAAGAAAGAAAGAAAAGTTGAAAAATACCGTATTTTTTACAATTATTAGTTTATATCGATTAAAGTATCACGACTGGTATATTACATTACTTGAAAAAAGTTGTTAAGTTTACATCTTTTCAGTATATTCGGTAATAAATTTTACTGGGTATGTCTACCAGGTAACTACCAGTTAACTATACATAACTTCAGTAGATTGATCATCATCGTCACGTGGTAAACCCTGGAATGCAAATTGTGCATGCGTTGTGAATTGTATATATTTTATATATAAAATGATCAATCTACTTGCGTTATTTATAGTGTGTATATCGTTATGTCACCTATTTTCGCGATGTACTTTTGATTTCACATTGCAAAATTTTATTACCGAATATACTGAAAATATGAACTTTTTTAAGTAATGTTATATATCAGTCGTGAAATTGTAAACAGTATAAACTAATAATAAAAAAAAACACGGTATTTTAGAACTTTTCGTTTTTCGTCATTCGTGGTTGACAGTCCCTTTAAATTCAGAATTACTTGGTTTCAATATATAATCGTTCAGTTGTGAACACATGTGTTAAATTATGTGAAAACGCTCGATAGTTTATAATCAACTCACAGTGTCACACACAATATATTTACAAAGTACCTAAAATTATCAGTAAGGAATTACTCACCTAAACCATATGATTTAAAACACGTCTTCCATAATGGAAACTTTTGAGTTGGGAAATAAAGAGACTTGATTACACTATTTCGTGTTGTTTGTAATGTCATTTATTGCAACTTTTAACACTACTTCAATAATTGGAAAAATTAAAACTAATTATTATAGCAAAACACTTTAGTAAAACTATTCGCATACCGCGGGAATCGATACCGAGTACTCTAATGTGTAAGCAAATGGTCTACCTCTCCATCATAGAGACATTTAATTCCTTATGACGCGTGTTTAGGCGGGTGCCTCGTTTAGATTTTGGCCAAATTTTCCTAGCTTTACTCACATACTCGGAGATATTTGGAGAAACGGATTTTTACGAAAATAGTCTATATTACACGAAGCTGATCACGAGTTTAAATCATCAAGGCATGTGTATCTAACAGAAACGCCTAGGTTTAGCTTGTAATTCAGAAGTTCATCTTGTATACCTTAACGTTGAATACGAAATCCTTATTGTAGTTCAGATCAATTGTCTGACGAAGAAACAATCCAGCCGAGACCAATTCAGCCCTGCGTCGTCTTCCACTGGATCGCGTCGTTCGAGTCTCAAAATACTTCCTTCCCAGACCGTTTCCGAGAATAGAAAACGTGCACGTGGCGTCGTCGTACGAATCGGCGTCTTGGCAACGAATGGCGCAGAACTTGGTGCTTAAATCTGACAGCCTGTCCAGCTGAAGGCAGTTAAAGCTATCAATTGAGTCGCGTTCTGAGAAAACTGGGCATAATGCATGTGCGTAAAGTGTCGTCCCAGATTAGCATGCACAGTCCGCACAGGCTAATCAGGGACGACACTTTCCGCTTAAACTAGATTTCCGGTAAAAAGGGACTTCCTTTAAACGAAAAATACCATTAAAGCGGAAAGTGTCGTCCCTGATTAGCATGTGCGGACTGCACAGGCTAATATGGGACAACACTTTACGCACAGCCCTCATCAACAGGACGGATTGTCAAGCAATCCGACTTACAGCAAAACTACGAGGCGTACATAAACTGATCAAAATAAATAACTGGGGTCCCGTATGCGACACGTGAATTGAACAAGCCTTACACTTCGTACTAATGAACATGCTAATTGATATCAAGTAGCAGTGCTCTTACATTTATTTGCAATGAGCAAAGTTACTACCTTAAATTAAAAGGAACTAATTTGCATGAAAATGATAATAGGTTGGATAAATGTGCACATTAAATGTTAACACTGTGTCAACATTAAATGCTTACACTAATTCTAAGTAAACCGGAATCCGTGATTTCTTGGACACATTCCTCTTTAACAACTTCCGGTTTTTGGTTGTTCACAGGTTCAACATTAATCTCCAGGTTGTAACTAGAAACCATACCTCCGCCGTCTTCACATTTCATTGTAATGAGTGTGGTTTTAGGTAAGTTAAGGGCGCTGTCATCTAAATCCCATACTTTTTCCAAATATAATTTGTTATCGCTTTGCTTGTAGCTGCAACATTAATGTTACAGCCATTAAACAACCGTGTACAATATACATGACTTTAATAGCGACATTGGCAAAGAAATTAATAATTAACATCGTCATCCGTTCCTGTAGGGAAAATCATAAAGCGTTTGTAGCACGAAACAATTAATTAATATCAAATATTTGGGTTATTAAGTTAATTATTTAGGCAAGGCGAGGGTCGGTTGTTCACTTCCAGAAGACATAAGAGCGACTACAAACGGGCGATTATGCTCTTTATTCTGAATAAATATTTTTCTAGATATAGAACTCAAAGTTCCAATGTTTAACTGTTAAATTATTATATATCTAATGGTATTTCTCTTTTAACAATGCCATTTAAGCTCTCTTACATGTAAACTATTTAAAGCCTATTTTTATTCAAACCAACCACCTTTACCTAAAATAGTCCATATGCTCGCCATTTTCTATCGTAATTGTTTGTGTGTCCTCGTCGTCAATATCAGTACATGACAGACCTGTTCTCCAACTTCTTCCAACTTTCTGAAAACACGGTAAAAACTATCAGCACAAAATTAAGACATTACATTAAAACTATTTTTTTTATAAAACTTGCAATTGCTGATTGCACACATACATATGTGTGGCGTTAGCCTAGGTACCTCACAATAAATAAGAATGAAATAAGGACTTTTATATACACAATATAAAGAAACACACACGGGCGCGATAATGATCAAAATATTCGAAAGGATATTTGTAAGAATACGAAACGATTTATTTTAGTTATCGATAATTTTTGCATAAAGTTGCAAACAAACGAAAAGCAAAAAAAGGAATGCTTAGCAAATTATAAAAAGAAATAATTATTGTAGCAAATATAGTTTACCGCCGTTTCTTTAAACGTGATGGCTGAAATTGAAGACGTCAACGTGTTCTGCTCATTTACGTTCTTGACGTTGACGACCAATGTGTACGTATCTAGACTGGTCAGGTACGGGTCTTTGACAGTGAATATCAGCAGAAAACGCTGGATTCCCTCGTAGTCCAATGGGCTTGTTAGCGTTACCTCTCCGGCTGTAATTAAAATAGTAAAACATGAATGGAGACGTAATTGTATGTGCTGTTTACATTCTTTCTGAAGTAGATTAAGGTAATTTTTCCCAGTACTGTTATTACAACAAAACATGCCAACCACTGCGTGAATAGATTTCAAAATTTCTATTTGATCCTGTAGACACATTTAAAATGTAAAGCCGTTTTGCAAACCACGGACGCTAATATGCATACATACATAGATGCACAGAAAATGGATGACAGAAACTAGTACATGCACAACTAGGTATGTTCGAATAATGTATTTTATAAATTGAAAAACGTCTGCTTACTGCTAGGAGTCAAACTAAAGTATGTGGATTCAGAGCGAGGGGAAAAACTGATAGAAAACGAATGGGTTTCGCCAGAATCGATATCTGCAACCGAAAGAGTGAAAACCACTTCGCCTACTCGTTCATTTTCGTTCAGTTCTAGAGTGGCTGGCAGATTGCTGATCGATGGGTGCGAGTGGGTGGCTGAAATGTACACACATTCACGAATTCACGTTAAAAAATTCAAGAGCTCGTCGAGATTGTTAATTTTTCTATCCGCACATTTTATTCATAGGTGATATTTTATTAAGAACTATGTTATTGTTATTTAAAACAAAGCGCTTCTCCATGTCAAGGTTTTATTCAATGCCTTTGCTTTATATATTTCTTATTCTGATAGTAATGGTCTTTCATATTGACATTTATCATATCTTCGAATACTCATTGAGTGTTTACCCCAGTTCAGTTCACATTAATCTGTCTGCGTACATTTTAAGCCTTTATTTTATTGTGACACTCACAATTACAAATGTCGTTTCGACGTGTATCATTATACTGATAATATTATGCTAAAAAAAGATAACAATACTTGTATCTAGTTTTGTGGGCGCGGTACATTGAGTCTCTTACTTGTAAATGTGACTTGCAAGATTCCACACGCCGTGCTGATATGAAGGGCATCTCTAACGCACACCTCCATCGAAAAAACTTTCCCGTTCTCTTTGGCCACACTTACGTTACGTCGCAAATTGACTTTTAGTTGATTGTCGTCTGAAATTGTAGTAAACATATAGTTTAAATAATACGCTTTGTTTGAATTACTGTCATAAATTAATAAGTTAATATTAACAAATTAAGAAAAACATTTCTTTATTTAAATGGTAACGATGAGGTTTCCTCTATATACCGTTACATATTATTGTTGGCAAATATTTTAATGAAACTAGTAATTTTTTTTTTACAATATCATTTATGTTAAATTAAGATCGAAGTGAATGTGTCATGCAATTGTTCAACAAGTTTAAAGCGTTTTTATTAGCTCGATTTTCAAAGGACGTTATTTACTTATGGCGCACGTAAGTGGGTTGTTACTGGACACCTCACTGCACGTGTATATCAAATCATCGCCTTCCGGATCATTGGCATTCTCAGTTACTATCGTAAAACCTTTAAATCTGGTAGACTGGTCCACGTGCTTTTCGAGTGTTCCTGCAATAAATATTTTCACACATAAGTTACAACATATACACATATAATATATATATATATATATATATATATATATATATATATATATATATATATATATATATATATATATATATATATATATATATATATATATATTCATGATGTAAGAAAAATTAACTGTCGTCGAAACAGACATCACTTGACGCTGTTATGCAGCGCGTGTTTGCAGTTTCCACAGTTATTAAATACGCTCCCCCACAAGGCTTGTAACTGAGTGATCGTATGCTTGTTAATGAGATGAATACTACATATAATTACATTCATGAACAGTAAAGTAAAATCATTGATAAACAACCCCACAAGCAATCACAAAAAAACACGACCTCCAATACACACCCCACAAAAACATGTCTTACGATTCGCATGGGTTTAATAAAAATGACAAACTTTTAATAAGTAATAAGGACTTTAAAATTACCTATAAGTGTTGTTAGCGATGGTGCCTGGTTGAGCTGAACATTAATGGTGACGTAGCTGGTTTGCCCTTCTTCAAGTTGATCTGTGCAATTGACGTTGATTGTGTACAATATCTTCGCTGAAGATAGCTTCCGAGTAGTATCGGTCCCAGCAACGTGGTTTTTGATAATGTATACTAAAAAAAAACATATTTTTGATTTACACATTACCTTTAAATTTTAATTCAGAGATTTAAGGTTCATTACAAACACTACATACGTGTTATAGCACAAGATCCTTTATAGGACAATAGAACAAAATCATAACTATGAATTCAACATGAAAATCAAATTCACGTATTTAGCACAAAACATCCCCTCAAAATAAGTCCAGATAGATCCCATTTAATGTAAAAGGTAAAATAACTACTTTGGCAAACATGAACCAATTAAAAAGGCATACGGGATACAATCAGTCGTTACAGAAACCGATTGCAGATAATATGAAACTTGTGTTCGTAAAACAGTCGATTTTGACACAAAGTAAGAGTCATACGAGCTATAATAGACATTGAACCGGAAAGAAGAATTTTATAAATGTTTTTATAAACCACTTGTTAAAGTACGAGTTCGACACAGCACAACAATGGGACGAAATGTAAGTAAATATTAGATTCATGTTAATTAAAATGTATTGAGTATAAAAGACATATTCATGCAATTCTATTTGTTATATTTCAATGGTAAGTTGCTAATGAATAAAAATAATGAATTTCAAAATAGCTTGTAATTTTATTTTTTAATAATTTAATTTCGAGTTTGAAAACTCGTTATCCCATCAGATTGATTTAAACTGACCCACATAATATATACATACTCAAGTCCTTTTCAATGTTCATAAAGATTTATTTCTATTGATTTAATTTCAACACAACGTTGCCTATGTTCGTAAAA
This sequence comes from Dreissena polymorpha, assembly GCF_020536995.1. Taxonomy (NCBI): domain Eukaryota; kingdom Metazoa; phylum Mollusca; class Bivalvia; order Myida; family Dreissenidae; genus Dreissena; species Dreissena polymorpha. The sequence goes on from NC_068360.1 coordinate 47,759,015, forward strand.
TAATCTAAACTGTTAGTTAAATGTAATGGCCTTTGGCCCCATGACAATAACAAATTGTGTGACCGTAATGTTTGGTCGTATCTTGCTCTAACTACCCTCTTCTGACGAACAGTGTATTAATAAAGATTGGAACACTCAATGCTGACGTGTCAATTTCCGACGGGATCTTGTGCAAAAACCACATGCCCAAATGTAGCGAAGTGACATGATATGCGAAAGACAAATACGGATGGTAGTCCGCTATTTACAAGAAATCATACAACATCCGAGACATGTCTTATTAGCGATAAGCAATGAGTAATTAATTTGGTGTGTTATTCTGGTCTATATTGACGTTATTTATAATTACCATATGTATTGGTCATCTCATATCGTTATGAAGCATGTATCCGTTAATTCATTAATTAGCTGGGTTCTTTGTATGTAAGATATTGCTGATAGTGGGAATTTTTGCCAATTGAATTTATGCTGTTTATCATTTACCAATACGTATAATATTTTGTATTATAATATTTAATTTAATTTTTAATCTGTTACGTTACATTAATGTAAAGAATTCAACATTGCATTTGTCAATTATTATATGTACTTAACATTTTGCATTTTAACAATACATGCGCTAATTCTTATACACCATCGAAAACTCTGTGGAATAAATAAACAAATCGGTATAATATTCCAAACGGGATTGTACCTTTTGATCCAGCAAACGTTTCAGACATATAGAACGGTTTATTGTCGTCTGGATTTGTGATTTCACATATCGCTTCGTCATCGACATCATCGTCACTTGTTTCAATGGTCCAAAGAGTTAGCGCCCGTGTTTCATCTTCTCGGATGTTCACAGTGGCGGGTAGATTAGTGATTTGAAGAGCCTGGAATCAAGATGGTTAGGAAGGAAACTTACATGAACATGCATTACATAACTGCTTCTATGTACACGTGCTGACGTGGTTCGTGCTTTTTGGAATATGGGATCGAAGTTAATTAAGCAAGTTGTGGTAAATGATAGCATTGCGTGTGAATAATGTAGATAGTACTGTTGAGCGAAAGAGGGACGTGATTGGCGATGTCCTGTTTTGGTCTCACACTCTCCTGTTGGAATTCTTACATTAATTAAGATGTATTCATTTCATGTCCATATTTAACACAGTAATATCAAAGTTTACTCACGTTGTTGATATAGTTGACATGCAATTTGAGCGGACAGATGGAATACGAACTACAATACGCTGCACCATCCAGTTGAACGAATGCGTTAAGATAGTACGTCGTTGAGGGGTGGGTGCTGGTAAGGTTGCAAGTGTACGCACTTTTCCTGCAACACAAGCTGTGTTTAATTCTATGCACATACGCATTGATAATAGAATAATGTAATCAATGTCAAAATGAATTTGAGTTTAACTTTAGAAATCGGCCTAAAATGTTTCATTTTTGCAATAATTTCAATCGTCCTCTACACAAACTGGAAGAATATATATTTTAACATATGTTATTAATTTAATGACAGTAAGATTACTATTTCGATATCAATTGTGTAAACTGGGATCTTTATTACGGTTTATAGTAAAACCTATTTTTTGCACATTGTTTTACATAGTGAACATACTACTAATTATGTATATCATGTTACCGAACTCGTCAATTTCAAACAAGTCGTTTCTGTTTGCATTCACTGTGAACTTGATTCGAGCGTTGGACACAGAGATGAGGGAGGCAACGTTAAAAATGGTTGTCCCTATGGCAAGGGTTTCATCCACTGTGTTTTCAGCTGATGAACAGGTCGGCACTATCTCACAATACTCTGTAAATATATCGTTACGAAAATACAGATGATAATAAAACTATTGAAACAATAACACGGACTAATTCTTGTTCACATCCATTAGTCTCTACTTAATGTCAGGTATACTGTCGCCAATTGCCTTTAATAAAATAAGCACAAAACAAGAATAAACATGGAAATGAATAAAGCCTTGCCAGTAACGGTCAATGCCAGTGTTGGGGTGGGTGGGGTGGTATGGTAATTGAATATAAAACTATGATGCAGGCAAACGTAACGTTTTCTTAGACACCTTCCTTTCTATATGATTATTATTCATTTATAACGAGCGTATATTCGCACAATATGCCATGCAATCAGTGTCAGATAATTTTTATAAAAATAATGATGTGATTTCATACTAGATACAAATATCTATATATAAAACGTAATCACTATTGTTTTCACAATTAAGTTGCAATAGGTGTACCTATACCGCATGACGACTGTGACAGTTAACTGAAAACCTGTCTTATGAACCCATCACATTACCTTCAATATCGATCGTCAAATATTCGCATATCTCATTCCTGCGTTCGTGTCCACAGATAAAAATGGAGTAACTGGTGTTCTTGTCTACATCAAAGAGGTACGTCGTTAAAGATATGTTCCCAAGTGTATCTGAAATATTGTTATGTCATGGAATTCTAGTGCAGGTTTTATAACACAACGTAATCGTTAAATGTGAGCGATAAGCACATAAAAAACATACGATATGAAATGCAAGGTTTATTGTCATCGTTGCAACTGTTTTAATATTTTTATGTGTTTTCAAACAAGTGACTCATATTGAAAATAACACATTCATACGAAACTCATAAACAGACAACTTTGAAATGCATAAGTTATTTTTAACGGTTCAAGGAATGTTCTACTACACGCAAACCAGCACTTGATTCGTAAGATAATATGTATGGGATAAAATGGTCATAAACTAGTTACTTAACACTTACTGAAATAATTTCCGCTCGGGTCCCCTTTGAAGAGGGTCGTGGGTTCATTAGTATCCACTCTCATGAACGTATATTCGTAAGTCAGATTCTCGTTTTCTTTGTCCGTGTACATGATGCTGAAGATGATGTCATGCTCGCTGCCAGTCTTTAGGTCTATATCCCGATGATCTGCGAATCAAATTTAAAACGATCACCGTGTAGATTAAAGTATTACATTGCTCACGGCTTGCAATCAGCGTAGATTGTTAGATTTGATTAAAAATAATCACCATTTAAGCTTGCGCAATTTTTTACACTGTGATTCTTGATTTCTCGATTATTAAGACGCTTTTACAATATTAACATGTAACATGTGTGTCAATTTAAAGAGCAACTATATGTTTAGGTACTTACTGCCCAAGTTTCGCCATTTGGGAGCTTCGTTGCGTATGGGATAAAATGTGAAATTTCTATTGTCCCGCGCTCCGTAACCATCTTCGCAGATTATGGAGACGTTATACCACTGTGTGACGTTGTGCGTCATACATCCACTATGTTTAGGGCAAGTGTAATTGTCTCTCTTGTAGCCACATGGCGGTGAGTAGGGCGAACCCGGGACGACGCATTCATTCTTCCAAAGTGTATACGCTTGAAAGCCGAAATGGGAAATGTTATTAAAACAGCCATGGTGCGTCTTCGTCGAACATTAGATTTTTCATAGCCCCCATGTCACATTGAAAAACAAATCCTTGATAAAAATATATTAACACAATTGTTCATGCCAAATGTGTGAGCGTTTTATGTACAGGTAAAAAAAAGAACATTTTCCCCATATACGCGTCCAAGAATTGAAACGTGTGTTATAAATCTAAAGGCAAATGTTACATGCGATACATCTAACCTCAAGTACGAAATTACTTTGAGAAGAGAAGTCTTTGTGGAAGTAATTTGTTGAGCAATATTTAACGCGCTTATACAAAAAACTTTTTGGCCTAGATAAACCACCATTGCTTTCAGTGTTTTGGGAATGAAATGTCGTTTTAAGCTAATTGTGAATGACACTGAACATAGAACAACCACAAAATAAAAAATATTTGCTTTCGACGAAAGTTAATGAAAACACCGATGGAATATAAAGTGAAAAGGAAGATGACATAGTCCTTCTTCTAAAGGATTATACTCGAAAGTAGACAATTTTAAATGAAGCAACTCACAAAATTATAATTTATGTAAGGACGATGCAATCAATTTCTCTGCATATTCATGTAAAATAAACTAAGTTATGTTTATAGGCGACTACTCTAATATTAGTAAATAAATAAAGGCATAAGTTTCAAAGTTCATGCATACAATCCCACTTGTTGAGATAGCTCGGATTCTCCTGCCTCAGGCTAAATAGCTTCGTGTCGTTTTCTCCCCATTGGTCATAGACGCAGTGTATCCAACAGGTGGCGTTGTCCTCCTCCCTGGGGTTGTCGCTGGGATTGTCGTAATTGTAGTCGTAGACCTGTCGATCAGAAAACGAAATAAAAACTAAACTAAACGCATTCAGAATACCCTCTAGCTTGCAATCTTAGATTACAATATCAGACTACTGCGTGTTGAACTGGAATTAAAAATAGTCTTCAGTCACATTTTGCTATGGATAGCTTTAATCTCATTATCGAGAACAAAACATCGATTGACATATCCGTCCTGGATAACTAGAATGGCCAAAACAATTATCGTATTGTATGGCAGAAGTTTGTTGGACACATTCTTATGTTTTAAGAGTTGACGAAAGATTACGACATAAGTGCGAGAAGCCATAAACCATTTCACGTAATTTTCATAAACAAAACAAAACCAGGTTAAAAGTAAACTACTTTAAATAAATGTTTGAGAAATAAGAGATTTTTCGTCCAACCAAGGCTCAGTTTAGACTTCGTTAAATAGAGTTTTTCAACATGAAATCGTGTATAACTGTTACATTTATGGCACTAAGAGATAACACTTCAAGATATAGCAAGCTAACTGCTTTTGTAAAATAATGTTTCGAGGCAGACTGTTCGAAATATGCTTCCATTTCCAAGACTTCAAATAAACCTATTGTGTTTGATGCCGAAATATTTCGCTTGTACAAACATTCACATTCACCCGTATGTGTACTTTTTGTTTACTACTAACCTGTAGATAGTGAAGCCTCGTTTCAGCATCTGTATCTTCATGTAACGATTCAGTTGCCGGTAGACTGATGATGTGAGGAGGCTGAATTAGAGATGGGATTGGGTATTAGTGTCTTTCTTCATATTTCAACGGATTACTTTAATAATTTACGAGTAACACATGTACACATAACACATTCGCATTTTGAGAGTGCTACAATTTTGAATCGTCTGTTCAATATTGCTTTCTCTTCACTTTTAAAGACATATTCCAGTAAAGTGAGTGCGATATAATGCAAATACTGCGAAACTGATATGGTAAAATAAGTAAATAACTAAGTGCCTTGATTCCTGAATTCGTCATTTTTTTATTCAATCTCAGATTATTGTTGATAGTTAAACTCTTAAACATAAACAATTTGAAAAGCGTCTAGATGGCTAATGGGCGATGAACGTCTGAAATGTTTAAAAAATCTGATCAGCTTTTTGCTTATTGCTCACCATAATGAATTCATAATGATCTGACCTTATGAATTGTTTAAGCGACTATACACGATTTAAGTGTGAACATTGTATCCCCCCCCCCTATCTTAAACAATTTTACCCCCCCCCCCCCTCATCTTAAACAATATGATTAATCTGAACAAGGTATGAAATAGATGCCTAAGCCTATTAACCTGTAAGTTCGTGCACCTTAAATTTCACAGGAATATCTTTCATGAAAAACCATTAGACAATAACTAAACTTGATGTATACTTTATGATATATCTTTTGTTTAACAAATAACGAGTGAAATATGTGGATTGTCACATAATAATAATGGAGTAACCTACCTTCAAACATTCATGTACATCGTAGTCTGCGTCACACAGAATTACCCTATAAGATCGTGCACCGATTTTGATGTCGTAATAGCGAGGCCCTGGCATATGTTTATAATAACCGATATATGTTTATGTGAATATGTGTTTTTTGTATTACATATGTGTGGTTTTAGATGAGTTTCGTGAATAAACTGTATTGAACAGAATGGTTTAAACAAAACTGGTCTTCATAAAAACGAAATATGAACTGTGATAACTGTATTCAGAGGTCTAGATAAAGTGTATTAACAAACGGAAAATAGCTAAATAAAATTCTATCCACAATGGGGGCATAACAAGCTGTCACCCCTTGTAATGAAAGTTGTTTTGTGACAAAATCGCAAATGGACGCAGTGAGAACATTTGTCGCAATTGGCCAAGTTCACGATCTTAACGTATGTTCTCGTGTCATCATTTGGGGAAAAATTTTCCGCATGCACAGCATACTTTAATCGTATTGTAATGCAAAGTACTCATAACATATACAAATTCGAGACGGGCCTTCAAGGGAAACTACCCTTACAAGATTTTACGATCAAAACATTGACGAACATAGCCGCGTCCGTCTGGTAAAGGATATGTGCAGATTTTAATCAGCTATTTATATGGAAACGAGGTCAGAAAAACGGACAATTTATATCATATTTATTGTTTTTTCGTCATGCTTTTGTTTAATCGGCTGTGGAAATTCTCGCCTTACAAAAGTGAACAGCATTCGGGCACGTGCGTTTGAATGTTGCTTAGAAGTTTACGTCATAACAAGAAATATCTTTAAAAAAATATACGGCGTTGATTGTGGTTGGAGTTTATGAAAGGTAAAGAGGTCAATGAATGAGATCAATGATAGCGAATGTCTTTTTCTGTGCAGTTCTTAGCTGCATCACACGCAGTATGGGATGTTACGCGGAGTTTTTGCGGCTTATTTTAAATTATTACATATTGCTGGTCATAAACCTATAGATACAAAACAGAAAACCAAAAGAATAATGGAAGTGAAATTTAAACATATGAGTCAACCGGCCACACGCGAAGTATCCGTACATATTTATAATATTTATACGCGCGTTCTTCGAACAAACCTGTTTTAGTGGTTTGTCGGGCATTGCTATTTGATTCAAGTATAAACAGTATCGAGAATCATCGCGCTCATGCTTAATACATTAGTCAATATGGTGGAATAATTCTTCAAATAGGTCAAAAGTGACATTAAACAGCTATGCCGAAAAACGTACACGATCTTATAAGGCTGCACGAAGTTATAGGAATAGAGTACTTTATATGCGGTCATTGTAATAATGTCAACTGGCAAATGAAACAGAAAAATACTACACTACATATTTTCCATATCGGTGACGTTCATTGGACTAATTTGCAAACGGCGCATTCTTGGGTAATGTACCAAAATTAAATGTCAAATCGGTCAGCAATCAGTGCTCTCACATACAATCTCTACCAACACACGAAAATCCTACGAGATATGGTAGGATTTTTGTTGTTGTTGTTGTTTAAGTTTTATATTATGAAAAGTAGTATCAATTTTCTTTTATATTTTGATAATAGTGTATAAGTTAAGGTTAAAAACAAAAAATAAATTGCATAAATAAAAATATAAAAAATAACAACAGTAAAACTATTGTGCCAAGTGGCTAGGCTATCATCAATTGGTTGGTTATGGAAGCAGGGATTTGATCTAGCTATGCTGGTTCCAGTCAACTCCTGCGCGGAGGTTGACCGTTCAGCACTTTCTCTTACCCAGTTAGTATACCAAATGGTAACGTCCATCTGACAGGTCGTTGTGTAGCAGGATTCTGAGTTTTTCACGGTCACCGTTTCAGTGTAGTGCCGTGAGGGCCACGATGGCCAGATGCTGATGTTGCGAGTCAAGTAAATCTCTCCTGAAATAAGAATTTATCGGTTAAATATTACCAAATCTTAAACTCAAATTAAATGGGTTTCATTACCATTATGGGTCCCGCAATACTTCAAATTAGCGATATGCTTTTAGGATTCATACTCAGCAGCATTATATAATACGGTGAATACATTTTGTTCTATATATTCTTATCAATATTTATTTTAAACAGTGGTTGAAAGAGGCTATATCTTTTAAACATGATTTCCAATTTAAATATTTACATGTTAATATTGAATATATAACAAACAATAGAGCCGTTCTTGCTTGGTTATATATTCTCTCTTTTCTTCAACTGACTCTCTGTTTGAGATCATAATTTATATATTAAGTTGTTAAAGTGATAAATTATTGTACATACGTATGTTTATTATATTATGTTGTACTCTTTCATAATATGCACGTATGTATGTAAACAGCCCATCTTCAGCAACAAAAGGCTTTACCAGTGTAATACGAATCCAGCGGTTTACTATCAGTGTCATTTTAAAAAGCAATAATTATCATGTAATGATAGTTTCTTTACCTGTATTTCCGTTTATCGTTGATTCCACAAAACCTCCGTTATCCAAATACCACGTCAATTTAGACCACGTAGGCCTATAGTTGAACAAAGACAGGCAGTTATCTCAGAACATGCATTTTAGTAATTTGAGACAACAATGATATAATATTATAGTATAAAAATAACCTTTAGTGGTATCTAAACAAAGTGAAGAAGCCCAAGCGAGGACGCAAACCGAATGAATCCGATCTTCACTCGATATCATCCGTAAAACGAAACAAGATGACATTCTGGAACGAGTTTTAGATGCTAAAGAGTTGGAAATGTTTGTATTTGTCAGGATCGGATTCATTCGGTAAATACAGCGTGGCGTGTGATATCAAGTTTGTTGTTTGATGAAGTGGTATCCTCCCTTGTATTGAAAAGCAGTGTTTCGAGCAAACTGAATTGTACATTTAAATCGTGTGTTCACCAGATAGTTGAAGCACCCTCAACATTCATTCGGAGATTCTACCAACATTACGTGTTATTATGCTATCAAACTGTTACTTAACTTTGTGTCACACCAATGATCATGCCCTTATATTTCGATTCTTATTATCTCTATATTTCCATACTTATTCTCTGTTCGCTCTGAAAAAGTAAATCTTGCTGTCAGAGTAAATCTTTAACTCACAATCCTCGCTTTAGTGACATTATTCAGCAGGTATTCCAATCAGTATCCTAATCAAATGTATCTCTTAATCCCTAACTCAGACAGAAAGACAAGGACCTAAACACATGTTTATTGCTACTTATACCCAAAGCTTATTGTCAATCTGAATTGAGAGCATTATAATAAAACGTGTACTTGATTAATTGCTTTCACATTTCACGCATTAAACGCACAGAACCTATCTTTCTTGAATGACCTTACAATTATAATTAATTCTGGGTCCAAGACAAAAAGAAAACCATTATTTCAAGATATTTTTAGAAATTCCATTCGCAAGATTCTGTCTTTGTCCGATCTATTTACGTCAGAGGCGGTTAATTTAATTTTAAATGGAAGATATTAAATCGACTTGAAAAATAGAACATTATTATTTTGTCCGCCATGTTTATTTTATGCACACCATGAAAAGAGACGTTTGATTACCTCCAGATGAGATAGGTTCTTACCGAATAATCAGCAAGAACCATAGTCGAGTCTTGCTGTTGCAAGTCAAAATAAGCTGGTCGCTATGTTCTAATGAACACATACAGCGTTTACATGAATGCTTCCCTCTAGTTCAATAACATCTGACGTTGTTTCCAACTATAATGTGATCCGTATGTGGGGATATGGTTTTGTTTATGTGACAGTTAAACTTTACGTTTACCTCTAGCCGGAACGTATATTAAATAATTTAAATGAGATAATAATTATATAATTTACATATTAATTAGCAATAAAAACCTCACGGATAATGTCTGTGATGAAACAAAACAAAATAATTAGTTTTTAATTGATGTGTCAAATGCGTACATTCCCGCTACGACTACAACTAGATAAGTGCTTATTTTAAAAAAAAATGTTTATCTTATTTCAAATCATTTCACGAAAACATATTGATAATTAACTTTCAAAACCAAATAATAATTGATTTAAAATACAAATAATGACAACACGTGGTTTTCGGCAGATATTGTCTTTTCTAGTATCTATTGATATTCAAGACATTTTTTTTATTTATGACAAAACATGTGTGCTATGTCATGTATGCGTCAAACAATTTTTCTGAAAGTCATTAGGGCTAAAAATAGGGCTGACACACTATGTTCTTAAGTCATCAACGTTTTTCGATAATTTTAGTGTATGAACTAGTGTTAAACATTTTCTATTATACAATTATGTAGTTTTCATACCACTAAAATCGAACATTTAAGACAGGCAATTACATTCACCTATCCAATTATCCAATTATCAAAATAGGCGTTATTGCAATTTAAATTCCATGTCTTTCTATCTTCGTTCGGTGCTATCTAATCCGAAAATGCTAGGCGGTACACTATAAGAAGTGTATTGATCAAGTAATGATAGGCACTTCAATCTTAACGGATAGTAAGTATTTATAAACATGCAGTTGTATGCATCTTATTTTCAACACAATGCTTTCCAAATAAACCACATTCGTTCATTTCGCGAAAGTTGTCGTAAATTAAGTCTCACATTTAAAAATCATATCTGGTTGCCGTCCTTGTCAAGATTCTTGTCAGAATAAACGTAATATTATCACACGTTAATGTTGAGGCGACCAAGGTCACGTGATGAGGTACATTCTAAACATTGTACGTAGAGAGGATACGAAAGCCAAATATGTTCAGGTAGCTACTTGTGGAAAACGAGTATGAAAAACCAAAGAAATATTAGTCATAGCAAAACGGTCCTAAGTAGGAATGGTCTACAACGTATAAAGTGTCTCTATTTTTGTAAAACTTAGAACGACATTTGATAATCTTGTTGAATAATATACACAACAGATGCATCAAGAAATGATGGTCAATCCAAGACACTTGGTAAATCTAACATCGCACATCCTTCCGAGGTTTATGTAAGCAAGAAACACAAAAACTCCACAAATGCCAAGATCCCTCAGACTCATATTTGAAGAGTGATCAATGAATCACCTTCAGATAATTAAATATTAATGTACATATAAATTAAAAACACTTAAAGCAGTGTATCCGTTATACATTCCTGCGTTTTTCCTGATGTTTCGCATGCCGGTATTTATTGTAGGGTATATTCGGGTGAGTATGTCTACATTCGGCTCAGTCCGCTTAACATCGGTTACTTGCAAAATGTTCAACTTTAATGCGAAATAACCAGTGAACAAAATCTTGAAAAGTCATTGCGTTAAACAGTAATTATCCTTGCCGAATTATTTTTAATTGCAGTCTTAATTGTAATGCAATAATTGTTAAAATAGGTATGTACCACTACAAAGGCATGTATATATTTATACATTGATATTCCACCGTGTAAAATGAGCTTTTAAAAGCATATGTAGTAAGTTTGTTCGCACAATGGATTTTTTTTGTAAAAGCTTAAACTCAGAGTTCAAACGCATGTTCATAAACAATTGAATACAAAAATGCATAGTTAAAGAACGATTTAGTCTAACTTTGATTTATTTGGTATGTCAGTCCCTGATGCCGATAAATTTATCGTTAAAAAATAAAAAATGTAATTGAAGCCACTATTCATGTATTCGTTCAAACATTTGTGAGTCACTGTATATAATGTATAGACCGTGTGTACGTGTGTTTAGGTTGTTTTCTGTCGTGACACCGTTCTGTAAATTTATCGAGGTATAGAACAGGTAGATAGAAGCCAACATGCCGGAACGAAGACACGTCTAGCGTGTATGGATATAGGTAAAGCATAATACTATCCGTCGCTATATTTTATTTGTTTTGTCTCTAAACAACAGCAAACAAAGCGCTTACTTTTTACAGTGGTGGAGTTAATTGCCCCGGCAGAGCTGCTTTTGCTTGCAGACGTCAAGGGAACGGTCGTTGGAACAGCATTTGTGGTGCTGTTAATCATGTTCTGGGGGACGCTGCTGGTTATTTGACTGCCTGTAAATGTTATTTATTTATTTATGATTATACAGTCTCCATCAATTATATTTGTTTTATACATTTCAAAGATGGTTTCAATAAGATTTCAAGCTGGCAATAAGTATTATGTACAATAAATCAGCAGGTCTGCAACTGGTTTCCAAACAAAAGTAGGGAAAAAAGGTTTTCTGATGAAAACTTGTGAGTAAAGTAGGAATAGTTCTGATAAAAAAAGGAAGATTAATAGGGGGGACATCACATTGTATTTATCTGTTCAAACTTACTCTTTTTTCAAACCAATAAATCCCTTTTTGACGTGTATTGTCAGCATTCGGCTGTTGTTATGTCATTGTGAGATGTTGCCACGGGCCAATCTTCTTAAGTTCAAAATAACAGAGAGCTGATACCTACACCCTATAATTTTGTGTTTATTTATAATAAACATAATAACTTTGAACGATGTTTTGCATACTATTGTTTGTTTAATTAAATTCATCTCACAACGCACAGTTAACTTAAGTATTAAAATTGCTAAACAATAGTTTACAATAGTATACGCAATCATTTATGTTAATACAACCAATGTTTTCTTCTACAATTGGGCCACTTCCAGAGGCATATTGCAAGCAGAAAGCAAGTGTTAAGACTATTTATAAAGCTTGCATGAAGCACTTATCCCTGACACAACTTTGAGAACATGATATGCTCTTAGAACATATGATGCTTCATGCGACAAAGGGATTTAATGGATCTTGTCAACACAAATAACTGAGACTTGCACGATGACTGTCCAGCCAAGCAAAGTTAACCTCACTGTTGCCTCTAATTATTGTTACTGTAAGTTATGTTAATGATAATAAAAAAGCTAACAAGAATCAACAGTCTAGGGGAATCTGCAAAATCAATGACACCACGAGTTAGGATTAGCAAAGCTACTATTTAATGTTCATTTAAACCTTACCCTAACACGTATTTTTTCCAAACATTATAATTTGCAAGTCTAAAAATTAAATCGTAGGTATTGAACAATTTACGAAATAAGCAGTTTTCAAGGAAATTACAGTATTTGTTAAATCATTCTGTGCTAGTCAAAGCTTTACAATATTGGATACTATAAAATATTTAACTCACAAAAACCTATTAAGTTAAAATAAAAATCTCTAAAACACATGCATGGAAAACATCTAAAGTGTGATCGCACATCTTAATGTTTTCATTAACTACTTAAATTTTAAAATACCAAAACATATTTAGGCAAATATAAATAATCGAACTTGCACAATGACTGAGATGTTTAATGATAATCATTTAAATTTATTGAAAAGTCAGGAAGAGCGGATACCAATCGTTATTTTTTCCGAAAATTCAGTTTTTTCAGTATCGAAAATTACAGATTTTGATACGCAGGGTCTGAGCAATTTTGTTACCTAAACATTTGCCCCACCATGTCGGTGGCAACCATGATCATATACGTTATATTGCTTATTACATTTGATTTTGGTCTTGTTAAAGTAGCTCTAAGAAGTGTTTCTGGATGCTTCGAGTATTGTTCCCATTCAAAACTATTATGTCTTATATAATTAATAACTCAAATACTGACCTTAAAACTAGAGTTAAAATTAGATAGTTAGAGGTGCTTGAAAACCCCTTGCCTAAACAGGAGTTTGTCAGCTTTTGAGCTTTTCAATTTTGAAAATATAAATGACAAAAACAACTTTAATATTGCTACCAAACAGGAGAAATTGTACGAGAATTCAATACACAAGAAGGGGAAGTCAGGTGGAAATAAAAAGAAAGAAACAGCTGAAAAAGTAGAGAAAGATCGGAACGGTTTAAAGCTTGTAATGGCATACAATAGAAATGAGTCAATAGGACACGGACATCTCGACTCATTTTCGCTCGTTAGTAATAAATGCAGTATGATATATATTTAATATTAAACAAAACATAGAAACTTTATGCATTAATTACAAACAATTCAAAGATATAATGAAAATGAGAATGATCGAACTTAGATATTTATGTATGTAGTACAAAAATACGTACTTTTATAAAATTAAATAAAGGGGTTGGTTAAAAATTAAATGCCATGCTATGTTTTAATTGGCATAAAGATAAGCATACATTTAATCTACATATTATTACTTCTTGCGGTGCTGGCACTGATATCCAATACAGAGCTGCCTGTGCCTGTAGAGGTCGATGGGACGATCGTGGAAACGGCATTCGTATTGCTGACAGTAAGGTGCGGCATGACGCTACTGATATGTATACGGTCTGTAGGAGGCATCTATTCTTTTAACATTGCACACTCGGAAAAGTGATAAGGTTGCATACACCTTGCACAGCTTTAACGTTTCAGTTTTGTAGTGAGGTGTGAACAGTGTTTAGTAAAACAAGAGCTTACCAGGAAGTGTTCATGTTCTTTTTGGAGTTCTTGTGCTTGTTTCCTAAAATAAATCATTCATTCCATATATTCATTCCATATATATTCTACAAAACAAATTAATCTTGATTTAGAGTGGACGCATTTTTTCTATATTTACTGACACGGACCCAGACTTTTGGCGTTCACAGTATGCGTCCCAGATGCACAAAAGACCGTTTTCTAATCGTTTGATATATTTTAATCGAAACAATTTTTGCTGAACGTAGTTAAAGTTGCATTGGCCTTGATAACGCCCAGCTTATGTCTAATCACTGAATATACGGAATCTATGAATACAGTTAAATGGCAATGTATCAATGTATTTTTAATTATTACTATATGTCTACTATTTGTTAACGTGACCGTAACATTGATAACATCAAACCCTTGTCGAATTCGTGAAAATAAGGAATCCATGTATACAGTTTGAATTCAATTTCTCAATTTGTTTTAAAATGTTTCAATATAAATATTCTTCAAAATCTTCTAACGTGATCTTGACCTTGACAGTCCTAATATGAAACCCCTAATAGGTATGGATATAAATTATAAATGTAGGTAGTTGCAATACATACGCTCACTTTTAATAGGATAACTGAGTTAAAACCATCAATTTATAATAAGTAACATTGACGTTGACACTCAACTGCAATGTCAAACGAAGATTTGATTGAACGAATCTATGTATGTCGTTGAATTACTAAATCTTAGTTTTCAATTCTTTAGCATGATCCGTTCTATATTTTGAATTATAGTGGAATTGACCTTAACCTCATAAAGGCCGTTAATGGAAAATATTGCGTCGACATGAGAATATTCGAATAATCACAACAATGTCCTTTATTTGAGACAAGTGAAAGGAGCGCCGATCCTCACATGCACCCCATTACTTATTACAAAGCACAGACGTATAAATGATTATCCCCTAACATTGTATTTAAAATTAAGTTTATTTTTGTTTGAGTCTATAAATATATATTTGCAATGCAAAATTTAAAAAGCCAATAAATGGTTTGTCAAGCCACATAGGAATGTTTTTGCCAGACATATAGAAATTGATAAGAAATAATGGTAAATTTTGTTTTCTCTATAGAGGACTTGTTTGACAATGTTGGTAAATAAGTTGGCGATGTAAATGATCGGGCTGAAAGTACTGTGACTGTATTGACGACCTCCTAAAACGTAGTTAATCTTTGATACGTCAAAACTAAAACAAGATAATCAAAAGCAAAGTTTAATAAAAGTTAATGAGGTTTGTGGAAATTTAATACCAGAACATATTTTATATAGCATGTACATATATATATATATATATATATATATATATATATATATATATATATATATAACCTTAATATGAAAGCTATTGTATAGATTATTGCGTACAGCGTATTTCTAAAGCATTAGAAACAATGAAAATAATTTTCCTTTATCTAAGCAATGCGTTAGTAACTTGGGTTGAGCTTCCTATGCCTGTAGAGGTCGAAGGAACGATCGTGGTAGAGCTTCCTTTGCCTGTTCAGGTTAAAGGAAAGATCGTAAAGGAGCGTCCTATGCCTGCAGAGGTCAAGAAAACGATCGTGGCGGAGCTTTCTGTGCCTGGAGAGGTCGAGGGAAAGAACGTGGTGGAGCTTCCTGTGCCTCTCGAGATTGAGGGAAAGATCGTGGCGGAGCTTCCTGTGCCTTTAGAAGTGAAGGGAAAGATACTTGCGGAGCTTCATGTACCTATAGAGGTCGAGGGAAAAATCGTGGCGGAGCTTCCTGTACCTATATAGGTCGAATGAAAGATACTGGCGGAGCTGCCTGTGCCTGTAGAGATCGAGGGAAAGATCGTGGTTGACCTGCCTGTGCCTGTAGAGGTCGAAGGGAAGATCGTGGCAGGGCTGACTGTGCCTGCAGAGGTCGAGGCAAAGATCGTGGCGGAGCTTCTTGTGTCTGTAGAGGTCGAGGGAACGATTGTTGCGGAGCTTCCTGTTCCTGTAGAGGTCGACAGAAAGATCGTGGCGAAGCTTCTTGTACCTGAAGTGGTCGAGGGAAAGATCGTTTTGGAGCTGACTGTGCCTGTAAAGGTCGAGGGAAAGATCGTGGCGGGGCTGAATTTGCTTGTAAAGGTCGAGGGAAAGATCGTGGCAGGGTTGACTGTGCCTGAAGAGGTCGAGACAAAGATGGTGGCGGAGCTTCTTATGCCTGTAGAGGTCGATGGAAAGATCGTGGCGGTGCTTCCTGTGCCAGAGGGGATCGGGGTAGGGATCGTGGCGGAGCTTTTGGTGTCTGTAGAGGTCGAGGAAACGATTGTTGCGGAGCTTCCTGTGCCTCTAGAGGTAGAGGGAAAGATCGTTACGGAGCTTCCTGTGCCTTAAGATGTGAAGGGAAAGATCTTGGAGGAGGTTCCTGTTCCTGTAGTGGTTGAGGAAAAGATACTTACGGAGCTTCCTGTACCAATAGAGGTCGAGAGAAAAATCGTGGGGGAGCTTCCTGTACCTATAGAGGTCGAATAAAAGAAATAGGCGGAGCTACCTGTGCCTGAGAGATCGAGGGAAAGATCGTGGTTGATCTAACTGTGTCTGTAGAGGTCGAGGGAAAGATCGTGGCAGGGCTGACTGTGCCTGAAGAGGTCGAGGGAAAGATCGTGTCGAAGCTTCCTGTACCTTTAGAGGTAAAGGGAAATATCGTGGAGGTGCTTTCTGTCCCTGTCGAGGTCGAGGGAAAGATACTGGTGGAGCTTCCTGTGCCTGTAGAACTCGAGGGAAAGATCGTGGCGGTGCTTCTTGCTCCTGTCGAGGTCGAGGGAAAGATACTGGCGGAGCTTCCTGTGCCTGAAGAAGTCAAGGAAATCGTGACGGAGCTTCCTATGCCTGTAGAGGTCGAGGGAAAAATCGTGGCGGATCTTCCTGTGCCTTTAGGTGTCGAGGAAACGATCGTTGCGGAGCTGCCTGTGCCTGTAAAGGACGAGGGAAATATTGTGGCGGGACTTACTGTGCTTGTAGAGGTCGAGGGAAAAATCTTGGCGGGGCTGACTGTGCCTGAAGTGGTCGATGGAATAATCGTGACCGAGCTTCTCATGCCTGTAGTGGTCAAGGGAAAGGTCGTTTCGGAGCTTCCTGTGCCTGAATATGTCGAGGGGATGATAGTGGCGGAGCTTCCTGTGCCTGTAGAGATCGGGAGAAGGATCATGGCGGAGCTTTTTGTGTCTGTAGAGGTCGAAGGACCAATCATTTCGGAGCTTCTTGAGCCTGTAGAGGTCGAGGGAAAGACCGTAGCGGAGCTTCCCTAGGCTGTAGAGGTCGAAGGAACGATCGTTCCAGAGCGTCGTATGCCTGTCAAGGTCGAAGAATTGATCGTTGCGGAACTGCATGTGCCTGTAAAGGTCAAGGGAAAGATCGTGAAGGAGCTCCCTGTGCCTATAGAGGTCGAGAGAATGATCATTGAAGAGATTTCTATGCCTGTAGAGTCGAGGAAACAATCGTGGCAGAGCTTCCTATGCCTGAAGAAGTCGAGAGAAAGAACGTTGAAGAGCTTCCTTTACCTGCAGAAGTCGAGGGAACTATTGTGGCACAGCTTTCTGTGCCTGTAGAGGTCGAACGAACGATCGTGGCGGAGCTTCCTGTACTTAAAGAGGTCGAGGGAACCATCGTTGCGGAGCTTCCTGTGCCTGAAGAGGTCAAGAGAAGATCGTTAAAGAACTTCCTTTACCTGCAGAAGTCGAGAAAAAGATCGTAAATGGGCTGCCTGTGCTCGAGGAAACGATCGTGGCGGGGCTTCCTGTGCCTGTAGAGAACGAGGGAAAGATCGTTGAACTTAATACGCCTGACGATGTCGAGGAAAATATCGTAACGGGGCCGCCTGTGCCTGAAAAGGTTGAGAGAAAGATCATGGCGGAGCTTTCTGTGCCTGTTGAGGTCGATTGAACGATCGTAGCGGAACTTCATGTGCCTGTAAAGGTCGAGATGAAAATCGTTGCGGGGCTGCCTGTTCTTGTTGAGCTCGAGTGAAAGATCGTGGAGGAGCTTCCTGTGCCTGTAGAAATCGAGGAAAAGATCGTGGCGGAGGTGCCTGTAAAGGTCGAGGGAAAGACCGTGGCGGAGATTCCTTTGCCTTTAGTGGTCGAGAGAAATATCGTGGCGGAGCTTCCTGTTCCTGAAGAGTTCGAATAAATAATTGATGCGGAGCTTCCTGTGCTTGAAGAGGTCGAGGAAACGATAGTTGCGGAGCTTCCTGTGCCTGTAGTGGTCGAGGGAACGATCGTTGCGGAGGTTCCTGTGCCTGAAGAGGTCGAGGGCACGATCGTGGCGGAACTTCCAGTGACTGTAAAGATCGAAGGAATAATCGTTGCGGAGCTTCCTGTGCCCGAAGAGGTCGAGGGAACACATTGTTTTAAAATATAAACTATTTTCGTATTACACAACATTTAACATAACCACATGCATCCAAGATTCAGGCAAGAAGAAATGATTGCATAACGACAAGCCCGTTAACTGATTTGCACGTAAAAAAGTATATTTATATGATTTGCAAAATATTCTACAATCCACATTAACCTTGATTTCGAGTGGAAGCCTCTTTCTCGTATATTTTGACTAACAATGATCTTTACGGTTGACCGTGACCTTGGCATACATAAAAATCACACCAATCCATGCAGATACGGAATTCTTGTACACAGATTCATTTCCATTGCTTAATTTGTTTTCGAATTAAATGAGAATAATCAATCGTGCAATATCTTCTTGAAGTAACCTTGAACCCCATTAGCCATATATACAATCCCTTGCTAGATATGAATATATAGTTTTAATACAATAGCTTAAAAGAGTAATTAAGCGAAAATAATTTAAATATTTTAAAACAATTACCTTTACTCCTAACTGCAATCTCAAATTAGTTTTTTAAGAAACATCTACGAATGACGTTACATTATCATTTTTGAATATGTTTTCGGATTACTTATTGGAATTCCTTTTTATTTTAAGCAATGGCTTTGACCTTGCACATATATATTATACATGCAACCTAGTAAGAACTGCATAGTATGCATAGATATATTAGTTTCATTACAATCATTCCATGTATTATTCAGTCAGTTAACATGTTTTGCAATATATTAACTTAACATGACATTAAATTTGACCCCTACCACCCCTAGACCTGAAAATTCGTCTTAAAGTAGTTCTAAAGTTGTTATTGGTTAGTTGTGTTTGATATATTTGTCGAAGAAATGTAAAAATTGGAAGATAAAAAATTGCAGTTTTCGCCTTGAAAATATGCCGATAACACGTCTTTGTATGGCATGTTTAGTCTATGTCCACTCAATCGCATATACATTGATCCAATGCGATTATATTACATTGAATGTATATAATTTAAATATATATTTAAAGATATATTCGATTCAAAATGAGGAAGATGTGCGTTCAAAGATGGCAAGTTACACGCTGACTCTGATCGGACATTCAGACATTTATATAATCAGAGCTCTCGGTAAACCGACATGAACGTCGAGCAAACGAAACACATTCCAACAAGTGGAAACGTGTATGCGTATCGACACGAAGAATGGTCGTTCAATGACAATGGTGGGGTGTCGTAGTATTCGATACAATCATTCTACAGCATTTTAGAAAAACGGAAAGCAATATTGCAGAAAAATTAACATTACCTTAAATGGTTAAAATAATAAATACAATATTAAAAGAGCCATATATGGCTACGGATAACCAACTTAATAATGAAACATGGATTATAATGCTTAAACTTCTGCTTTATTTGAGAAATATCATGCACAATCCAAAAGCAACTTCGAAATACACTTGGCCAATGGCATTTATTTATCTTTTATAAGATGGACAACTGATCGTGTATTGTTTGTATTATTCTACACTACATTGCTATCTGCTTAGTCATTCAATGATCAAAATGTCTGACTACGATGACTTTCCATATTTGAACAAGAAGATGGTAAATATAAGGAAGGCACTAAAAAACTGTTTTAAATACCAAAACATGTTGAAGTAGTTCAGCATAAGTCTGTGTTTGATTCAAGAATGTCAAATAATAGTCCCCAAAACGAGGTTTAAATCCCTAAAATATAGCGAACATCGAAATTCCAGCATCTCAACAGAGCTAAACTTGTTTTTAAATGTCAGACTCAATTATTAAGCTACACGCGGATGTATGTAATGAAATTATGGCAATAACATTTTTCGATATAAAGATTTTTTAAATATACTTTACTTGAGTGTCAGACATGACTCTTTTGAATAGGTTACCTTTCAGAACGGAAACAAGCACTATTTAAGATGTAAACATCCCACTCATCGCGTGTTATAGCTTATATAAAAAATATATATTATTTTTATGACACGGATCATCTAGAGAACTCACACCGTTCATTCACGGTAACCACAATTTTGTTAATATAAATGAAATATGATTATCAGATCTTAGAAGAACTGGAACCAGAAAATAAGGATACTTGATTTGTACTCAATTGCCAAAAATGTTTTTATGAAACTTCTTTATGTGTACAATATATGTTACACTGATGGGAAATCCCCATTATTTAGTGCAAATTCATACGACACATAGAAACGATTTTGATTCTTCACTAATGTAAAATACGAATAAACATAACTGTATCGGCATAAATTTATGTGTAATTAAGTATATTAAAGTAAACCATATTCTACTGTACCATATTAATAGTGTTAATAGCATTCCCATGTCATATTCATATTTTGGTTAAAGATATCGCGAATAAAATGTTGAACATATATAGAATGTTAAGTGAGTTTTGGATAAAGATCATGCGAGGCATAAAACCGCTACCATGGTTCGAGCCGAGCATGATAAACTTGATCGTTATCTAAAACTCACATAATATTCTTTTTATTCTATTATTTCCTCCCCTTCTCCATTAATAATTATAAAACAAAATCGCATTTTTTGACGATTTTATATTTTCGTAGTTGACAAAAACATATTCTCCAATTTTTGGAAAAAAACAACATATCTGATCTAAAGATAGCGATAGTATAAAGCTAAGATTTTACGATTGTTGTTATACTATAGATTTTCATCTGGTAATAGGATAGAATGTTTTTTCTTGACAGCGTATATACTAGAAAGTCGCTTAGTTTTGATTCAATGACTATCTATTTATATAAAAATTTTAATTGAAAGAATCGATTTAACATTCATAATTCAAGATTAGCAGGAATGGTGTATACAATATACCTTTAGAACAACATGACAATTCAAGCATGATGATATTGGAAAAGAAAGTCTGAAAATGGCAAGGATAGTTGTAAGAAACTGCGATATGGAACAAAGAAGCATTGGTAATTTGTAAGATACCAAACAGAAAATTCACAAATTCAATCTTCTATTGAAATTTCAGATGTTATTAAGCATTTTTGTTTTTATGTGCAGGTCCTCCATCTCGTTTAATTATGAGATATCCCGTTAAGAGTTGTAACTATTGTTTTGTGATTCGTGTCGATACTAAAAAGAAAATGTCAACTTGATTCTTAGTAACAATGTTATGGGTACAATAGCTGCATAAATGTTCACATTTACATGTTAAATGTATAATTATGATTATTAAATTTCGTTCTAGCGATTTATCAGCAGGTAGTTTAATTATATTTATTGTTATATTAAACTTCAGTTAAATATCAACAGCAGATGCGAAACAAATTATATGGTTCGCTTATTGATGGGTAGGAGTTAAATAACGAGTGCAGTGGAGTGCCTGACAGTGGGGTTTAAATACAACAAGTCAACAATGAGTCAGTTAATTTAAACATAAAGAATAAGACGCAAATTGTATTCATCACAATTGATTGAATCAGGTCACATTCATTGACCAGCAATACAATATATCTTTACATGCTTACAACCACTTGTATGATCAACATTTCGAATATCAGAAAAGTTCCAAGTGTAGTATCTAACCTAGAGCGCACTTAAGAGGGTTGATCCTAGAGACTTCACTGCAAGTGTTTACCAAATTAGCGTCTTAAGGATCATTCACCGTTTTCATTAATTGTGGTAAAACTGTTTAACCTTGGAGACTGCATCACTTGTTTTTCGAGTGTTCCTGGATTAAATAGTTTTCATTAATGAAACTATGATTTTATAGTTCAGGTTAAATAGTTGTTCCTTGACAGACACATGGCGACATCATGATATGTACAAGTTAATGTTATATCAAGGATTGGACACCGTTCGTCACAGCAGACCTGGATATACACGTATTTTGAAGTACATAACTTATTGATATATAACTTTATCAACTTTTAATAAAACAAGATCGTCAAATTATTATGTACTAATTTGATGATATGAAACTACATCCACTGTTTTCAGTAAAACACGTGTTGGTATAGTCGTGTTCATATTTAAAAACAAAAAGATGCAGAGAAAAACCTTGTATCCATCTACCTTCTCCGACATGTAGTTCTATTGCAATCAGTTTTCGCAATTACACCGACATTATCAGTTAAGGTTGATAGCGATGGTACCTGGTTAAGTACAACATTTACTTCGAGGAAGCTGGTTTGCCCATCACCCAAGTGATTGGAACAGTTTACGCTTATTGTGTTCAATGTCTTCTCTGACAATTTTGCGAGACGTGTAGTTGCTCGTAACATAGTTTTAGAATACAGAAACAAATGCGATTTAATATTTTCCGGAATAATAGCTCCACTTCTCAAACAAAGACCAATACGATACACATCATACACACATACGTATAAAAATAACAAGTGCTTACTGTAAATACACACATCTATTTACCGCAAAAGTGCTTGTGTACAAACCATTCTGTTATTTTAACAACAACCAAAATAAATTATTAACCCATCGTGTTGTGAGTGCGGAAGAAAACATCGTCATTATCATATTCTAACAACTCTAGTCAATAAAAATGTGGATGTCGAAATCTCAATATTAGGCAAAAGAAGCGATTGTATGGGCGAACTTCGAAAGTTATATTTTTTCTGTACTCCTTTTTAAAATACAAAGCATTTTAATATTTGTTTTAGACACAAAACTTTATTCTAAGCGTGATTTTTATGTAT
The DNA here is from genome assembly GCF_020536995.1 of Dreissena polymorpha. NCBI lineage: Eukaryota > Metazoa > Mollusca > Bivalvia > Myida > Dreissenidae > Dreissena > Dreissena polymorpha. The sequence goes on from NC_068360.1 coordinate 47,782,287, forward strand.
ATTGATTTTGCAATATAACAATAGCCGTGGTGTCTAATCATCAATTATAGTGAACACATTTTTCACGCTGACTTTGTTCTGTTTATTTAATCGATGTACTTTTTTCTCCATAGCTGCATCATGTGCTACTTCCCTAGTTTGTTTTATGCTTATTAGGCGTTTTTTTTTCTTATGCTTATTTGATCTTTATATTTTCCTACACATTGTTATATTTTGTATAATTTTCTCATATAACAGTTAAACGTGATAGCTATACGACATATCTTTAAAAGATAAGTTCAGGAGTATAATAAGGTGAGATAAATAATATAGCTATGTCTTATATATATAACACAGATTAGATATGCATGTTTTAATTGCTAAATGCAGAAAAGTCAAACAAACATTTATTCTAGGTTTGTGATATTGTTACCCCATGAACATATGTTTTGCATTGAACTGCTCCTGTATACTCTTTATGAGTAATTCTATTTCGCATATGAGACCATTGTATCTATAATTGAGATATAAGTTGAATGTTCTATAATAAACCATAAATATATCATCCAATACTCCTTTATAAACCTTCAGAAGAGTAATATAGCTTAATAGTTGTATTACATATGGGAGAAAACTAATAAAAACAATTATATGGTTTAAGAGGTTGTTACCTCCCACTATGTATCCTTAGATTTAACCTTCCTATGGTTTACCTTTGAGAGAAATTTAATTCAGTATTTGAGAATAAATTGGCAAATTATTGAACTTTATTGCCGTGTTTATAGAATACCGTAAACTTTAAGAAGATATTAATTAAATATTATAATTAGAAAAAAATCTAAGATTATATATATAATCTTATGGTGGAGCAATATTGAAAAATATTTAAATATTATAGCATTTGTTATTTTTGCAAAACAAACATTTTTATGTAAAAGACAACGGGTTTTAATTATTTGAATATAATATTTATACAGTGCATTATATATGTATTTTTATATTCAACGTTAATGAAAAATACACAAAACTGAATTTAGAAACACAACTATATTAAAGAATCGAAATTCTTTTCTACTACCTGTGTGATTTGAAAGTTTAATTAAGCGTTAACAGTTTAACTGCCTTGTGTTTCTGGTATGAATAGATAAGAACAAACAAAATGTTATAATGGTGGCTAGACAATAGAAAAAAGACAAAACACAGTGTACGATAGATATATGATATGACTACCATTCTTTGTATCTCTCTCTTTCTTTCAGTGAATTACTGTTCATTTCAATATGTAGTACGTTTTGCAATGTAAGTTAATTTAAAGCTGGTGCCTGGGTTTCTGTACATGTCCCATTGCTTGTAAAGTTTAAAAAGTGTATAAGTTGTATATATTTCAGTATATTAGTATTAGCTTAATTAAAACAATATTTTCAACAATGATGAATAAAATTGATATTAATGTAAAAACATTACCCGCATTACGTACCATAAACCATTAGTATTAATATATGATAAGCCATAATAATTGTCGTTGATGGCCGTCTAAATTTTGCACAGACCTAAAAATGATTTTGTGTGAGATATTTCGCCATTCTTTCAGTCATATCACACTGGTCAGTTAATGTACTCAACCATTTCTTCGGATGACTGATTCACCAGAACGAACTGTGCATACTCTGTCCATTAACTGACATCCGATTGGCGATAACAATTACTTCATGACCATACCGCGCACAAGCTGCGTGCCTCAGCAGCGATTCCAACTATTGATCCCTGGATTTACAGGTTAACGCTAAACTTACTAATCATGACTAAATCGTTAGCACAAACGTATACTAATACATGAAAAAAGTTCGTTATAAAAGAACTGAACTGAACAGTAAAAAACAATCTCTGTTAATGGAAAACGATCCATGTAAGATATACAATCGCTCAAGACGTTTAGTGATTTAGCTTTACGATTGAAACATTACAGATCCCATGAATTACATGCAAGAGTTTACAGGGATCAAGTAACTTTATACTTCAGTTTAATGTTAAGGTTAAACGTAAGGAATGAAGTTATTGTCGAAAACGTTCCCAATTACACTGTGGTGTATTTTTTTTCATCCATAATCTCAATGTCGTTCTATTTCGGTTGAACGAACATAGAATTTCCTATATTAATATCACGTTTAAATTGAGATTGCCGTTCATGGCCGGTAAAAAATGGCATTTAAATTTGGATAATGGTACCTTTGTAACTTTATATGCTTGTACAATGAATTATTTGTAAAGCCGTATTGACATTTGATCTGACAGGAAAATAATCACCTGTCAATTATCGCTATTTAATTAACAAATATAATGATTGGGCTGTATAATTGTAAAGAAAAGGAGATTAAGTTGATAATTGTTTTTATGTCATTTTGTCGTGCGCAAGAGATAAGTTATTTGACTTCAATTTAATCGAATTATAAACTCCTGTTGTACTTTTAAATTTGAACTAAGATGCTATGAAGTTTAAGCTCCAATAACTTTAAACATCGACTGTTACGAGGCGGTGACATCCCAATTAATCACATTTGAAGTATTTGACTGTTGTGTATTTTTATGGTGTTAGTTACGAAAATAACAATTTAAGTGATTACTTATAAGAAATTGCTTAAAAATATTTACTTATTTATGCAATTTCAATAAATGTTTTTCTTTAAACATTGTTCTGTTGCGACGTTGAAATAAATGTATGTACATTTCACTGACATAGAAATTTAAAAAAACACTCTAAATGTGATAAATACAGATATATAATATTTGTCCCTGCATGGATTTAAAATGAGTAATACATTTTTTTACAGTCAACTCTCTCATAAATATACACGGTTTATAATAGATATAGCTAAACCTTTTGTCTAAGACAACTGTTCACATACCGAGACAAATTGTAACAAAGGATCCCGATTTTAAACGAAAGGTATTGTTTTGAAACAAATGTGACAGTCGGTTTGACGAACGGCCAAGATCAAAGGAAGTATCGTTTTCAAAGTATATAATAGCTAAGCTCCGTGACTCTAGTTAGGTAACGGAAAGT